>NC_044390.1:58217989-58530308 GCF_006542625.1 Nomascus leucogenys | reverse complement strand
AGAAGAAATAGATAAATTCCTGGGCACGTACAACCTATCAAAATTGAGTCATGAAAAAATGGAAAATCTGAACAGACTAATAAGATTAATATAGATGTAAAAATCCTCAATAAAATACATGCAAATTGAATTCAACAGCACATGGAACAGACCATTCGCCCTGACCAAGTGGGATGCATCCCATGGATGTAGGGAGAGTTCAACATATGGAAACCAATAAACGTGATACGTCACAGTAGCAGAATCAACAAGAAAAAAATATCATTTCAATACATGCAGAAAATGATTTGATAACATTCCATATAATTCATGATAAAAACTCACAACAGGGCCAGGCGCAGTGGCTTATGCCTGTAATCCCAGCACTGTGGGAAGCCAAGGTGGGATCATGAGGTCAAGAGATCGAGACCATCCTGGCCAGCACGGTGAAACCCCATCTCTACTAAAAATACAAAAAATTAGCTGGGCATGGTGGCACATGCCTGTAGTCCCAGCTACTCGGGAGGCTGAGGCAGGAGGATCACTTGAACCCAGGAGGCAGAGGATGCAGTGAGCTGAGATCGTGCCACTGCACTCCAGCCTGGTGACAGAGTGAGACTCCGTCTCAAACAAAACAAAGCAAAACAAAACAAAACAAAAAACACTCACAACAAATTAGGTATAGAAGGAACATATCTCAACACAGTAAAAGCTTTATATGACAAACCTATAGCAAACATCATACTGAACAGGAAAAAATAGAATGCTTTTTCTCTAAGATCTGGAATAAGATAAGCACTCCCACCACTTCTATTCAATGTTGTATTGGAAGCCCTCATCAGAATTATTAGACAAAACAGAACAACAAAGGAAGGGAGGGAAGGAAGGAGAAAAGCCATCCAAATTGGAAAAGAAGTAAAATTATATTTTTGCAGGCAAGATTGTATATATAGAAAACCCTACCGGGCATGGTGGCTCACGCCTGTAATCCCAGCACTTTGGGAGGCCGAGGCGGGTGAATCACAAGGTCAGGGGTTCAAGACCAGCCTGACCAACATGGTGAAACCCCGTCTCTACTAAAAGTACAAAAATTAGCTGGGCATGGTGGCAGACGCCTGGAATCCCAGCTTCTCAGGAGGCTGAGGCAGGAGAATTGCTTGAACCCGAGAGGCAGAGGCTGCAGTGAGCCGAGATCGTGCCACTGCACTCCAGCCTAAGCAACAGAGCGAGACTCTGTCTCAAAAAAAAAAAAAAAGAAACAAAAAAGAAAACCCTAAAGACACCACCAAAAAATTGTTAGAACTAAAACAAATTCAGCAAAGTTGCAGGATATGAAAATCAACATATAAAAATCAGTAGTGGCCCCAGCCTGGCCAATATGGTGAAACCTCATCTCTACTAAAAATACAAAAAAAAAAAAAAAAAAAATTAGCCAGGCATGGTGGCAGACGCCTGTAGTCCCAGCTACTCGGGAGGCTGAGGCAGGAGAATCCCTTGAACCTGGGAGGCAGAGGTTGCAGTGAGCCAAGATCGTGCCACTGCACTCTAGCCTGGGCAAGAGAGCGAGACTCTGTCTCAAAAAAAAAAAAACAAAAAAACAACAGTAGTGTTTCTATATGCCAACAGCAAACTATTAGAAAAAGTCATCAAGAAACCAATTCCACAGATGATAGCTACAAAAATAAAATATTTAGGAATAAATATAACCAAAGAGGTGAAAGAGCTCTACAATAAAAACTATAAAATGCCAGTGAAATAAATTGAAGAGGACACAAATAAATGCGAAGATATTCTGTGTTCATGGACTGATTTCTTTTTTTTCTTTTGAGACAGGGTCTCACTCTGTCACCCCAGGTTGGAGTGCAGTGCTGTGATCACAGCTTACTGCAGCCTTGATGTTCTGGGCTCAAGTGACCTTCCTGCCTCAGCTGGGACTACAGGCACACACCACCACGCCCAGCTAATTTTTAAAATATTTGTTGTAGAGACGAGGTCTCACTGTTTCCTGGGCTAGTCTCAAACTACTGGGCTCAAGTGATCCTTCTGCCTCCGCCTGCCAAAGTGCTGGGAATACAGATGTGAGCCACCATGCCCAGCTTAGAATATTCTTCAAATGTCCATACCACCCAAAGCAGTTTACAGATTCAAGTGTGATCCCTATCAAAATACGAAATCCATACTTCACAGAAATCAAAAAGATTATCCTAAAATTCATACGGAACCATAAAAATAGCCAAAGTAATCTTGAGTCTGACTTCATAATAGACTACAAATCTAAAGTAACCAAAAAAGCACCATACTGGCATAAACACAGACACATAGACCAGTGGAACAGAATAGAGAAACCAGAAATAAATCCACACACTTACCAACGATTTTTCACAAAGGTGCCAAAAACACAGATTGGAGAAAGGAGTCTCTTCAATGAATGGTGATGGGAAAACTGGATTATCAACATGCAGAACATCGAAACTGGACCCCTATCTTTCACCATATACAAAAATCCACTCAAAATGGATTACGGACTTACATGTAAGACTTGAAACTGTAAAACTACTAAAAGAAAACAGGAAAATTCTACATGACCTTGTCTGTGCAAGGATTTTGTGGATAAGAACTCAAACACACAGGCAACAAAAGCAAAAACAGACACGAGATTACATCAAACATCTCAATCTCATCATTCTCTCACTCATCCCACCCCTGGGAGTTACTCTGGGGCAGTCTCTGGCTGGATTCATCTGTCTCTGAGCTCTGCACAGACCTAGTACCAAGGGGACTAGAAGCAGCATTTACTTGTTCACCAAAAAAGGGGTATCTGCAGGAACGTGCTGCAGTTCAGGCTGTGGCCACACTGGAGCATCAGTAGACAGGTGAAATGTAATAGGCCAACCCACAGAAGGTGCATAGTGACGTGCTTGACAGTAACTCTGTCTAAAGCATTTTGTTTTGCTTTGTTTTGTTTGAGATAGGGTCTCACTCTGCCACATAGGTTGAAGTGCAGTGGCATGATCTCAGCTCACTGCAACCTCCACTTCCCAGGTTCAGGCAATTCTCCTGCCTCAGCCTCCCGAGTAGCTGGAATTACAGGCATGTACCACCATGCCCGGCTAATTTTTATATTTTTAGTAGAGACGGGGGTTCACCATGTATGCCAGACTGGTCTCGAACTCCTGACCTCAAGCTATCTGCCCACCTCAGCCTCCCAAAGTACTGGGATTACAGGCGTGAGCCACCATGCCTGGGCATAGTGTTTCCATTAGTAGTATTCATATTGCAGTATTATTGTCATCATCATTTTCATAAAGTAGAAAGTTAAAACTTCTCTCAATGGTATCCACAATTTACACTGAACTATTCCTTGAGAACAAGATACAACCTGGCCTGAGAAACAGAACTAATGCTTGTAACTTAGTTCTGTGACAACTATACTGATTTCTTCTATGGTTGCTTATTCTTCCATACCTTCTAAGTAAATTCCGTGATTATTAGTTTTGGGTGATTCATGCCTTCTTCACTAGAAAGAACAATTTGGTTTATTATGCTATCTTCCACCCATTTCTCCAACACCAGTCACTATTTCAGTCAGACCATGAAGAAAAATATTTTTGGAAATGGAAACCTGATGTTCTGCCATTTAAAGGTACTTCATGAAATCCACTCCAAGAGGGATCACTTGCTTCATTTCCTTGCAGAGCTTTTTTATATATATATATATATATATATTTTTGTGATGGAGTCCCACTCTGTCACCCAGGCTAGAGTGCAGTGGTGGGATCTTGGCTTACTGCAACTCCGCCTGTCGGGTTCAAGCAATTTTCCTGCCTCAGCCTCCCAAGCAGCTAGGATTACAGGCATGCGCCACCATGCCTGGCTAACTTTTTGTATTTTTAGTAGAGTTCAGGTTTCACCATGATGGCCAGGATGGTCTCAAACTCCTGACCTCGTGATCCACCCACCTCACCCTCCCAAAGTGCTGGGATTACAGACATGAGCCACTGGGCCTGGCCCATTTATTTCTTTATTGTGCAAGCAGTGACTTCCTATTTATCCACTGCTTTTTTTTTTTTTTTTGAGATGGAGTCTTGCTCTGTTACCTAGGCTGGAGTGCAGTGGCGTGATCTCAGCTCACTGTAACCTCTGCCTCCTATGTTCAAGCAATTCTCTTGCCTCAGCCTCCCAAGTAAGTAGCTGGGATTACAGGTGTGCAACACCACACCCAGCTAATTTTTCTATTTTTAGTGGAGATGGGGTTTCACTATGTTGGCCAGGCTGGTCTCGAACTCCTGGCCTTAAGTGATCTGCCTGCCTTGGCCTCCCAAAGTGCTGGGATTACAGGCGTAAGCCACCACACCAGGCCTGGCTCTCCATTTCTTGAACAACACCTTTATCCCAGGTACAGAATTAGCGGTCAATAGTTACACATTACCTATTACATAAAATTTCCATCCCTAAGAAGTTCTCTCCCACCTTTTCTGGACAGTATATGCTGCTAATTTCTTCTCATATTCTTAAAGATTTCCAAGCAAAAAATTTCTATTTGCTTAAATTATCAGATATATATTTGATATATGTCTGTGAATAGTGTGCAGAGAAATTAAAATTATCCCTCCTCAATAAAGGGAAGTGGTTATCACAGGCCCTGGGTCTGGGAGTGAGGTCCAGTTCTACAGTGAAGGAGGGAGGAGACAGGGGAGTCAATCCTGGGGATCAAATCTAAATGCCTACTAAAATCCAAATGGACTGTGTAGGAACAGGTCCCTCATGGATAGAAAAACAAAAAAAACAGTGCTGAGAACAAGTAGGAAAGAGACCTAGAGAATAGGCACAGTGGCTCACACCTGTAACCCCAGCACTATCGGAGGCCAAGGTGGGCAGATCACTTGAGATCAGGAGTTCAAGACCAGCCTGGCCAACATGGCGAAATTCTGTCTCTCCTAAAAATACAAATATTAGCTAGGTGTGGTGGTGCACACCTGTAATCCCAGCTACTCAAGAGGCTGAAGCATGAGAATTGCTTGAATCTGGGAGGCAGAGGGTGCAGTGAGCCAAGATCTCACCACTGCACTCCAGCTTGGGTGACAGAGCAAGACCCTATCTCAAAAAAAAAAAAAAAAAAGAGAGAGAGAGACCTAGAGTGTCTTGGTATGCTGAAGGTCCCACAAGGTCTGTGCAGTACTGTGGCCTTTTTTCCCTTTTTTGTGTGTAAAACATACATAAAAATTCACCATCATAATCAATTTTAAGTGTACGGTTCAGTGCCATTAAGAACATTCATACTAATGTGCAACCATCACTACTATCCATCTCTAGAACCCTTTTTATCTTGCAAAATTGAAACTCTATGCCCATTAAATAACTATCCATTACCCAATTTCCCTAATCCTTGGCAAATGGTATTGTACTTTTTCTATCAATATGACTATTCTAGATACCACATATAGGTAGACTCATACAGTATTGTCTTTACACGAATGGCCCATTTCACTTAGCACGTCAAGGTTCATCTTGCAGCATATGTGAAAATTTCCTTCCTTTGTAAGGCTCAGTAACATCCTCTTGTATGCATAAACTTCCTTTTGTTTATTCATCTGTTGATGAAAACCTGAGTAGTTTCCAGAGTTTACCTATTGTGAATGATGCTATGTACACAGGTGTACAAAACCTATTTGAGACTGCTTTCAATCTTTTTATTTTCCCAGAAATGGAAATGCTGATCATATGTTATTTCTATATTTTAATCTGGGGATCTGCCATACTGTTTTCAGCAGGCTTATACCACTGTATATTCCCAGTGATAGTGCACAACGTTCTCCAACATTCCACATCCTTGCCAGTATTTCTCGTTTTCCATCTTTGATACTACTAATCGTAATGAGACACTATGCATGTCTTGAGTTTGATTTGTATTTCCCTAATGACTAAAGATGTCAAGCATTGTTATGTGCTTATTGGTCATCTGGATATCTTCTTTGGAGAAATGTCTATTCAAGTCCTTTCCTCCATTTAAAAATTGGATTGTGTCTTAGCTTGGGTTGCTAAAACAAAATACCATAAATTGGAAAGCTTAATTCATCAACAAACATTTATTTCTCACGGTTTGGGAGGCTGGGAAGTCCAATATCAAGGCACTGGCAGAGTCCGTGTCTGGTAAGGGCCTGCTTCCTGGTTCAACGATAGCTATCTTCTCACTGCACCCTCTCATGGTGAAGGGCAAAGCTAGCTCTCTAGGGACTCCTATCAGGAAACTAATCCCAATTACAAGGCCTCCATCTTCATGATGTCCTCCAATCCTAAAAACCACCAGAGACAGGGCCTCCAAACACCATCACATTGGGGTGGGGGGGTGGGGGTAAGGTTTCAACATATGAATCTGAGGGGGCATACACTCGGCCAAAACATTACACCTCTGGCCCCCAAAATCCATGTCATCACATGTAAAATATATTCATCTCATCCCAAAGGCCTCAAAAGTCTCAGCTAATTCCAGCATGAAGCCTAATGTTTAAACTCAAACTCCAAAGTGTCATCTCAATATCACATAACTCAGACATGGATGAGACTCAATTCATGCTGAGGCAAAATTCTTCAGCTCCAAACCTGTGAAAACCAAACTAGTTGTGTATTTCCAAAATATGAGACAGGCACAGGATAGACATTCCTATTCCAAAAGTGAGAAACAGGAGAAAGGGGTGAGCTCCCAAACAAGTCCAAAACCCAGAAAGCAAACTGAAGACTTTCCATATTCTTTAGATATGTAGATACTTGTAGAACTGTCCTCCACTATTCATTTTCACAGGTATTCGAAGGTTGTGTGATAAATGAAAGCTTTCCCACATTCCTTACGTAGGGTTTATCTCCATTATGAGCTCTTTCATGTCTTTGAAAGGAACTGGAATAACTGAACGTTTTTCCACACTGCTTACATTCATAGGGTTTTTCTCCGGTATGAGTTCTTTCATGTATTCTAATGGAACTGGCATAATTGAATGCCTTCCCACATTCTTTACATTCATAGGGTTTTTCTCCAGTATGAGTTCTTTCATGTGTTCGGACAGAACTAGGACAGTCAAAGGCTTTACCACATACCTGACATTTATAAGGTCCATCTCCAGTGTGCAGTATCATATGCTTTCTAATCCTTTTAAGAGAAATGAAGGCTTTCCCACATACCTGACATTCATAGGGTTTCTCTCCAGTGTGAGTTCTTTCGTGTATTTGAAATGAACTGGGACAGTCAAAGGCTCTACCGCATACCTGACATTTATAAGGTCCATCTCCAGTGTGCTTTATCATGTGTCTTCGAACACTTGGGAGAGAAATGAAGGCTTTCCCACATTCCTTACATTCATAGGGCTTCTCTCCAGTGTGAGTCCTTTCATGTGTTCGAACATTACTGGAAGAACTGAAGGTTTTACCACATTTATTACATTCATAGGGTTTCTCCCCAGTATGAGTTCTTTCATGCTTTCGAACATAACTGGGAAAAATAAAGGCTCTCCCACATACTTTACATTTATAAGGTCCATCCCCAGTGTGCCTAATCATATGACTTTGAAAATTTGTGAAAGAAATGAAGGCCTTCCCACACTGTTTACATTCATGGGGTTTCTCTCCAGTATGAGTTCTTTCATGTATTCGAAATAAACTGGGGCGGTCAAAAGCTTTTCCACATTCCTGACATTTATAAGGTCCATCTCCAGTGTGCCTAATCATGTGTCTTTGAAAACTTGGAAGAGAAATGAAAGCTTTCGCACATTCCTGACACTCATAGGGTTTCTCTCCAGTGTGAGTTCTTTCATGTATTTGAAATAAACTGGGGCGGTCAAAGGCTTTCCCACATTCCTGACATTTATATGGTCCATCTCCAGTGTGCTTAATCATGTGTCTTCGAACACTTGGGAGAGAAATGAAGGCTTTCCCACATTCCGGACATGCATAGGGTTTCTCACCAGTGTGAGTTCTTTCATGTCTTCGAAAGGATTGACAAGAACTGAAGGCTTTCCCACACTGCTTACATTTATATGGTT
Source organism: Nomascus leucogenys (assembly GCF_006542625.1). NCBI lineage: Eukaryota > Metazoa > Chordata > Mammalia > Primates > Hylobatidae > Nomascus > Nomascus leucogenys. Next base: position 58,522,299 of record NC_044390.1, on the reverse strand, counting down.
TCTCTCCATATTCCTGATAGTCATATGGTTTGTGTCCAAGGTGAGATCTGATGTGCCTACTAAGAGATGAATGATGCATGAAGACTTTCCCACACAAACTACATTCACATGGTCTTACTATAGTAGGAATTTTCTTGTTCAGATTAAGATTGAGAATCTGACTGAAGGCTTCTCCACATTGATCATATTCTTTACTTTCACTGAGTCCCTCTTCCATATGATTGCTGGAAAAAATAGAAAGCAAGATTTAGTGGTTTGTGACTTTATATTTATTAATAGGTATTCGACTTACATTTTTACCATAATCGGGGCAAGGGTAAGTTTTCAGGCCTGTATGAATTATTTGAAAGTGAATGGATGGAATGCTCTGCAAGAGGGCTCAACAGTAGCTATTAATAAAAAAGTGATATTCATATATACAGTTTCTTTTTTTTTTTTTTTTTTTTTTTGAGACGGAGTCTTGCTCTATCACCCAGGCTGGAGTGCAGTGGCCCGATCTCGGCTCACTGCAAGCTCCGCCTCCCGGGTTCACGCCATTCTCCTGCCTCAGCCTCTCCGAGTAGCTGGGACTACAGGCGCCCGCCACCACGCCTGGCTAATTTTTTTGTATTTTTAGTAGAGACAGGGTTTCACTGTGGTCTCGATCTCCTGACCTCGTGATCCGCCCGCCTCGGCCTCCCAAAGTACTGGGATTACAAGCGTGAGCCACCGCGCCCGGCCCCATATATACAGTTTCTTAATACTATTTCCAAGTGAATGATTTTGCAACACTGAACATCTATGTCACACTTTTTCTTTTTCTGGTGAAAAAGTTGTAGGAATAAATAAATTTGAAGCTGGGCTTATTGGTTTGTTTCCTTATTTTTAAAATTTCATGACACACTAAGAAGGAGACATTGCTTTTTCTTGTTAGTGCAAATTACCTTAAAATTCTCCCCTGATTTTTGTACCAATCTTCAATGCTCTGGTCTTCCCATTTTTTTCCTAAAATAGAGTCAGAAAAAATCCTTATGAATTGATAGACATCACAGAAAACAGAAAAATGACTAGATTCTAGTGAACCTTTTGAACTGATAGACATTACAGAAAAATGACTAGATTCTAAGTTCATGATAAGGTGCAAACATCCCTGATTTACTCACCCAAGTATTCCCTTTTCCACATCAGACATCATGAAAAAGCATTAAAAGGCAAGAAATACTTCTTCTCTAACTGACTAAGAGAAGGAATGATGTCATCCTTACCTACACAGGCCAGGTTTCTAAAGGTTTCCCGCATCACATCTCTGTAGAGTTTCTTCTGGGAAGGATCCAGCAAAGCCCACTCCTCAAGTGTGAAGTTCACAGCCACATCCTCAGAGGCCACTGAGTCCTAAAACATCCCAAATATGCAATGCAGGAGGAAGAATGAGATGACAGTACAGGGGTGTAAACCCAATTCATAAAAGTTCACAAATGGCTAGGTGTGGTGGCTCATGCCTGTAATCCCAGCACTTTGGGAGGACAAGGCACACAGATCACCTGAGGTCAGGAACTTGAGGCCAGCCTGGTCAACATGGTGAAACCCCATCTCTACTAAAAATACATGAATTAGCTGGGCGTGGTGGCGTATGCCTGTAATCCCAGCTACTCAGGAGGCTGAGGCGGGGGAATTGCTTAAACGAGGGAGGCAGAGATTATGGTGAACCAAGATCACGCCACTGCACTTGAGCCTGGGTGACAGAGAGAGACCCCGTCTCAAACAAACAAACAAACAAACAAAAGTTGACAAATGATGTGGCAGTCTCCAAACATTTGTTTTATGATAAATAAATATGGTTGTCAGAATTCTGTCTACATTCACTTTCTCATAAATTTAATTACCCCATGAAAACATGCAACTGATCTCTACATTATTGCTGTAGTCACTACAAGTTTTATTGGTCTCTAATGGCAGGATCCAGTTCACCTTGGAGAAACAAATAAAATGCTATACAAAGAAAACAAATTTTGGCCAGGCCTGGTGGCTCACGCCTGTAATCCCAGCACTTTGGGAGGCTGAGGCAAGCAGATCACGAGGTGAGGAGTTTGAGACCAGCCTGACCAACACGGTGAAACCCTGTCTCTACTAAAAATACAAAAAAATTAGCCAGGCACGGTGGCACACACCTGTAATCCCAGCTACTCAGGGGGCTGATACAGAAGAATAGCTTGAACCCAGGAGGCGGAGGTTGCAGTGAGCTGAGATCGTGCCATTGCACTCCAGCCTGGAGGACAGAGACAGATTAAGTCTCAAAAAAAAAAAAAATTTAAGATCATAATTCCTTCTGGGAAAAACTTCTATCTCCTTTCATATCTCACACCAATCAGCATTCCATGAAACATAGGGTAGGCCAGGTGCACTGGCTCACGCCTGTAATCTCAACACTTCAGGAGGCAGAGGCAGGCGGATCACCTGAGATCAGGAGTTTGAGACCAGCCAGCCCAACATGGCAAAACCCTGTCTCTACTAAAATTACAAAAAATTTGCCGGGCATGGTGGTGGGCACCTGTAATACCAGCTACTTGGGAGGCTGAGGAAAGAGAATCGCTTGAGACCAGGAGGTGGACGTTGCAGTGAGTAGAGATTGTGCCACTGCACTCCAGCCTGGGTGACAAGAGCAAAACTCTGTCTCTAAAAAAAAAAAAAGAAAGAAAGAAACACAGGATAAAACCTGAAAAAGGTATCCATGAATAAATAAATATACACTGAAGAAGTGGAACCATTTTCTTCTGTTCCCTTCGTCAAACATGAGGCCAGAAGGCCCATAGAAATCCACTTTCTGACAAAATCCAGCTGACCATACTTTCCTGAAGGATTCCAGGCCATTAGACGTAGACAGATCAAGTTGGTTGAATGAAAATATTCCTCTACAAAAGTAGTCATTTTAACCTGCATGTATAACATTTGTTATAGAGTCACTGATTCCTTTGACTCTGTCCCATTTCACTAGGCTAGGAAGCTACTGGGAAGACAGAATACAGGCATGAAGAAGAAGGTATGGCAACTTAGGCAGCGCCCCCTCACCCAGCAAAATTCCCACAGTCATGAACGTTAAGGGCAGTTTCCCACCTATTTTTACCTTATATACACACACATACTAAGAAGATAAAATGCCAGAAGAGTTTTTTCTGGCAGACACATAACAAGGTATCCTATGACTTGCTAACCTTGAGGAACAGGTTAAGAGTTGCAATTTCTGAGGGATTTCATTCAAGTCCAGATGGTTTGATGGCGAATTTGACCATGATTATAAAATACATGAAGGGATCAGCAGTGCTTTTCTCCAAAAGAACATAAAATCTTCTTTCTCAAATTTCAAGAGGAAATGATTCCTGACCAGTCACTATGTGATATTATATTGTGTAATGTCAAGGCAAAATAAAATAAGGGGAAAGATGGGTTCTTTTGGTTTTCTTAGAAATGGGATCTTGCTCTGTCATCCACACTGGAGTGCAGTGGCATGATCACAGCTCACTGAAGCCTTCATCTCCTGGGCTCATGTGATCCTCCCTCCCGAGCCTCCCAAGTAGCTAGAACTATAGTCACAAGACACCACGCCTAATTTTTAAATTTTTTGTAAAGATGGGGTCTTACTTTGTTGCTCAAGCTGATCTCAAATTCCTGCCTCAGCCTCCCAAAGTGCTGGGATTACAGGTGTGAACCACCACACCTGGCTGGAAAGATGGGTTCTCAGAAAGAATGAAATGTCCTCAAGATAGCCTCTTACAAAATATTTTTTAAATTCTATAAATCCCCTAAAGACTGTTGAAGAGTCAACAAAAAGTTCTTCTCTAAATGTAGCAGGAATAATGAGTATCTAACAATGGTCAAACTCCTCTGAAGAACAACATGATAGCTTCCCTAACCTTTAACAAGAATTCTGAATACTGGCCAGGCATGGTGGCTCATGCCTGTAATCCCAGCACTTTGGGAGGCTGAGGCAGGCAGATCACTTGAGTTCACTTGAGTCAGGATCATTTGAGTTAGGAGTTTGAGTCTGACCTGGGAAACATGGCGAAACCTCGTCTCTACTAAAAATACAAAAATTACCCAGGCATGGTGACACGCACCTGTTACCCCAGCTACCTGGGAGGCTAAGGCAGGAGAATCACTTGAACCCAGGAGGTGGAAAGTGCAGTGAGCCGAGATCGCGCCACTGCACTCCAGCCTGGGTGGCAAGACTCTGTCTCAAAAAAAAAAAAAAAAAAAAAAAAAAAAAAAAAAAACATAGGAGGAGAGCCATGGTAGGCACTGAGGAGAAAAGACCACACATCTTTCTTACAATACCACAGAAGGCCACAACCCAGATCAGGAACAAAGGCTCACTAACAAATCATATGATTACAGAATATGTCACACCTCCAGGTAAAATGCTCAATTAAAGCCCAAGAAGGAAGGTCAGAGACAAAAAAACAAACAAAAGCAAGGGCAACTAATAGAAAAAAGTAAAAAATATGGTAGATATTAATACAACTGTATCGATAATCACTTTGAATGTCAATGGTCCAAATATAATTAGAAGACAGATGCTGTTATAGTGGATTTTAGAAACATAGTAAGTTGGCTAAAACGAAACCACTTTAAATACAAAGACACACATATTAAAAGTAAAGGGATAGAGAAATACATAAAATGCTAACATTAATTAAAAGAAACACGGTATAGCTATCTTAGTATCACAAAGTACACTTCAGAGAAAGGAAAAAACACAGAGATAAGCCAGGTGCAGTGGCACATGCCTATGGTCCCAGCTACTTAGGAGGCTGAGATGGAGGATCACCTGAGCCCAGGAGCTGAAGAATATAATGCGCTATAATTTATTGTGAATAGACACTGCACTCCAGCCTGGGGAACAGCGAGACCTTAATCTCCACAAAAAAATTTAAAAAAAAATTTTTTTTAATTAACCAGTGGTGGTATCACAAACGTGTAGTCAGCTACTTAAGAAGCTGAGGCAGGTAGATTGCTGAAGCCTGGGAGTTCAAGGCTGCAAAGAGCTATATGATCACACCACTGCACTCCAGCCTGGGAGACAGAGTGAGACTCTGTCTCTAAAAAAAAAATAAATTAAATTTTTAAAATAAATAAATAAAGAGATATAAGTGGGCATCACATAATGATAAAGGACTCAACATGCCAAGAAGACCTGACAACCCTTAGTGTGTGTTTGCATAACAAGTGCTGCAAAATACATGCGGCAAAATACAACTGATAGAACTGCAGAGAGAAATACACTAATCTACTTGTATAGTTGGAGACTGCAGCACCCCTCCAGCAGTAATTAAGAGATCCAACAGGGATAAAATCCGAAAGGACATAGAATCATCAAACAACTGAATTTAACTGAAATGCAGGGAATACTTCATCTAACAATAGCAAAACACAAATTCTTCTCAAGTTCACAGGAATATTCACAAAAATAAGCCAAATACTGGGGCATAAAACACACCTTAATAAATATGAAAAATTTTAAAAAACTCATACAAAGTATGCTCAGACCACAAGTCATTCATCTAGAAATCAATAACAGAGATAGTTACCAATTCCCCCAAATCCTTAGAGATTAAACAACACAATTCTAAATAAACACATGGATCAAAGAAGTCTGAGAAATAAAAAATTATTTTGACCGAAAATGAAAACAAAACTTATGAAAAATTATGGTATGCAGCAAAAGCAGTGCATAGAAGAATATTTACAGCATTGAACACCTACACCAGGAAAGAACAAGGGTTTATACTGAATCATCTGAGAGTCTACTTCAGGCTGGGTGCAGTGGCTCACACCTATAATCCCAGCAATTTGGGAGGCCAAGGCAGGCAGATTACTTGAGGCTAGGAGTTGGAGACCAGCCTGGACAACATGGTAAAACCTCATCTCTACTAAAAATACAAAAATTAACTGGGCGTGGTGGCGCATGCCTGTAATCCCAGCTACTCAGCAGGCTGAGATACAAGAATCACTTGAACCTGGGAGATGGAGGTTACAGTGAGCCAAGATCATGCCACTGCACTCCAGCCTGGGCTACACAGCAAGCTGCTGTCTCCAAAAAAAAAAAAAAAAAAAAAAAACAGGAAAACAGAAAAACGAGAGCAAATTAAACCCAAGTAAGCACACAGACAGACAGAACAATTGGAGAAGTCAATCAAATGGCAGGAAATCAATAGAGATTAAAAAAAAAAACAATAAAATTGCTAAACCTCTAGTCATGATAAGAAAAAAGAAATTACTAAGATCAGAAATGAAAGGAAGCAAGTAAAAACTAAAGAACATTTGACAAAATCTACCATCCACTCATGGTGGCAAACTGGGAATAGAGAACTTCCTCCTCAGAAAGAACATCAATGAGGAACCTGCAGCTAACATCATACTTAACAGTGAGAAACTAGATGCTTTCTAGACAAGATTAGAAGCAGGATAAGAATGTCTTCTCTCACCACTGCTATTCAACAACATCCTTAAAGTCCTAGATAAGCAACAAGACAGAGAAAATAAAAAGTACACCAATTGAGAAGGAAGAAATAAAATCGTCTTTGCTGCGTAAGACATAATTATATAAAATATATAGATGGCATATAAACATATGAAAACATGCATATTTTGTCACTGGGGAATTACAAATTTAAAAATTAAAGACCAACACAACCCTTATTAGAATGGCTAAAATTTAAAACACTGAGAACATCAAATGATGGCAAAGACTTTCATATAATCAGAATCATGTCACGTGGTATTTGTGACTGGCTTCATTATAGGTTTCTCAAGTCACATCCATGTTGTAGCATGCATCCCCACTTTGTATTTATGGTAGAATTACATTCCACTGTATGGATATACACATTTTGTTTATCTATCATCCAATGATGTGTTACAGTCAGCCCTCCATACTTGGGGTTTCTGCATCCTCAGATTCAACCACCCTCTGATCATGTACTATGTAGTTAGATCTATGATGGTTAGGTACATACTGAACACGTATAGACTTTTTCTTCTTGTCATTATTCCCTAAACAACACAATATAACAACTATTTACCTAAAATTTATTGTATTAGGTATTGTAAGTGAGCTAAAGATGATTTCAAGTATATGGAAGAAAATGTTTTCTAGGCCGGGCACAGTGGCTCATGCCTGTAATCCTAGCACTTTGGGAGGCCGAGGCAGGTGGATCACCTGAGGTCGGGAGTTCGAGACCAGCCTGACCAACAAGGCGAAACCCCATCTCTACTAAAAATACAAAATTAGCCGGGCATGGTGGTGCATGCCTGTAATCCCAGTTACTCGAGAGGCTGAGGCAAGAGAATCGCTTGAACAAGGGAGGGGGAGGTTGCAGTGAGCCGAGATCTCGCCATTGCACTCCAGCCTGGGCAACAAGAGTGAAACTCCGTCTAAAAAAAAAAAAATTTCTTAATTTCCATTTTGAGTTATTCAGTAACAATGCATAGAAATAACAGATTTTTAGGCCGGGCGCAGTGGCTCACGCCTGTAATCCCAGCACTTTGGGAGGCCGAGGCAGGTGGATCATGAGGTCAGGAGATCAAGACCATCCTGGCTAACACAGTGAAACCCAAAATAACCGAGCATGGTGGTGGGCGCCTGTAGTCCCAGCTACTTGGGAGGCTGAGGCAGAAGAATGGCATGAACCTGGGAGGCGGAGCTTGTAGTGAGTGAGATCGCGCCACTGCACTCCAGCCTGGGCAACAGAGTGAGACTCCGTCTCAAAAAAAAAAAAAAAAAGCAAAGAAATAACAGATTTTTGAAGGTTCAGTTTGTATCCTACCAATTCGCTTAATTCATTTATTTCTTCTAAGTGTGTGTGCGGGGTGGGGGACTCTCTTGGATGTTCTACGTGTAAAATCATATAATTTGTGAGCAGGAAAAAATTTCCTTCTTCCTGTCCAATTTTGATATCTTTTCTTTTTCTTGTCTAATTACTCTGACTAGAGCATCCAGTACTATGTTGAATAGTAGTGGTGAAAGTTAACTAAGTCTCAATAGATTTTTTTAAATAGAATAAAAAAAATAGTTAAAATGTAAAATGATTATATAATACACATTTAACATATGAATATACATTTACACTGTTAATGTATAAATACAAAATAAAGTACAATATAAAATAATATTAGCTGGGTGCAATAGCTCACACCTGTAATCCTAACACTTTAGGAGGCAAAGACAGGAGGACTGCTTAATGCCCAGGAGTTTAAGACCAGCCTGGGCAACATAGTGAAATGCTGTCTCTATAAAAAAAAAAAATTTGGCCAGGCACAGTGGCTCACGCCTATAATCCCAGCACTTTGGGAGGCCAAGGCGGGTGGATCACGAGGTCAGGAGTTACACACTAGCCTGGACAAGATGGTGAAACCCCGTCTCTACTGAAAATACAAAAAAATTAGTGGGGCATGGTGGTGGGCACCTGTAATTCCAGCTACTTGGGAGGCTGAGGCAGAGAATTGCTTGAACCCAGGAGGCGGAGGTTGCAGTGAGCCAAGATTGCGCCACGGCATTCCAGCCTGGGCAACAGAGCAAGACTCTGTCTAAAAATAAATAAATAAATAAATAATTAAAAAATTTTAACTAGTCAAGTGTGGCGGCACAAGCCTGTAATCCCAGCTACTTGGGAGGCTGACACAGAAGGATGCTTGAGTACAAGACGTCAAGGCTACAGTGAGCTATGATTGTGCCAATACACTCCAGTCTGGGCAACAGAGCAAGATGCTGTCTCCAAAAAAAAAAAAAAGTATCAACTTTAGTTAATAATAATGTTGCTTCATCAATTTTCATCATCATGAGATGTAATGTTGGTTCACAATCATAACTAATACACTACACTAAGGCAATATGTTAAAAATAGAAGAGATAGGCCAGGCGTGTTGACTCACACCTGTAATCCCAGTACTTTGGGAGGTCAAGGAAGGTGGATCACCTGAGGTCAGGAGTTCAAGACCAGCCTGGCCAACGTGGCGAAATCCAGTAGCTACTAAAAAAATACAAAAAAAAACTAGCTGGACATGGTGGTGGGCGCCTGTAATCCCAGCTACTCTGGAGGCTGAGGCAGAATAAACCCTTGAATCTAGGAGGCAGATGTTGCAGTGAGATGAGATCGTGCCACCGCACTCCAGCCTCGGTGACACAGCAAGACTCTGTCTCAAAAGAAAAAAAAAATAGGTGAGGTAGGGAGAAGGGGCTCTGTAATAGCTCCTAAATTTTTCTGTAAACTATGAATTAAAAAAGCAAATAAACTAACCTTTCATGGAAGATTCATAATTGTGTAAAAAAGAAAGCTGGCTGGGCGCAGTGGCTCACGCCTGTAATCCCAGCACTTTGGGAGGCCGAGGCGGGTGGATCACAAGGTCAGGAGATCGAGACCATCCTGGCTAACATGGTGAAACCCCATCTCTACTAAAAATACAAAAAACAAAAACAAAAACAAAAACAAAAACAAAAAAAAGAGCCGGGCGAGGTGGCATGTGCCTGTAGTCCCGGTGACTTGGGAGGCTGAGGCAGAAGAATCGCTTGAACCCAGGAGGCAGAGGTTGCAGTGGGCCAAGATCATGGCACTGCACTACAGCCTGGGTGACAGAGCAACCATCCATCTCAAAAAAAAAAAAAAAGAAAAAGAAAAAAGAAACCTGACATTCCATAGTACATACAGTATAACGCCACTTGCGTAAGATTCATTCGAAAGTAGAATATATAATTGACTGGCTTAAAATAAAATATATTGACATAGGGTTAAATACACAGGTTAAGAAAAGCAAGGAAATTATCTTATCATCTATACCACTGGCCCCACCTGGAAAGAGATTGGATGATTTAGCTTCTAGGAATCATTTCAAGTGGGGCATGTGGTGAGAAGTCTTCAAAGTGTGGCCTGGGTGTCATTAGACTGACATTCCCTTTACAATGTTTCAGTTGACTGTGCAACTGTTTTATGTAGTTTCCTCATATGCAATATGTTTAGTAAGTTTCCACGATGAAAACTCAATACACAAATAAATCTCAGTGTACTCCGAATTGTGAGCATCAAGCCACTGAAGTAAACATTTAAAAGATAGCATAGGGCCAGTGTGGTGGCTCACACCTGTAATCCCAACACTTTGGGAGGCCGAGGCGGGCAGATCACAAGGTCAGGAGATCAAGACCATCCTGGCTAATACAGTGAAACCCCGTCTCTACTAAAAATACAAAAAATTAGCCAGGCGTGGTGGCAGGCACCTGTCATCCCAGCTACTCAAGAGGCTGAGGCCGAGGAATCGCTTGAACCTGGGAGACAGGAGGTTGCAGTGAGCCAAGATTGTGACACTGCACTCCAGCCTGGGTGACAGAGTGAGACTCCGTTTCAAAAAAAAAAAAAGAAATGCCATTTCTTGGCCGGGCATGGTGGCTCACGCCTGTAATCCCAGCACTTTGGGAGGCCAAGGTTTTCGAGACCAGCCTGGCCAACATAGTGAAACCCTGACTCTACTAAAAATACAAAAATTAGCCAGGCATGGTAGCGGGCGCCTGTAGTCCCAGCTACTCAGGAGGCTGAGGCACAAGAATTGCTTGAACCAGGTAGGCAAAGGTTGCAGTGAGCAAAGATTAGGGCACTACACTCCAGCGTGGGTAACAGAGTGAGATTCTGTCTCAAAAAAAAAAAAAAAAAAAAAAAAAGGTTTAAGAAATACTACTTCTAGACCAGGCACACACATGGAATCTCAGCATTCTGGGAGGCCAAGGTAGGAGGATCACTTGAAGCCAGGAGTTCAAGATCAGCCTAGGCAACATAATGAAACCTCAACCAAAATTAAAAATTAGCTGGGCACGATGGCACATATCCGTAGTCCCAGCTACTCAGGAGGTTGAGGCAGGAGGATCGCTTGAACCCAAGAGTTGTAGGCTATGTGAGCTATGATCACGCCAGTGCAGATCACGCCTGGTGACATAAGGAGACCATCTCAAGGAAGAGAGGAACGAAAGAAAGGGAAAGGAAGAAAGAAAAGAAAAAAGGAAAGGAAGGAAGTAAAGGAAAGAAAGGAAGGAAAAGAAAAAAGGGCCAGGCACCGTAGCTCACGCCTGTAATCCCAGCACTTTGGGAGGCCGAAGTGGGTGTATCACCTGAGGTCAGGAGTTCGACACCAACCTGACCAACATAGTGAAACCCTGTTGCTACTAAAAATACAAAATTAGCAGGGCATGGTGGCACATCCTGTAATCCCAGCTACTTGGGAGGCTGAGGCAGGAGAATCACTTGAATCCCGGAGGCAGAGGTTGCAGTGAGCCAAGATCATGCCATTGCACTCCGGCCTGGGCAACAAGAGGGAAACTCCACCTGAAAAAAGAAAAGAAGGGGCCGGGCACGGTGGCTCACGCCTGTAATCCCAGCATTTCGGGAGGCCAAGGCAGGTGGATCACCCAAGGTCAGGAGTTCAAGACCAGCCTGGCCAAAATAGTGAAACCTTGTCTCTACTAAAAATACAAAAAAATTAGTCAGGCGTGATGGGGTGCACCTGTAATCCCAGCTCTCGGGAGGCTGAGGCAGGAGAATGGCTTGAACCCAGGAAGCGGAGGTTGCAGTGAGCTGAGATCATACTACTGCACTCCAGCCTGGGTGACTAAGTGAAACTTCATCTCAGGAAAAAAAAAAAAGGGAAGGGAAAGGGAAGGGAAGGAAGAGAAGGGGGCCACTTCTAAAAACTGAAATAGCCGGGTGTAGTGGCTCATGCCTGTAATCCCAGCACTTTGGGAGGCCAAGGTGGGTGGATCATGAGGTCAGGAGTTCAAGACCAGCCTGGTCAACATAGTGAAACCCCGTCTCTACCAAAAATACAAAAAGTTAGCCAGGCATGGTGGCACACCTGTAGTCCCTGCTACTCAGGAGGCTGAGGCAGGAGAATCACTTGAACCCAGGAGGTGGAGGTTGTGGTGAGCCAAGATCGGGCCACTGCACTCCAGACTGGGCAACAAAGCGAGACTTCGTCTCATAAAGAAAAAAAAAAACTGAAATAGAACTCAAATATCTAAATACAGCAAAGACTTCGTACAGTACACTGTTAGAATATGTTACAGCCTGAATCTGTGTGTCTCTCCCAAAATTCATATACTGAAATTCTAACTCCTAATGTTGTATTAGGAGGTGGCATCTTTGGGAGGTAATCGGGGTTAGAGATCATGAGGGTGGTGCCCTCATAAATGGGATTAGCACCCTTAGAAGAAATGACAGGAGACAACTTGCTTCCTCTTTCCTCTGCCTTGTGAAGATACAATGAGAGATGATGATCTGAAAACCACAAAGCAGACCCTTACCAGATACTACATCTGCCAGCACCTTGAACTTGGACTTTCCAGCCTCCAGAATGTGAAAACTACATGTGTGTTCTTTAAGCCACCCAGCCAATGGCAAGGTATTACAGCATCCCCAGGTGACTAAGACAGTACAGCACTTTCTCAACCATACATCAGGCTTATGAAATAATTAGGACATTATGGCAGTAGCAGAAAGACAGACCAAAGAAATATGGGAAATTCTGAAACCAGGGCATCTATGTAAGGTATGTGAACCTATGACAGAGCAGGTATGGTCAGTCAGGGACAGAAACGACAGACAGTTAAACCCCAGGGGCAGGGGTAACCCATCTTCTGCCATCATCTCCACATAGTGTTGTGAATTCAGTGTAGAGCTGTCTATTGCAGTGAATTCTTAAAATTGTAGGTTACCTCAGAAGCCACTTTGAATATGGCTTTAACTTTCTCATACCAGAGGCAGGGCTTAGTCACCCTTAATACAGTTTCCAGTTCTACACCTCCTCCCATTTCCTCCACGTGGTCAATCCAGTTATCTGCCTTACACAGCCGCCTCCCTGTGACCACCTCCCCAGAGACGGCTAGATACAAACTGCTAGAAATCATCCAACTGACCCCACACAAGGAAGGCACAGAGAGGCTGCAGGGACCACCTCTCAGTCAACATGTGACTCCACGGAATTCCCATCTGCTTGCCCTAAACTCACCAACTGGAACTCCCACAGAGTCTCCTATAAAGGTGTCTGTCCAGATTCCTCTGTCTTGCTCCCTGGTTAGGTGTGTATGTCAGGTTCTAAACAGCCACCCTCTTCCTGTTGGCCTACAAGGAGAACTATCCTTTCTCTCTGGGATCTATTACCTAGCAGCCTGTTTCACCCACAGTTCACAAGGAAATCCACATTTAGAAGGTTAAGCAAGCCTGAGGACCATTCATGTGAAGATGTGGCCCACTCCTAAGAAATGAGTGAGGCACCATCGTCTGGGAAGTGAGGAGCGCCTCTGCCCAGCCACCCATCACCTGGTAAGTGAGGAGCGCCTCTGCCTGGCCGCCCCGTCTGGGAAGTGAGGAGCGCCTCTGCCCGGCCACTCATCGTCTGGGAAGTGAGGAGCGCCTCTGCCCGGCCACCCATCATCTGGGAAGTGAGGAGCGCCTCTGCCCGGCCGCCCCGTCTGGGAAGTGAGGAGCGCCTCTGCCCGACCACCCATCGTCTGGGAAGTGAGGAGCGCCTCTGCCCGGCCACCCATCGTCTGGGAAGTGAGGAGCGCCTCTCCCGACCACCCATCGTCTGGGAAGTGAGGAGCGCCTCTGCCCGGCCGCCCCGTCTGGGAAGTGAGGAGCACCTCTGCCTGGCCACCCATCATCTGGGAAGTGAGGAGCGCCTCTGCCCGGCCACCCATCGTCTGGGAAGAAGTTAGGAACGCCTCTGCCCGGCCGCCCCGTCTGGGAAGAAGTGAGGCACGTCTCTGCCCAGCCGCCCCGTGTGGGAAGAAATGAGCAACGCGTCTACCCGGTCGCCCCGTCTGGGAAGTGAGGAGCACCTCTGCCCGCCGCCCCGTCTGGGAAGAAATGAGGAGCACCTCTGCCCCCGCCCCACTGCACCCCCCGCCGCCCCGTCTGGGAAGAATGAGGAGCACCTCTGCCCGCCGCCCCATCTGGGAAGAAGTGAGGAGCACCTCTGCCGGCCGCCCGTCTGGGAAGAATGAGGAGCACCTCTGCCGGCCGCCCCATCTGGGAAGAAGTGAGGAGCGTCTCTGCCTGGCCGCCCCGTCTGGGAAGTGAGGAGCGCCTATGCCCGGCCGCCCTGTCTGGGATGTGGGGAGCGCCTCTGCCCGACCGCCCCGTCTGGGAGGTCTACCGCGGAGGCCAGAGGCAATGTGGGGGCTGGACGTGGTGGCTCACGCCTGTGGTCCCGGCACTCTGGGGTGCCAAGGCGGGTTGATCACTTCGGGCTAGGAGTTTGAGACCAGTCTGGCCAACATGGCGAAACATATGAAAAATACAACAGACAAACCAACCAACCAACCCAGCGACAACAAAACAGGTCTACCCTGGAGTCATACTCTAATTTTTTCTATTTTCCTCCCTTTCTGATCCTTTATCCCACTTTCTTTTTCTTCCTCTTCCTTCTCCTTCTTCTTTGTCAAATAGAGGATTGAGTTATTATCACTGATCCATATAAAGTCCCTCTCTCATTTATTTTAATTCCCACCCCCCATTTCTATTCCCCGACTTCCCATGTGCAACCTTCCTAATATGTTTGATACGCATCTTTTTGTTTGTATGTATTTTTAGAAAATGTTTATTGTTTTTGTGTGCAAAAAAAAATTAATAAAAAAAAAAAAAAAAAAAGAAATGAGTGATGCAGCCGGGTGCGGTGGCTCACGACTATAATCCCAGAAATTTGGGAGGCCAAGGCGGGCGGATCACCTGAGGTCAGGAGTTGGAGACCAGCCTGGCCAACATGGAGAAACCCCCCGTCTCTACTAAAAATATAAAAAATTAGCCAGGCATGGTGGCGCATGCCTGTAATCCCAGCTACTCAGGAGGCTGAGGCAGGAGAATCGCTTGAACCCAGGAGGCGGAGGTTGCGGTGAGCCAAGATCGCACCATTGCACTCCAGCTTGGGAAACAAGAGCGAAATTCCGTCTCAAAAAAAAAAAAAAAGAAGAAGTGAGTGAGAGAAACATTCTGGGAGCTCCACACATGTGGGCGGCAAGCCATCCAGGCGCCGAGGCAAGAGACCGAGGACACGAGCTGTTCCAGTATAATAAAATATAAAACAAGAATAGTCATACCAGATATAGATCTTAGATATGATTATATATGAATATCATTAATCATCAGTTTGTAGCAATTACTCTTTATTCCAATATTGTAATAATCCTTGCTCTATAATCATAACCTAGAAAAAACCAGGCCATATAGAGATAGGAGCTGAGGGGACACAGTGAGAAGTGACCAGAAAAGAGTGCGAGCCTTCTGTTATGCCCAGACAGGGCCACCAGAGGGCTCCTTGGTCTAGCGGTGACGCCAGCGTCTGGGAAGATGCCCGTTGCCAGGCGGACCGTGGTCTAGCGGTAGCAAAAGATGTCAAGGAACAACACCCGCTACTTAGCAGACCGGGAAAGGGGTCTCCCTTTCCCCGGGGGAGTTTAGAGAAGACTCTGCTCCTCCACCTCTTGTGGAGGGCCTGACACCAGTCAGGTTTTCCCGCAGTTATCCGGAGGCCTAACCGTCTCCCTGTGATGCTGTGCTTCAGTGGTCACGCTCCTAGTCCACCTTCATGTTCCATCCTGTACACCTGGCTCTGCCTTCTAGATAGCAGTAGTA
This sequence comes from Nomascus leucogenys, assembly GCF_006542625.1. Lineage (NCBI taxonomy): Eukaryota > Metazoa > Chordata > Mammalia > Primates > Hylobatidae > Nomascus > Nomascus leucogenys. The sequence continues at coordinate 58,506,661 of NC_044390.1, read as the reverse complement.
AATTAGTGAAAGTACTAAAAGTCTCTGATATGCAGAAATAATGGCATAAGCTGTCTTTCTCTTTGTCTCCTCTCTCTCTCTGCCTCGGCTGCCAGGCAGGGAAGGGCCCTCTGTCCAGTGGACACGTGACCCACGTGGCCTTACCTATGACTGGAGATGGCTGACTCTCCTTATCCTGACCCTTTGTCTTGTATCCAACAAATATCAGTGCAGCCTGGCATTCGGGGCCACTACCGGTCTCTGCGACTTGTGGTAGTGGTCCCCCGGGCCCAGCTGCCTTTTATCTCTTTGTCTTGTGTCTTTATTTCTACACTCTCTCATCTCCGCATACGGGGAGAGACCCACCGACCCTGTGGGGCTGGACCCTACACACACACCCTACTCTCTTCTCTTCTGATGTGATTCATGGTCTCAATTCTCACCAGTGACCAAATGTTTACGTGGAGTCAGTTTAAGGTTCTGACCTCTGGTGTCTTTTCTGTGACACCAAAAGTGTAAACACTGACCAGTTCTAACACTAGGTGTCTAACAGTTCAGTTCTGACACCACTCGGAATTAGGACAGATCCTAAAAGTTCAGGGCTCAGTCTCACAACATACCAGTTCACATGCCAGTCAAAAACCACAGGGCCACCCACACTTCTGAACAACTCTGTACAAATCATGAGCTCCCATAATCTCCTCCTCCGGTTCAATAATTTGCTAAAACTATTCAAACAACTCAGCGAAACATGTTACTTAAGTATAACTCAGGAACAGGCAAATAAGAGCTGAAAAATGGCAGGGAAAGGGGAGTGGATAGGCAACGCTCCTCATCTTGGGGTGCACCACCCTCCCAGCACATCAATGTGCTCATCAACCTGGAAGAACTCTCTGAATGTCTTTGCTCAAAAATTTTTACACAACTCAATCTCCGGCCTCCACTCTTTCCTGAGGTAGGGAATGGAGCTTAAAGTAACAACCCTCTAGTAATGGGTTTGGTCTTTCTGGTCATCAGTTTCCACTCTGAAAGTATCCAGAGGTTCCACAGAATCACCTCATTAGCTTAAAACTCAAGTATGGTCTGAAAGGGGATTGTTGTGAATCACAAAACACACTCCACCTATCACTTAGGGAATTACAAGGGTTTTAGGATCCCTGTCCCAGGAACTGCAGACAAACACCAAATATATTTATTACATCACAGAAGCAAATACACTCATAAATTCATAAAGCTTTTCTCCAGCAGAAAGAAGCCAAAGGTGTCTTTCTCTAAGTCTGACCCTCACAGACATCTGCAGAAATTACACTCTGACTAAACCAACTCTGTGGATACAAAACCAAATTGCTGACAATGTTGAATTTTACCCAAGCTCTATAATCCTACAGAATAGCTATGATTAAAATACTCTCAACCACCACCACCCTTGGTGTTCCAGAGAAGCAGGATACTGGGGGGAGAAAAAAACCCTATTACTAATTTAGACGTCCTTTATTTTACCTATAAGAAAGCCAGACAGGCGGCTGGGCGTGGTGGCTCACGCCTGTAATCCCAGCACTTTGGGATGCCGAGGTGGACGCATCACAAGGTCAGGAGATCAAGACCATCCTGGCTAACACGATGAAACCCCGTCTCTACTAAAAATTCAAAAAAAAAATCAGCCAGGTGTGGTGGCGGGCACCTGTAGTCCCAACTACTCGGGAGGCTGAGGCAGGAGAATGGCGTGAACCTAGGAGGTGGAGCTTGCAGTGAGCCAAGATCGCACCACTGCACTCCAGCTTGGGCGACAGAACAAGACTCTGTCTCAAAAAAAAAAAAAAAAAAAGAAAGCTAGACAGACTCTCCAAATTCCCACTGTTTACTTCATAAACAATTGGCTGGACAGTTTTGTCTTCACTGATCAGTCAAAACAAAATATCTGTAAATCCAACCTTAATGGTTAAGTTTCTCTCCTCCTTTCAGGCCCTGAACTTTGACCCACCCTCCACAGCCTAAGGAAGCACCCACCCAATCCCTCCTTTATAAACCATCCTAAAAACAGACTAACCTCAGGAAAAATATTCTCTGATCTAGGATCCGATTTTGCACTTTCCATTCTGCCCTCTCTTCCCACCTATTCCTAATCTTATTTGTTCCTCCCTGTGAAGGAAAAACTTTTTTAGGGGAAGAGGAGAAGGGGAGACAGGGTCTTGCTCTGTTGTCCAGGCTAGAGTACAATGCCAGAATCATTGCTCACTGGAGCCTTGATCTTCTGGGCTCAAGGGATCCTCCCACCTCAGCCTTTGCTGGGACTACAGGTGTGCACCACCACAATTTTTTTAATTTTGTAGAGAGGTGGTCTTACTATTTTGTACAGGTTAGTCTCAAACTCCTGACCTCAAGCAATCCTCCTGTTTTGGCCTCCCAAAGTGCTGGGATTATAGATGTAAGCTGTCACTTCTACCAGAAAACCCTTTTCTGCCTAACCTCTGGGATGCTTGCAGATCTTGTATCTACTACTTTCACCCTTTCGTTATACTCCTTTCACATAAAGTTACTTCTTACCTAACTCCAGATTTCTTGTATTTGAGGATGTCTAGAAACAGCTCTCTCAAATCATGGGAGCCCATGGTTTACTGTTATTATCTGAACAATAACAATTACAACCTCAGACAAGGTATCACTCTCCCAACTATACCTATGTGTGCATCCCCAGCTTTCCAGTGGTCTGTAGCTTCTCTCAGTATAAAGGGCCCCTCCCCTGGTTGGAGTGATCAGGCTGGGATGCCTGCCAAGTTCTACCCAGGAAGAACCAACTGGGACTTCAATGACCTCCTTTTGCAGGCTCTTAGTTTGGAGTCACTCGGAGGCACACTTGGCCTCAGACCTCTGCTTCCTCAGACAAGAGTATTCACTTACTTTTTTGTTGTTGTTGTTGAGACTGAGTTTCACTCTTGTTGCCCAGGCTGGAGTGCAGCGGCACGATCTCAGCTCACCGCAACTTCCACCTGCTGGGTTCAAGCAATTCTCCTGCCTCAGCCTCCCGAGTAGCTGGGATTACAGGCATGCGCTACCACGCCCAGCTAATTTTGTATTTTTAGTAGAGACAGGGTTTCTCCATGTTGGTCAGGCTGGTCTCAAACTCACCTCAGGTGATCCACCCACCTCAGCCTCCCAGAGGGCTGGGATTACAGGCACGAGCCACTGTGCCCAGTTTCACTTACTTTTAAGTAAGAAAATATCCTGTGTTTGAAGAATCCAGCAAAATCACTCAAACTTACTGTTTATGTATATAGGAGGAAAGGAAACTGTAAGACATTTGTATTCTTTTTTTTTTTTTTTTTTTGAGACGGAGTCTAGCTCTGTCGCCCAGGCTGGAGTCCAGTGGCACGATCTCGGCTCACTGCAACCTCCGCCTCCCGGGTTCACGCCATTCTCCTGCCTCAGCCACCCAGCAGCTGGGACTACAGGCACACGCTGCCACGCCCGGCTAATTTTTGTATTTTTAGTAGAGACCGGGGTTTCACCGTGTTAGCCAGGATGGTCTCAATCTCCTGACCTTGTGATCCGCCTGCCTCGGCCTCCCAAAGTGCTGGGATTAAAGGCGTGAGCCACCGCGCCCAGCCAATTTTTTGTATTTTTTAGTAGAGACGGGGTTTCACCGTGTTAGCCAGGATGGTCGTGATCTCCTGACATCGTGATCCCCCCACCTTGGTGCTGGGATTACAGGCGTAAGCCATTGCGGCCGGCAAGACATTTGTATTCTATCGCTTAAACATGAAAAGCACATTTATCTATCCCTTTCAGACAATAGAGATGTCACATTATTATTACTTCCATGACAACTTCTTTACTAATATTTAATTCACTAATATTTAATATTTCAAAGTCCCATCTGATAGGATTTAGCATTAATCACCAAAGTCCAGATGAAAGGATACAGAACAGTTATCCATTACGACAAAATCTCTACCCTGCAAAGAGAAGATATTTTAGAGAATCTCTGTATTTCACCAATTATCTACTACACTTTCTTGTGGAAATGTATTGGTTTCTCTGTAGCCATAATGGAAGACTGGATTTCCCTACTTATCTGAGGTTCTTATCCCCAGTAGCATTCTCAAGGCTAAGTTCTGGGATTGATCTGAAATCACCCAAAAGAAGAAAATAGACCTGAGAAACCTACCATACATGTTATGGGGAAGAAACTACACAAATAAGATTTTTTAACAAATTGAATGTAAGACTAGATAATTGTTTTCCCTCAAATCTACTTTCTGCCTCTTTCTCCCCTTTGTGACCCTCTCTTTGTAAACACTTTATCTTGTCTTTCAAGCACTACTGATAAAATACATTTTTTTTTTTTTTTTTTGAGACAGAGTCTCGCTGTCGCCTAGGCTGGAGTGCAGTGGTGCGATTTCAGCTCACTGCAGGCTCCGCCCCCCGGGGTTCACACCATTCTCCTGCCTCAGCCTCCCGAGTAGCTGGGACTACAGGCGCCCGACACCTAGCCCGGCTAATTTTTTTGTATTTTTAGTAGAGACAGGGTTTCACCGTGTTAGCCAGGATGGTCTCATCTCCTGACCTTGTGATCCCCCCGCCTCAGCCTCCCAAAGTGCTGGGATTACAGGCGTGAGCCACCGCGCCAGGCCTGATAAAATACATTTTACATTTAATGAAAAATAGGATCAAATAAGCAAATAAACCTTTTCAAGGGTTTACAAACCCAGGGAGAGGCAGTGCTGACCTGGAATACAGACATTTATCTGATTCCAATGTCAGGTGAGGTCACCCTATCCCCTAAGACATCTCCCAGCCCCATCCTGGCTGAGTGCTCAGTGACCAACCTCCCTGAAGACAGTGAACTGTGCCCTGCTCAGTCTGCCCCAAGCGCATTTTAACTTTCAGGTTCTCGCACCATTTCAACGGAGTAGGTTTTCCTTCTCCTTTGAGGTTTTTCTCCCTTCACTAGACTAAAAACAATCCAGAGGTCAGGAATCATTTGTGTCTTTTCCTCTCAATAACAGCCTAAGATTGGGTAACCATCAATGTGACCCTAAGGAACGGAAACTGGGGTTGAGGAAGAAAAGCTGAGCGTCCCAAAGGGTAAACTTTTCAGAGGAAGGGGATACCAGGAGACTCCTCCCACCTCAGGGCATGCAGCTGCTCCCGTAAGAGGCCCCACCCCTGCACCTTAAGCTGTCCTCTGGGAGGAGTGACCCAGGGGTTGATAATCACTAGATCCTCCAAGAGAAGTGGCAGCTGTGGGTATCCTGGGTCAGGCCCAGGCAGTTCTGAAAATCAGGACCAGAAAAAGATGGAGGGCCACATCACCTTGTAAAGTTTCCAGAGGGGAAACTCCACCCAAAGACATTCTGATTAGGCGTCGGGGCTTAGGAAAGATAAAAGGAGGGGAAGCACAAAAATTTTTTACCATGGCCGGGCGCGGTGGCTCACGCCTGTAATCCCAGCACTTTGGGAGGCTGAGGGGGGCGGATCACCTGAGGTCGGGAGTTGGAGACCAGCCTGGCCAACATGGAGAAACCCTGTCTCTACTAAAAATACAAAATTAGCCGGACATGGTGGCGCATGCCTGTAATCCCAGTTACCCGGGAGGCTGAGGCAGGAGAATCGCTCGAACCCGGGAGGTGGAGGTTGCAGTGAGCTGAGATCGCGCCATTGCACTCCAGCCTGGGCAACAAGAGCGAAACTCTAGTCTCAAAAAAAAAAAAAATTTTTACCGTAGAGTGTCAGTTTCTTATTCTCTGTTTCCCTCTCAGGTTACAAGTACACAAACAAGAGGCCGGGCGCGGTGGCTCACGTCTGTAATCCCAGCACTTTGGGAGGCGGAGGTGAGCGGATCACCTGAGGTCTGGAGTTTGAGACCAACCTGGACAACGTGGCGAAACCCAGTCTCTACCAAAAATACAAAAAGTAGCCGGTCGTGGTGGCGCATGCCTGTAATCCCAGTTACTCGGGAGGCTGAGGCAGGAAAATTGCTTGAACCCGGGAGGCGAAGGTTGCAGTGAGCTGAGATCTTCCCACTGCACTCTAGCCTGGGCGACAGAGCGAAACTCTGTCTGAAAAGAAAAAAAAAATCCACAAACAGAAAACAAATCCTTTCAAAAGAGTATGGTGAAAGAAACTATAAACAACTAAAATACTGTGCCTTAAATGTTAAACAAAAAACAGCTGATAATGTTGATTTGGCGAGGGGAGGGAATGTGGGGAAGGAACCGGAAATTTAGGCATTTATTCCCAGCCCTAGAAAAAGCTAGGCTAAAAAAACGGGAGTCGTAGGTTTGAGATTCTTTTTCCAGTACGTTTGGAAGACTCGGAGGGAGACCAGTCCCCCGGAAAAAAAGAGGATGTACTGGGAAGGCCACAGCCCACAGCTCCTCCCATGCACGAACCCCACACCCGAGATGGGATTCCGCCTTGTGACCCTCCCGTGTCCCGGCACAAACAATCTGGAGAGAGGAGGGGCTGCGAGCGCGGAGCTGCACAGAGAGGGCTCCGAGGCCGGGGCCGCAGTCGCCGCGCAGGGACAGGACAGGACGCCCGCGGTACTGGCTACGGCCCAACCCACCCTGCGGCCGAGGGGACAGAGGGCCGAGCTGCGCCAGGGAACTCGGGTCTCAGACCCTGGAGTCGCTACAGGGAGGCCAGGATGCTTCCACAGCCGGTTCCGGCCGGTTCCCACAAGCCCCTCCCCCAGTCTCCAGACGCCCGGCCCCGCACACGCACCATTTCCTGGCTTCCAGAGTGTCCCGGGGTCCTGCCTACGGCTCTCTCCGGCCTGTGCAGGTCCCGGCGCGCCAGACGCTGCAGTAGAGTCACCCGGGCCACTTGAGAAGCGGAGACCGGAACCCAAACGCAGCGGACACGAAACAGGAAGACCCCGCGGAGTTGTTGAACGTTACCCCCCGTCCCCCTTGCAGAGTTTCTGATTGGATGGTTGGCAGGTCCCCGCCCCAGTGCGCCTGATTGGGTGATGATCCAAGTCCTGCCCCCTTGGTACTGAGTGACAGGAGAAGCAATGCGGTATGTGGCTGAGTAAAGACAGATTGACAGGGTCTTGGCCACTGCCCTTCGCGGGCCGGGCTTCCTTCCCTCTGTAACCTTCTGTGCCGGGGAGAATATTTGCATTTAAGCAGAAAGTGTTTCAGGCTCTGCAGGGCTGACATGGGCGTGTTTCTGCGCTCAGAGTGCCCTTCCTGCCTTTTCCTCCCGGACACAGAGTCACAAGTGTGCACAGGGAATGACAGACTCGGCGTCCAGTGGAGCCATCCCCTGGCCTCAGAGTAGGAGGCGCGCCCACGCCAGGCCAGACCACAGTGTAACAGGAGGGAGGAGGGCTTGCTTCTTTCAGGCAAGAAAATTAAAACGGACAAAGAAATAAAATTATTAAATGTATAGGAAAAACTGGAGTTTTTATGACAGCGATCATCTATAAAGAAACCAAGAGAAGTAAGCAAACATTTGAACTAGCTCAGACAAGCAGCCTGCTTCACCCGCAGTTCACAAGGAAAACCCACAATCATAACGTTAAAAATATTCCCAAGCGCCGGGCGCGGTGGCTCACGCCTGTAATCCCAGCACTTTGGGAGGCCGAGGTGAGAAAATTGCTTAAGGTCAGGAGTTCAAGACTAGCCTAACCAACATGGTGAAACCGCATCTCTACTAAAAATACAAAAATTAGCCAGGCGTGGTGGCAGGTGCCTGTAATCCCAGCAACTCGGGAAACTGAGGTACGAGAATCGCTTGAACCCGGGAGGGGGAGGTTGCAGTCAGCCAAGATAACACCATTGCACTCCAGCCTGGGTGACAGAGCGAGACTAAAAAATGAAATATGAAATGAAATGAAATGAAATAATGAAATGAGGAAATGAAATGAAATATAAAATAAAATAATCCCAAGCTTGGGACCCAGACTCTAACTGCTGAAATGGAACCCCAGTGTGGATCAGAACCTGGTGATGAGACAGGGACACTTAATTCAACTCTGGGGGCTCAAGGTGCCCTCCAGTCCTTTCCTCACAGTGTGGAAACACTCTTTCCTTCAAAACCTTCATTTGTACCAGCAGGAAACTCTCACCTGGAGTCATTGTAAAGTTGTGACCTAAATAAACTGTCATGTTCCCAAACCTTTTCTTCAGGGGACAGTGCAAACAAGTCTTTCACTGAGCCTGACCTTCACAGATTTTCTTCATGTATACAAATTACAGCCTGATCCCAGTTACCCCATGAATGCTAAAACCAAAACACTGCCCAGAAAATGGCCCCAGGCGCCAAGGTACAACCTCAGAAAAGACAGAATCTTCCGCCCCCAACCCAACCACATCTGCACATGGGTCTCCTGCTTTCACAGCTCTGCAGCTTCTCAGAATCCACATTCCTGGCCAGGCGCGGTGGCTCATGCCAGCACTTTGAGAGGCCAAGGCGGGCAGATCACCTGAGGTCAGGAGTTCTGTTCTTGAAGGACTGTGTACGCCCAGAAGTGGAGAAAGCTTATACCAACCCAGCTGCTGGGTCTGTCATCCTGCTGGAGAACCTCCACTTTCATGTGGAGGAAGAGGAAGGGAAAAGATGCTCCTGGGAACAAGGCTAACGCTGAGCCAGCCAAATTAGAAGCTTTCCAAGCTTCACTTCCCAAGCTAGGGGATGTCTACGTCAATGATGCTTTTGGCACTGCTCACAGAGCCCACAGCTCCATGGGAGAAGTCAATCTGCCACAGAAGGCTGGTGGTTTTTTGATGAAGAAGGAGCTGAACTACTTTGCCGAGGCCTTGGAGAGCCCAGAGCAACCCTTCCTGGCCATCCTGGGAAGAGCTAAAGTTGCAGACACAATCCAGCTGATCAAGAATATGCTGGGCAAAATCAATGAGATGATTATTGGTGGTGGAATGGCTTGTACCTTCCTTAAGGTGCTCAACAACATGGAGATTAGCACTTCTCTGTTTGATGAAGAAGGACCCAAGATTGTCAAAGACCTAATGTCCAAAGTTGAGAAGAATGGTGTGAAGATTATCTTGCCTGTTGACTTTGTCACTGCTGGCAAGTTTGATGAGAATGCCAAGACTGGCCAAGCCACTGTGGCTTCTGGCATACCTGCTGGCTGGCTGGGCTTGGACTGTGGTCCTGAAAGCAGCAAGAAGTATGCTTAGGCTGTCACTCAGGCTAAGCAGATTGTGTGGAATGGTCCTGTGGGGTTTTTTGGGGGTTTTTGTTTGTTTGTTTTTTGAGATGGAGTCTCACTCTGTCACCCAGGCTGGAGTGCAATGGCACAGTCTTGGCTCACTGCAACCTTCTCCTCCCTGATTCAAGTGATTTTCCCGCCTCGGCCTCGCGAGTAGCTGGGACTACTGGTGCGTGCCACCACGCCCGGCTAATTTTTGTATTTTTAGTAGAGACTGGGGTTTCACCATGTTGACCAGGCTGGTCTTGAACTCCTAACCTCATGATCTGCCCACCTTGGCCTCCCAAAGTGCTGGGATTACAGGCATAAGCCACCACGCCCGGCCTTCTGTGGGGGTTTTTGAATGGGAAGCTTTTGCCCGGGGAACCAAAGCCCTCATGGACGAGGTGGTGAAAGCCACTTCTAGGGGCTGCATCACCATCATAGGTGGTGGAGACACTGCCACTTGCTGTGCAAAATGGAACATGGAGGATAAAGTCAGCCATGTGAGCACTGGGGGTGGTGCCAGTTTAGAGCTCCTAGAAGGTAAAGTCCATCCTGGGGTTGATGCTCTTGGCAATATTTAGTACTTTCCTGCCTTTTAGTTCCTGTGCACAGCCCCTAAGTCAACTTAGCATTTTCTGCATCTCCCCTTGGCATTAGCTAAAACTTGCCATGTCAAGATTCAGCTAGTGGCCAAGAGATGCAGTGCCAGGAACCCTTAAATGGTTACACAGAATCTCAGCTCATCTTTACTGCAAAAATTCAAAAAGTGAGGTGGGAGGATCGCTTGAGCCCGGGAGGTCGAGGCTGCAATGAGCCATAATCTTGCCACTGCACTACCTGGGAGTGACACCCTGTCTCGAAAAAAACAACAACAACAACAAACTGGCACTCCACATTCAAAGGGAAGAGAATTAAACTCCACTATTTAAAGGGACTAAATGTTTGTCTCCCACCTCCAATAAATTAATATAATAAATCCCTACCCTCTAGTGTGCTGGTATTTGGAGATGGGGCCTCTGGGAGATAATTGGTGAGGTCATGAGGGTGGGGCACTCATGATGGAATCAGTTAACTTATAAGAAGAGACACCAGGGCCGGGCGCAGTGGCTCACGCCTGTAATCCCAGCACTTTGGGAGGCCAAGGCGGGCGGATCATGAGGTCAGGAGATCGAGACCATTGTGGCTAACACTGTGAAACCCCATCTCTACTAAAACTACAAAAATTAGCCGGGCGTGATGGCGGGCACCTGTGGTCCCAGCTACTTGGGAGCCTGAGGCAGGAGAATGGCGTGAACCCAGGAGGCGGAGGTTGCAGTAAGCCGAGATCGCGCCACTGCACTCCAGCCTGGGCGACAGAGCAAGACTCTGTCTCAAAAAAAAAAAAAAAAAAAGGACGGGTGCGGTGGCTCACTCCTGTAATCCCAGCACTTTGGGAGGCCGAGGCAGGCAGATCACGAGGTCATGAGATCGAGACCATCCTGGCTAACACGGTGAAACCCCGTCTCTACTAAAAATACAAAAAATTAGCCGGGCGTGGTGGCGGGCGCCTGTAGTCCCAGCTACTCGGAGAGGCTGAGGCAGGAGAATGGCGTGAACCTGGGAGGCGGAGCTAGCAGTGAGCCGAGATCGCGCCACTGCACTCCAGCCTGGGTGACAGAGCGAGACTTCGTCTCAAAAAAAAAAAAAAAGGAGACACCAGAACACCAGGCTGGGCAGGGTGGCTCACACCTGTAATCCCAGCACTTTGGGAAGCTGAGGCAGGAGGATCCTTTGAGCCCAAGAGTTTGAGGTTGCAGTGAGCTATGATTGTGCCACAGCACTCCAGCCTGCGTGACAAAGCAAGAACTTGCCTCAATAATAATAATAACAGGCCGAGTGTGGTGGCTCACACCTGTAATCCCAGCATTTTGGGAGGCCTAGGTGGGTGATTACCTGAGATCAGGAGTTCGAGACCAGTCTGGCCAAAATGGTGAAACCCCATCTCTACTAAAGATACAAAATTAACTGGCCATGGTGGCGGGCACCTGTAATCACAGCTACTTCGGAGGCTGAGGCAGGGGAATCACTTGAACCCAGGAGGTAGAGGTTGCAGTGAGCCAAGATCGCGCCACTGCACTTCATCCTGGATGACAGGGTGAGACTCCGTCTCAAATAATACTACTACTAATAAATAATAATAATAATGAAAAGACACCAGCGACCTCTCTTTCTCTCTGTCTTTCTCTCTGTCACCCCCATGCCCTCTTCCCAACTTGAGGACACAACCAGAAAGTAGCCATCTTTGAGCCAGGAAGAAAACCCTCACCAAGAACAGAATCTACTGTCATTTTGACCTTGGACTTCATGGTGTCAAGAATCATATTTTGTTATCGTATTGTATTTTGTTATTTTGTAATTGTATTTTGTTATAGTGGCTCAAGTAGAGTAAAAGACAGAAATGGCAAGAAAGTTAAACCCATCTCACTAGAGGTTTGTCATGGAGGAGACAGAGCGTTGGGTTTAGGCCTGAGCTTTGGAGTTGGAAAGAATTGAGTTCACACCTAGGCTGGGGACCTTGAACAAGTCCCTTGAGTTCTCTGAACCTCAATAGCCCCTTCTGTAAAATGAAGATAATAAAGCTGTTGTGAATGCACCTTGAAACTGCAAGACACATGTCTAAGCACCAGGTAGGCACTCAATAAATAGAGGTAGTTCTATTCTTTTTATTAATGTCTTTCTAGTTGGTCATGCTAATGATATAGTGGGGCAGGCAGAACTGGGTCTTCAAGACTTCAGGTGCCAGGCTGAGGAGCTTGGACTTGTACTTGAGAGCACTAGGGAGCCATGGGAGGTGTGTGAGCAGGGAAGAGACAGAAAAATGTCCCTTTGGTGCTGAGGTGAATGACTAGGAATTGAAGTTTGGGAGACCAAGGACACTTTGACAAGTACCCAGGTGAATGTCTAGACCTGGGTGGTGGCAATCGGGATGATGGGAGTGAGAAGAAATAAGTAGGCCGGGCTTGGTGGCTCATGCCTGTAATCCCAGCACTTTGGGAGGCCAAGGTGGGTGGATCACCCGCGGTCAGGAGTTCAAGACCAGCCTGGCCAACAATGGTGAAACTCTGTCTCTACTAAAAATACAAAAATTACCCAGGTGGGGCCAGGCGCAATGGCTCACGCCTGTAATCCCAGTACTTTGGGAGGCCAAGGCGGGCAGATCACGAGGTTAGGAGTTCGAGACCGGGCTGACCAACATGGTGAAACTCTGTCTCTACTAAAAATACAAAAATTAGCCAGGCGTGGTGGTACGTGTCTGTAATCCCAGCTACTCGGGAGGCTGAGGCAGGAGAATTGTTTCAACCCGGGAGGTGGAGGTTGCAGTGAGCCGAGATCATGCTACTGCACTCCAGCCTGGGCAACAAGAGTGAAACTCTGTCTCAGAAAAAGAAAAAAAAATTATCCAGGCATGGTGGCAGGTACCTGTAATCAGAGTTGCCCGGGAGGCTGAGGCAGGAGAATCACATGAACCCAGGAGGTGAAGGTTGCAGTGAGCCGAGATCGCACCACTGCACTCCAGCCTGGGTGACAGAGTGAGGCTCCGTCTCAAAAAAAAAAATAATAATAATAATAATAATAAATACATACATACATAAATAAGTAGTTAAGTAGTTCAAGATGAGTATTGGGTATAGGGCTTGAATGGCAACTCCACGACCCAGGTCAGAAGTAGCAGTTAAGAGGGGTTGGGGTCAGAGTATCAATGTCAGTTTTCACTTTGCCTAGAATGTTTTTTCTCGTTGTGTCTTCCTGAAATATTCTTACTGGTCCTTGGAGACACTGCCCAAAGATCTCTCCTCTGAGAATCTCCCTGGAACATGTGTGGTCCTGCAAAGCTGCTGCTCATGATGTTATCCTACAAACATCCAAATCCCGGCATATGAGTTTCTCTAGGGCAGTCTCTGGCTGGTTCCATTGTAGGATCTGTCCACGCCCTGCATGTGCCTGGTACCAAAAAAGGAAACTGGGTCTGCAGGACGTTGCTGCAGTTCAGGTGCTGGCCGCGTGGGAGCAGAAGTGCACAGGTCAAAGCGTCTGGAAAAAGCCCTAAGGCTGCAGGACCAGCAGAGCATCACCCAGGACGTCCCTGGTTGAGAACTACGTCTTTTTATTCGTTTTAAAGGGGCGCGAGGCGGCCGGGCGAGGTGGCTCACGCTTGTAATCCCAGCACTTTTGGAGGCCGAGGCGGGCGGATCACGAGGTCAGGAGATCGAGACCATGGTGAAACCCCGTCTCTACTAAAAATACAAAAAATTAGCCGGGCGTGGTGGCGGGCGCCTGTAGTCCCAGCTACTCGGAGAGGCTGAGGCAGGAGAATGGCGTGAACCCGGGAGGCGGAGCTTGCAGTGAGCCGAGATCGCGCCACTGCACTCCAGCCTGGGTGACAGAGCGAGACTCCGTCTCAAAAAAAAAAACAACAACAACAATAAAGGGGCGCGAGGCACTAGGATCCAGTTTTGTCCACCTAACTCACCCACCCAGCGACACAAGCCCCGCAGCCCACAGCTGGAGGATATTTACGCAAAACCTAAATCAGATCAGTCTTTCCTCTGCTCAGAACATTTTTTTTTTTTTTGAGGGAGGGAGTCTTGCTCTGTCGCCCAGACTGGAGTGCAATGGTGCAATCTCGGCTTGCTGCAACCTCCGCCTCCCAGGTTCATGTAACTCTCCTGCCTCAGCCTCCCAAATAGCTGGGATTACAGATGTGGGCCACCACGCCCAGCTAATTTTTGTATTTTTAATAGAGACGGGGTTTCACCATGTTGGTCGGGCTGGTCTCGAACTCCTGACCTCAAGTGATCCACCCGCCTTGGCTTCCCAAAGTGCTGGGATTACAGGCATGAGCCACCACGCCCAGCCTGCTCAGAACCATTTGTTTGTGGCTCCCACGTAACCCAGTGGGAGTGCTGAAATAATCTAAACATTTTACATGGCATTTACAAATGCGATGTTTTATTCTTTAATCCTTTAAAATCTCTCCATCAATAAAACTCTTCAGAAGTCCTTAGCAGTTGTTACAAATCTAAAATATAAATATACGAATAAGTGGTAATGTATGTTCTCTCAAACATTCTGACACTACTTCTAAACTCAACCAAATTGTGACATACTTTTCCATTTTTTTTTTATTTTTTATTTTATTTATTTATTTATTTTTTTTTGAGACGGAGTCTTGCTCTGTCGCCCAGGCTGGAGTGCAGTGGCGCAATCTTGGCTCACTGCAAGCTCCACCTCCCGGGTTCACGCCATTCTCCTGCCTCAGCCTCTCCTAGTAGCTGGGACTACAGGCGCCAGCCACCACGCCCGGCTAATTTTTTGTATTTTTAGTAGAGGCAGGGTTTCACCATGGTCCCGATCTCCTGACCTCGTGATCCGCCCGCCTCAGCCTCCCAAAGTGCTGGGATTACAAGCGTGAGCCACCGTGCCCGGCATACTTTTCCATTTAAAATTACCAGTCTTGGCCGGACGCGGTGGCTCATGCCTGTAATCCGAGCACTTTGGGAGGCCAAGGCTGGTGGATCAACTGAGGTCAGGAGTTCAAGACCAGCCTGGCCAACATGATGAAACCCCGTCTCTACTAAAAATACAAAAAAGTTAGCCATGTGTGGTGGCCAGCGCCTATAATCTCAGTTACTTGGGAGGCTGAGGCAGGAGAATCGCTTGAGCCTGGGAGGCAGAGGTTGCAGTGAGCCGAGATTGCGCCATTGCACTCCAGCCTGGGCAACAAAAGCAAAACTCCGTCTTTTTTTTTTTTTTTTTTTTTGAGACGGAATCTCGCTCTGTTGCCAGGCTGGAGTGCAGTGGCATGATCTCAGCTCACTGCAACCTCCGCCTCCTGGGTTCAAGCGATTCTCCTGCCTGAGCCTCCTGAGTAGCTGGGACTACAGGTGTGTGCCACCACGCCCAGCTACCTTTTTGTATTTTTAGTAGAGATGGGGTTTCACCATGTTGGCCAGGATGGTCTCGATCTCTTGACCTCGTGATCCACCTGCCTCAGCCTCCCAAAGTGCTGGGATTACAGGTGTGAGCCACCGCACCCGGCGAAACTCCGTCTTTAAAAAAAAAAAAAAAAAAAAAAAATTACCAGTCCTGGCCAGGCGTGGTGTCTCCCGCCTATAATCCCAGCACTCTGGGAGGCCGAAGCGTGTGGATTACTTGAGGTCAGGAGTTCAAGACCAGCCTGGCCAATCTGGTGAAACCCCGTCTCTACTAAAAACACGAAAATTAGCCAGGGATTGTGGTGCATGCCTGTAATCCCAACTATTTGGGAGGCTGAGGCAGGAGAGTCACTTGAACCCAGAAGGTGGAGGTTGCAGTGAGCCGAGATCATGTCAATGCACTCCAGCCTGGGTGATAGAGCAAGACTCTGTCTAAAAAAAAAAAGAAAAAAAAAAAAAGCCCGGGCGTGGTGGCTCACGCCTATAATCCTAGCACTTTGGGAGGCTGAGGTGGGCAGATTGCCTGAGCTCAGGAGTTCAAGACCAGCTTGGGCAACATGGTGAAACCCTGTCTCTATTAAAAATACAAAAATTAACCAGGCGTGGTGGTGGGCGCCTGTAATCATAGCTGCCCAAGAGGCTGGGGCAGGAGGATCACCTGAACTTGGGAGGTGAAGGTTGCAGTGAGCTGAGATCTTGCCCACTGCCCTCCAGCCCAGGCAACAGAGTGAGATTCTGTCTAAAAAAAAAAAAAAAAAAAAAGTATTGAACTGTGGTTAATGATGTGAGCAATGAGGAATTAGGCGGGAAGTGTACAGATTTGTGTAATTTATATTAACATGCATAAAAATCGAGATGGATGAAGCGATACCTACAAAGAAATTAAAACAAGCTGGGCGCGGTGGCTCACACCTGTAATCCCAGCACTTTGGGAGGCCAAGCCAGGCAGATCACCTGAGGTCGGGAGTTCGGACCAGCCTGACCAACATGGAGAAAACCTCTCTCTACTAAAAATATAAAATTAGCCAGGTGTAGTGGCACATGCCTGTAATCCAAGCTACTCAGAAGGCTGAAGCAGGAGAATCCCTTGAACCTGGGAGGCAGAGGTTGCGGTGAACCGAGATCATGCCATTGCACTCCAGCCTGCGCAACAAGAGTGAAACTCCATCTAAAAAAAGAAATAAAAAACACACAAAAATATGTTCAAATATTACTTGCGTTATCTAGGGGTATGTGAGTGTTTAAGAGAACCTAAATCCTGTTATCCATAATAGCTACACCATTTTACATTCCCACTAGCAATGAAAAGCATTCCAAATTCTATGGATCCTCACCAGCACTTATTTTCTGTGATTTTGATAAACGTGAAGAATTATCTTTGTGCTTTTGATCTTCATTTCTCTTATGACTTGTGATGTTGAACATCTATTCCTATGGGGCATTCTTTTTTCTTTTGCATATTTTAGAGACAGGGTCTCACTCTCTCACCCTGGAGTGCAGTAGTGCAATCATAGCTCACTGCAGCCTCGAACTCCTGGACTCAAGAGACCCTCCTGCCTCGATCCCAAAATGCTGGGGTTACAGGCATGAGCTACTGTGCCGGCCAATATCAAGACACTTTTCCAAGTGATGAGACCAGGCATTTAGTCTATCCTTAAAGAACTGAGTCATGGAAATTTAATCATGTCAATAGTCTTTTTTACATTATTAACCAAACAAAAATGAGTTCCTTTTAAAGATTTTTTTAAGATTAGGAAATAGCTGGGCTTGGTGGCTCAAGCCTATAATCCCAGCACTTTGGGAGGCTGATTGCTTAAATCCAGGAGTTTGAAACTAGCCTGGCCAACATGCTGAAATCCTGTCTTCACAAAAAAATACAAAAAATTATCAAGGTGAGGTGGCGCATACCTGTAATCTCAGCTACTGGGGAAGCTGAGGTGGGAGGATCACCTGAGCCTGGGGAAGTTGAGGCTGCAGTGAGCCCTGATCCTACCACTGCACTCCAGCCTGGGCAACAAAGTGAGATCCTGCCTCCCAAAAAAAGTTGGAGCAGGGAGGCCGGGCACGGTGGCTCACGCCTGTAATCCTAGCACTTTGGGAGGCTGAGGTGGGTGGATCATGAGGTCAAGAGATCGAGACCATCCTGGCTAACACGGTGAAACCCCGTCTCTACTAAAAATACAAAAAAATTAGCTGGGGGTGGTGGTGGGCGCCTGTAGTCCCAGCTACTCGGGAGGCTGAGGCAGGAGAATGGTGTGAACCTGGGAGGCAGAGCTTGCAGTGAGCCTAGATCGCACCACTGCACTTCAGCCTGGGCGACCGAGCAAGACTCCGTCTCAAAAAAGAAAAAAAATTGGAGCAGGGAGGAGGAGCCACATCAGGATGGTACAGTGGATGCCTAATGATTTTGGAATAAAACTCTCCAAAATTGTTCTTGTTCGACAAAAGGAATGTGCAGGAGCACTGTCGTGGTGGTGAAGGACCCTCTGGTGGAGCTTTCCTGGATATTTTTCTGCCAAAGCTTTGGCTGACTTTCTCAAAACATTCATAATAAGCAGAGGTTTTTATTCTTTGACCTTCCAGAAGGTCACACTTAGTACTATGTTTTTTGTTTTGGCTTGTTTTTTTTGAGACAGTCTCACTTTGTCATCCAGGCTGGAGTGCAGTGGCCCGATCTCGGCTCGCTGCAACCTCTGCTTCCCAGGTTCAAGCGATTGTACTGCCTCAGCTTCCCAAGTACCTGGGATTACAGGCGTGCGGCACCACGCCCGGCTAATTTTTGTATTTTTAGTAGAGATGGGGGTTCTCTATCTTGGCCAGGTTGGTCTTGAACTCCTGGCTTCAAGTGATCCACCCACCACGGCCTCCCGAGGGGCTGGGATTACAGGTGTGAGACACTGTGACCGGCTGGTACTATGTTTTGAACATAGGAATTGTGAGGCCTCTAGCTTTGTTCTTGTTTTTCAAGATTGTTTTGGATATTTGAGATCCTTGGAAGTTTCATATACATTTTGAGATTCTTTTTTCTATTTTTGCAAAAAAAATGCCATTGAATTTGTTATGAATTGCATTGAATCTGTAAATCACTTTGAGTAGTGATTTACAATTGGATAACTTCACAATATTAAGTAGTCTAATCTATGAACTTGGGATGTTGTGAGAATATAGAGAAAAACAAATCAACACAATACCTCTGAGTGTTAGGCTTTTCCACATACACCCAGAAAGCGATTTTGCAGAGGACTCTCCAGCGGACACCAGCTAGATATCCTCAAATTCTATTCAATTCCAATACTGTCTATCTGGAGATAGCATCACATCCCAAAGATTAAGGACAATGTTCCACAAGACTGTCCCTCATTTTAGATGCCAGTCACAAGCCAGGGCCTCTAGAACTTCTGACCAACCAGCTTAAACATTGGGGTTCCAAAAACCCCTTCCTTGAGTTTAGTGTGATACTTGAGTGTCAACGTGATTGAAGGATGCAAAATATTGTCCCTGGTTGTGTCTGTGAGGGTGTTGCCAAAGGAGATTAACATTTAAGTCAGTGGACTGGGAGAGGCAGACCCACCCTCAATTTGGGTGGACACCATCTAATCAGCTGCCAGCGTGGCTAGAATAAAGCAGGCAGAAGAAAATGCAAGGAGCTGACTTGTTGAGTCTTTCCGTCTTCATCTTTCTCTTGTGCTGGATACTTCCTGCCCTCAAACATCAGACTTCAAATTCTTCAGCTTTTGGATCCTTGGACATACACCAGTGATTTGCCAGGGTCTCTCGGGCCTTTGGCCACAGACCAAAGGCTACACTGTCGGCTTCCCTAACTTTTGAGGTTCACTCTTGTTGCCCAGGCTGGAGTGCAATGGCGTGATCTCAACTCACTGCAACCTCTACCTCCCAAGTTCAAGCAATTCTCCTGCCTCAGTCTCCCAAGTAGCTGGGATTACAGGTGTGAGCCACTTGCCCAGCCTAGCTTAAATTTTTAAACAAAACTTCTCTCTTCCTGTTTGTTTGTTTGTTTTTGAGACGGAGTCTCACTCTGTTGCCCAGGCTAGAGTGCAATGGCGTGATCTCGGCTCACTGCAACCTCCGCCTCCCGGGTTCAAGCCATTTTCATGTCTCAGCCTCCCGAGTAGCTGGGATTACAGGCGCCCACCACCGCACCCGGCTAATTTTTGTATTTTTAGTAAAGAACGGTTTTTGCCATGTTGGTCAGGTTGGTCTCGAACTCCTGACCTCAGGTGATCCGCCCGCCTCGGCCTCCCAAAATGCTGGGATTACAGGCGTGAGCCAGCGCGCCCGGCCTACTTCTCTCTTCCTTAACCAATTGCAAATGTGATATTTGAATCTACCTGTGACTTATGAGCCCCACTTCAAAGTATTCCATCCTTTTAAGCTTATACCACTGTGTAACCTCCATGTACTGACTTATGATTTTGCCTGTAGCCTCTGCTTTCCTGAAATTTACCCCTGCTTTTCTGTGTGTGTCTGTGTGTGTGTTTCCTCTGCTGTCTTTACAATACTCCTGCCTTTAAAAACTCTTACCTGCAGCCACGTGCGGTGGCTTACTCCTGTAATCCCAGCACTTTGGGAGGCCAAGGTGGGCAGATCACTCAAGGTCAGGAGTTCAAGACCAGCCTGGCCAACATGGTGAAACCCCGTCTCTACTAAAAATACAAAAAATTAGCCAGGCTTGGCGGCACATGCCTGTAATCCCAGCTACTCGGGGTAGGGGGAGGCTGAGGCAGGAGAATTGCTTAAACATGCTGAAACCCCGTCTCTACTAAAAATACAAAAAATTAGCCAGGCTTGGCGGCACATGCCTGTAATCCCAGCTACTCGGGGTAGGGGGAGGCTGAGGCAGGAGAATTGCTTAAACCCAGGAGGCAGAGGTTGCAGTGAGCCAAGATTTCACCATTGCACTCCAGCCTGGGCGACAGAGCAAGATTCCGTCTCAGAAAAACAAAACAAAACAAAAAACCCAAAAAACTCTTACCTGCAAGCTATTGGGAGGTCAAGTCAGGCCAGGTGAGGTGGCTCACTCCTGTAATCTCAGCACTTTGGGAGGCCGAAGCGGGTGGATCACAAGGTCAGGAGTTCGAGACCAGCCTGACCAACATGGTGAAGCCCCATCTCTACTAAAAATACAAAAAATTAGCCAGGTGTGGTGGCACGCACCTGTATTCCCAGCTACTTGGGAGGCTGAGGCAGGAGAATAGCTTGAACTCAGGAGGTGGAGGTTGCAGTGAGCTGAGATCGCGCCACTGCACTCCACCTGGGCGACAGAGTGAGAGTCTGTCTCAGCACTTCCGCCTGGGTCATAGAGCAAGACTCTGTCTCAAAATAAATAAATAAATAAATTATAGAGTGTACCTTCCTACATTTAGTGGGATTCCCAGATATAACTGATTCCTGGGACTGATTAATCCCATGAAGGATTGTCAGTTAGTGCATTACAGAGATGTTAAAATTAAAAATTTTAACCCGGGAGGCGGAGGTTGCAGTGAGCCGAGATCGCGCCACTGCACTCCAGCCTGGGTGACAGAGAGACTCCATCTATAAATAAATTAATTAATTAAATAAATGGGGCCTAGCTATGCTGACCAGGCTGGTCTCAACTTCCTGGGATAAAGTAATGCTCCCACCTTGTGTCCTAAAGCACTGGGATTACAGGCATGAGCTACTATGCCTGGCCTCACGTTGAAATCTGATCTCCAAAGCAGCTGTTTTGAGAGGTGCGGCCAGGTGGCAGGTGTTTGGGTCAAAAAGGCAACTCCATCACAATAGATTACCGCCCTTCTGTTATTGCTTTCACAGGAATGGTTCCCATGAGAGTGGTTATTAAAGGGTCTGTCTTCCTTGATGTCCTCTTACTTCCTGCCTCACCACGTGATCTCTGCACATGCTGGCTCCCCTTCTGCTTTCTGCTGCAAATGTAGGCAGGTGAAACCCTCACCAGATGCAGCCTGAACAAGATTTTACTAATGAGAAGAGCACCAAGTCTTTCATGAGGGATCTACCCTATGACTTAAACACCTCCCAGCAGGCCTAAAACCACCACGCTGGACCACATTTCAATGAACTATGGAGAAGACATTGAAACCCTAGCAGGAATTTCCTGGATGACAACAGATGCTTAACATAATTTAAGGATATTGGGATTTATTCAGGTTTGAACTAATACATTTGTTGAGCTACAGGAATGCCACGGGGGTTGTCCCTTATAACCCAGAGGATCAGGGTCTCTGTTGAGATGGAGGCATGGGCGGCGGCAGCAGCAGAGGTACTTAAAGGTCCAGCTGAGTGTGAACTTCAGGACACCATCTAATGGTAGCTTCCCTACCTTCTCTTCTTTCTTATTTTTTCTTTTTTTTGAGATGGAGTCTCACTCTGCTGCCCAGGTTGAAGTAAAGTGGGGCAATCTTAGCTCACTGCAACCTCCACCTCCCAGGTTCAAGTGATACTCCTGCCTCAGCCTCCTGAGTAGCTGGGATTACAGGTGTGAGCCGCCATGCCCAGCCTTCTTTTTTTTTTTTTTTTTTTTTTTAAGACAGAGTCTTACCCTGTCGCCCAGGCTGGAGTGCAGTGGTGTGATCTTGGCTCACTGCAACCTCTGCCTCCCAGGTTCAAGAGATTCCACTGCCTCAGCCTCCCGAGTAGCTGGAATTACAGGCGTCCACCACTATGCCCAGCTAATTTTTGTATTTTTAGTAGAGATGGGGTTTCACCATAACGGCCAGGCTGGTCTCAAACTCCTGACCTCAGGTATCTGTCTGCCTTGGCCTCTCAAAGTGGTGGGATTACAAGCGTGAGCCACCGCTATCGCGCCTGGCTCTTTCTCATTTTCAAATGACTGCTCTTTCAGGAATGACCAATAATGGGGCCCCAACATGCACAAGATAAAATCTCACCACCAGACCTATAGGACAAGGCCAACACCTAGCATCAGTCCCAGCTTCATTCTACATAGAAAGGCAAAGTGAAAACTCCTAGCCCCAGACCATTTTAAGGAGGGCCCAAATCCAATACTCCTGCTCTTAAATGCCAAAGACTTATAGAAACTGCCATCTTTGGTTGGCTAAATCTGGAACAGAATTTTGTTCGGCCCCAACAATGGAACACAGAGCAGCAAGCAGCAGCAGCTCAAAAAGCATGCTGGCCACCAGGTAGCAGAGCAAGTTAGCACCTGAGAGAAAGGGAAAGCTGACCCATTGCGTGGTGACCAACATCTAGACATCCTGCTGACAGTGCCAACTGTTATGGTTGCCTGAAAAGGTGTGCTTCAGATGTTGACACAGAGGGCTATGTGGTGCACATACACACTGAGAATATGAAAAGACTTATTACAAAAATGAGGTCTCAGGGAGAACAATGCAGGGCCCTCAAGCAAGTGTGACATGGCGTGAGAGCAAGGAAGATGGCATTCCTGTACCTTACGAATACTGATGCAAAAATCTTGAAATAAATGCCAGCGAAGCATATAAAGCAATAGATTCAAAGCATTATGCAATATAGCCAAGTGAGATTTGTCCCTGGAACGTAAGGATGGTTCACCATATGGAAATTGATCAGTGGAATATACCATTTTAGGAAATGATGGAAAAATGACAGTCTCGACTGATGCAAAAAAAGCATCTGACATAATTCAACACACATTTATGATTAAAAATCCACAATAAACTAGGAATAGAATTTACTCGAATTGCTACAAGGCATATATGAAAAACCCAACAAAATCTTTGATAGTGAAAAACCATATTTTTAATATCTAATATCAGAAACAAGGATATTTGCTCTCACCAGCTCCATTCAGTGTTAAGGGGGGTGCTCCCAGGGAAATCAGGCAAGAAAATACAAGCATTCCAGCCGGGCCCGATGGCTCAAGCCTCTAATCCCAGCACTTTGGGAGGCCGAGGTGGGCAGATCACAAGATCAAATCGAGAATATCCTGGCCAACATGGTGAAACCCCATCTCTAATAAAAATAAAAAAACTACCTGGGTATGGTGGCACGCGCCTGTAATCCCAGCTACTCAGGAGGCTGAAACGGGAGAATTGCTTGAACCTGGGAGGTGGAGACTGCAGTGAGCCAAGATCATGCCACTGCAGTCCAGCTTGGTGACAGAGTGAGACTCCATCTCAAAAAACCAACCAACAAACAAAACAAACAAACAAAAAAACCAGCCAGGCGCAGTGGCTCATGCCTGTAATCCCAGCACTTTGGGAGACCAAGGTGGGTGGATCACAAGGTCAGGAGATTGAGACCATCCTGGTCAACATGGTGAAACTCCATCTCTACTAAAAATACAAAAAAATTTAACTGGGTGTGGTGGCACGCACCTATAGTCCCACATACTCGGGAGGCTGAGGCAGGAGAACCACTTGAACCCGAGAAGTGGAGGTTGCCGTGAGCCAGATCGCGCCACTGCACTCCAGCCTGGCAACAGTGAGACTCCATCTCAAAAAAAAAAAAAAAGCATTCCATATTTAAAAACATATATAAATATATATACACACAGCCCTCTAGACAAATATACAAAAATCACACACTTTGTCACTGTACATACAGGTGGACAGACACAAATTCACAAACCCACAGATGTAACAGCCCACATACTAAAAGATGCTCCCAAACAGAAGGACCCCAGGTGTTCTGATCTCTTCTCCAGGTTTCTCTGGCTCCTCAGGAATAACCACCATAGTGCCTTATATATTCTCGCTTGCTTTCTTGTCTTCCAGAATGCCAAGATCAAGGGGACAGAGATATTAGCACAGCTTTGTTGACTACACCTATCAGAGGGCGTTACACAGAGGAAAATACTTAATGAATATGAATAATGTCACACAGACACATACACAAATGAGTTTTACAAAGACATCATCATAGACCCACACATACTTGTCCTTCAAAAAGTGAATGTTCTCACTCCCATTCCTGTAGCAGAGATACCCCTTAGTTCCCCAACATCTATCACAAAAGATGGCTCCTTGAGCCCATTCTGACAGTGAAGGAATCTCAAACTTCCTGGCCTCCCACAGTACAATAATCATGTCTCTACAAAAGCACAACATGGCAGCCCAAGAATGTGAAAATCAGGACCTGAAATGCATTGAGTCATAATGTTCCAACCCCTCGAACTACCATAAATGTTCCTGGTGAGAGAAGCAAAGGTGTGTATCTCCTGGCTCAGCCACCAGGTCCTCCACTGCATCTCCACAGTAGCCATCACTTCCACTGAGGCCTCATCTGCCAGCAAACCTTGCTCCAGTCAGCCTCTGGACCCTAGTGTCTTCACCGTGGTTTTGGATGCTGCCACCTGACCCATCCCTGCTGTTGGGGGAGGGTGGAGGCCAGAGGCCTAAAGAGTTCCGACTACAGGTCTCCAAGCGACACAAAGATCACTTCTGGGACCCAGGGAGACTGTAAGTTGTTATGAGGGTGGATGGTGACCTAGTTTCCCTCAGTGCTCCCACCTCCCTTCTAAAACACACTGACTTGCTCTCTAAGAAAAGGGGGGACTGACTCCAACAAAGGACAGACCCGACCCCTATCATGCCTGTGCAATTCAGGAAAGGGAGAATTCGGTGGCTCCAGCAAGCAGTTTATTGGGAGTTGAGTTCACCTTGCCTTGTGATGTGAAGCAAGGTAGTTCCATGGCTTGTGAACCCTGACACCAGCACCTCCCATACACAACAGAGCTGGCGGTCTGCAGGGTGGGTCCTTTTCCAAAAAGAGCTAAGTGCTAGTCTCAGTGGGAGGCTAGAAAACCAGTCCTGGAGCAGGATGCATGTGACATGCGCTGACGTGAGAAGGCCGGAGCATCATCAGTGCATATGCCGCTGAATATCTCAGGGTAGAATGTGCCAGAAAACAAGGAAAGCAAGTTAGGGGAGGTAAGAATTCTGAGTGTCCTACAGCTAAGACATGGCAGAGTGTGTCTGTGACTCCACCAGCAGTTTTGAGATTATTCTGACTGTGGTGGTTGGTGTAGGGTTGGTAACCGCAGGAGAGTGGATGCTGTGTGGTCAAGGGGCGTGTCCCATGACACAGGTTCTGCTTCTTCAGCCCTCTCACCTCAGAGCCACCTGCGGTTGCCACAGAGAAATTTAGATGTGAATTTTTAAACATGTTTCCCAGTAAGTATCCAAAGTGTAGTTTTGAGATGGGAAATGGAGCTGGAGATGACCTCAAAACAGCCCTGGAATAATGCAATGCTGACACTGTCTGTGAATTAGGATGTCCACAGGCAGATCCCACTTGGGGAGAACTGTAAGATGCAAACCTTTGTTTTAGAAGCACAGCATTCCCACAGTCTGACCCGAGGACACTGATGGAAACTTAAAAGGCAGACTCTGGGGTCTTCTCACTTCTCTCCAGTCATGTGTGTGAGCTGAGGGCAGGCACTGCCCTAGAGGGTGTTTCCTAACTTCTGACTGGATGCCACAAAAGGCCTGCTGGGGCCCAAGTCCTTCTTCCCCATTCCTTTAATTCTTCCTACGAGGAATCTCGACAATGGTTGCAGATGTAATTGAAGATGTTCCCATATTGCTTACATTTAAGAAGGCTGCTCTCCAGTGTGGGTGGTTTCATGGTTTTAAAATGAACTGGAGGCCGGGCGCGGTGGCTCACGCCTGTAAATCCCAGCACTTTGGGAGGCTGAGGAGGGCGGATCACGAGGTCAGGAGATCAAGACCATCCTGGCTAACACGGTGAAACCCCGTTCCACTAAAAATACAAAAAATTAGCCGGGCATGGTGGTCGGCGCCTGTAGTCCCAGCTACTTGGGAGGCCGAGGCCATGAACCCAGGAGGTGGAGCTTGCAGTGAGCTGAGATCGTGCCACTGCACTCCAGGCTGGGCAACAGAAGGAGACTCCGTCTCAAAAAAAAAAAAAAAAAAAAAAAAAAAAAAAAAAAGAACTGGGGGCCAGGTGTGGTGGCTCACGCCTGTAATCCCAGCACTTTGGGAGGCCAAGGCAGGTAGATTACCTGAGGTCAGGAGTTCAAGACCAGCCTAGCCAACATGGTGAAACCCCATCTCTACTAAAAATATAAAAATTAGTTGGGCGTGGTGGCACGTGCCTGTAATCCCAGCTACTAGGGGGCCTGAGGCAGGAGGATTGCTTTGACCTGGGATGCAGAGGTTGCGCCACTTTCACTCCAGCCTAGGCAACAGAGTGAGACTCCATTTCAAAAAAAAAAGTAAAATGAACACTTTGGGAGGCCGAGGTGGGTGGATCATTTGAGGTCAAGAGTTTAAGATCAGCCTGGTCAACATGGTGAAACACTGTCTCTACTAAAAATATAAAAATTAGCTGGGCATGGTGGTGGGCACTCGTAATCCCAGCTACTTGGAAGGCTGAGGCAGAAGAACTGCTTGAACCCAGGAGGCAGAGGTTGCAGTGAGCCAGGATCGCACCACTGCACTCCAGCCTGGGGCGACAGACTCCATCTTGGGGGTGGGGGGGGGGAAAAAGGTTGGGTGCTGTGGCTCACGCCTGTAATCCCAGCACTTTGGGAGGCCGAGGTGGGCAGATCGCCTGAGGTCGGGAGTTCGAGACCAGCCTGACCAACATGGAGAAACCCCATCTCTACTAAAATTACAAAATTAGCCAGGCGTGGTGGCGCATGCCTGTAATCCCAGCTTCTTGGGAGGCTGTGGCAGGAGAACTGCTTGAACCTGGGAGGCGGAGGTTGCGGTGAGCCGAGATCGCACCACTGCACTCCTGGGCAACAGGAGCAAAACTACATCTCAAAAAAAAACAAAAACAAAAACAAAAAACAAACCCCACAAAAGATGGGATGGATACAGAGTTTTCTTTATAGTTTCTCTCCAGTATATATTCTCAAGTGTCTTTAAAAGATTATGTGAAGTGAAGGCTTTCCCACACTCCTTACATTCATAGGGTTTCTGTCCATGGAGTCCATTCACATATTTACAATACTGCAGGAGAGTGGAAGTTCTTCCTCCATTTGTTAAATATTTCATTGCCGCATGAGTCATGTCTTCAAAGTGAATTAGGACAACTGAAGGCTTAATCACACCGTTTACATTCCTTGAATTTCTCTCCAGCATAAGTGCTCTCATACTTCCAAAAGGAACTAATACAACTGATAGCATTACCACACTCTTTACTTTCTTAGGGCTTCTGTCTAGTATGAGTCCTTTCATGCACGTGCAAAGACTTTGAGTAACTGAAGGCTTTACCACATTGTCTACATTGAAAGGGTCTTTCTCCAGTATGAATTCTTTTGTGTACTTTCAGGGAATTTAAACAAGTGAAAGCTTTGCCACACTGCTTACACTCACACGGTTTCACTCCAGTGTGACTTCTTTCGTGCCTTCGAAGGTGACTGAAGTAAATGAAGACCCGACCACACTGTTTGCATTCATAGGGTTTCTCTCTAGTATGAGTTCTTTCATGGATTCGAAAGTGAGTGGAATAAAGAAAGGCTTTACCACATTCTTTACATTCATAAGTTTTCTCGCCAGTGTGAACTCTTTCGTGCAACTGAAGGTAACTTGAAGAATTGAAGGCTTTACCACATTGTTTACATTCATAGGGTTTTTCTCCAAAATGAGTTCTTTCGTGCACTTCACAGGAACTAGATGACTTGAAGGCTTCCCCACATTTCTTACATGTATAAGGTTGAACTCCGGTGTGGGTTTTCACGTGTTTTCGAAGGCTTGAGTGAGAAAAGAAGGCTCTCCCACATTCCCTACATACAAAAGGTTTCTCTCCAGTATGAGTTTTCTCATGACTCCGTAAGTACGTGGGACAACTGAAGGCTTTTCCACATTGCTTACATTCATAAGGTTTCTCTCCAGTGTGAGTCCTTTCGTGGGTTAGAAAAGGCTGGTAATATATAAAGGCTTTTCCACACTGTTTACATTTGTAGGGTTTCTCTCCGGTGTGATTTTTTTCATGGCGCCGAAGAGCAGTAAGATATCTGAATGCCTTCCCACATTCCTTACATTCATAGGGTGTCTCTCCAGTATGAATTCTTATATGGTTTCGAAAGGAAAAGAGAAATGCGAAGGCTTTGCCGCATTCCTTACATTCATAGGGTTTCTCTCCAGTGTGAATTCTTTCATGGGTTCGAATACTGGAGCTGCGAGTGAAGGTTTTCCCACATTCTTTACATTTATGTGGCTTCTCTCCATATTCGTGACACTCATTTGGTTTCTGTTCAGTGTGAGATCTCATGTGTCTATTAAGGGAGACCTGATGCATGAAGACTTCCCCACACACACTGCAGTCACATGGTTTTAATCCAGTAGGAGTTTCCAGGTTCGTATTAACATCAGGAATCTGGTTAGTGCTTTTTCCACATGGACGATCTTCTTTATTTTCACAGAGTGCTTCAACCATAGGACTTCTGTAAAGAATGAGTACCATATTATTAATAGTTTTGTATTAATGATCTTATATTTATTAGCAAGTACCAGAATTACATTTTAAATATTTTCAGAGAAACTGTATGTTATCTGCCCTGTCTAAATTGTTTTGAAAGCTAATATACTCAATACTCTAGAACAGGCCGTGACCATAGCTATTATCAAAAGTCAAAAAAATTATTATTATTTTTTTTGAGACGGAGTCTCTCTGTCGCCCAGGCTGGAGTGCAGTGGCGTGATCTCGGCTCACGGCAACCTCCGCCTCCTGGGTTCAAGTGATTCTCCTGCCTCAGACTCCCAAATAGCTGGGATTACAGACATGCAGCACCGCGCCCCATGAATTTTGTATTTTTTTTAGTAGAGACGGGGTCTCAAACTCCTGACCTCAGGTGATCCGCTCGCCTCAGCCTCCCAAAGTGCTGGGATTACAGGCATGAGCCACTGCGACCGGCCAGGATTTTTAAATGCTGTTTCATAGTGATTTCTTTTCACACTCTGAACATCTATTGCTTTTTTTTTTTTTTTTCTGTAGAGACAGGTTTTCGCTATGTTGACCAGGCTGGCGTTGAACTCCTGGCCTCAAGCAATTCTCCAGCCTTCACCTACCAAAGGCTGGGATTAGAGGTATTCACTACTTTGCCCAGCCAATGACAGCTTCTTTTTTTTTTTTTTTAGACGGAGTCTCGCTCTGTCACCAGGCTGGAGTGCAGTGGATCGATCTCGGCTCACTGCAACCTCCATCTCTCAGGTTCAAGCGATTCTCCTGCCTCAGCCTCCCAAGTAGCTGGGACTATAGGCACGCGCCACCACGCCCGGCTAATTTTTTGTATTTTTAGTAGAGACGGGGTTTCATCATGTTGGCCAGGATGGTCTCGATCTCCTGATCTCATGATCCACCGGCTTCGGCCTCCCAACGTGCTGGGATTACAGACATGAGCCACCGAACCTGGCTGCCCATGACAGTTTCAATGAAACACCTTCAGTAAAAATTTTCTCAGAATGAATAAACTTGAAACTCTGCTTATTGTTTTGCTTGCTTGGCTTTTGAAATTTATGAAATACTAAGATTCTCTCAGGGGCTATATAATTATTCGTGAATGCAACTCACCTTAGATTTCTTCCCTGGTTTTTGTAGTCATCTTCAATATCCTGGTCTTTCCATTTTTCTCCTAAAATACAAGCCCAGAGAACTCACTATAAATTATTGGAAATTACAGAAAATTATAACACTCTAAGATCTATGATTAGCTATTGATTAGCTATGACCCTGTCTGGTCTACTTACTAAAGTATTCTGTTCCTACATTTTTTTTTTTTTTTTTTTTTTTTTTTGAGACAGAGTCTCGCTGTTGCCCAGGCTGGAGTGCAGTGGCACGGTCTCAGCTCACTGCAACCTTGGCCTCCCGGGTTCAAGCAATTCTCCTGCCTCAGCCTCCCAAGTAGCCAGGATTACAGGCACCTGCCACCAGGCCTGGCTAGTTTTTTATATTTTTAGTAGAGACGGGGTTTCACCATGTTGGTCAGGCTGGTCTCAGACTCCTGACCTCGTAATCCACCCACCTCAGCCTCCCAAAGCGCTGGGATTACAGGCACAAGCCACCGTGCCTGGCCCCTTCCCACATTTTAAACCTTGGAACACAGTTGTTGTGCAAGAAACACCTGTTCTCTCCTTAATTAAGTAGATAAATTATGTCACCCTT
Source organism: Nomascus leucogenys (assembly GCF_006542625.1). Classification (NCBI taxonomy): domain Eukaryota; kingdom Metazoa; phylum Chordata; class Mammalia; order Primates; family Hylobatidae; genus Nomascus; species Nomascus leucogenys. Next base: position 58,476,451 of record NC_044390.1, on the reverse strand, counting down.
ACCTATACAGGCCAGGTTCTTGAAGGTTGCCCGCATCACATCTCTGTAGATATTCCTCTGACCAGGATCCAGCAAAGCCCACTCCTCCAGGGTGAAGTTCACAGCCACATCCTCAAGGGAGATGGAGTCCTAAAACATCCCCCATGTGTGTTTAGGAGGAAGGGAGAGATTTGCAGTAGTGAGGATCCATTCTCAGAATTCCTGAGAAATTCCATATAATCCTGTAGTCTCGGTTTAGTGGTATAACTTGGTTGTCAGAACTCTTGACTCTTTCCACACTCACTTCCTCACAAATTTAACACTATCGTGAACATACAAAAATTATTTCTCTCTCTCTGTATATATATATTCAATATATTGAATATATACATATTTGAAACAGAGTCTTGCCCTGTCGCCCAGGCTGGAGTGCAGTGGCGCTATCTTGGCTCACTGAAAGCCCTGCCTCCTGGGTTCACACCATTCTCCTGCCTCAGCCTCCCGAGTAGCTGGGACTACAGGCGCCTGCCACCATGCCCAGCTAATTTTTTGTATTTTTAGTAGAGATGGGGTTTCACGGTGTTAGCCAGGATGGTTTCGATCTCCTGACCTCATGATCCACCCGCCTCGGCCTCCCAAAGTGCTGGGATTACAGGTGTGAGCCACCGCGCCCGGCTATTATTTCTATATTTTAACTGTGATCACTTGAAGCCTTATTGTTCTTTTCTTTTTTTTTTTTTTTTTTGAGATGGAGTCTTGCTCTGTCGCTCAGGCTGGAGTGCAGTGGTGCGATCTTGGCTCACTGCAACCTCCTCCTCCCAGGTTCAAGTGATTATCCTGCCCCAGCCTCCTGAGTAGCTGGGACTACAGGCGCGTGCCACCATGCCCGGCTAATTTTTTGTATTTTTAGTAGAGATGGGGTTTCACCATGTTAGCCAGGATGGTCTTGATCTCCTGACCTCTTGATTCGCCCCCCCTCGGCCTCCCAAAGTGCTGGGATTACAGGCATAAGCCACTGCGCCCGGCCACCTTATTGTTCTTTAAATGCAGGCCCAAGACCATCTAGGAGATATGAGAGAAATGCTATACAAATGAAACAAATTGTAAGATCATCAATTCCTTGTGAGAAAAACGCTTTCATTTTGTACCTTATTACATACCATATCACTCAGCATTTCATGAAACTGAGTGATAGATTCGATTGGGGTCGAATCTGGATGAGATTTTAATAAATGAATACACCCTTTAGACTATAAGCTGCACATCTCCCATTAAGGATGAAAAACTGTATTTTTCTTTTTCATAAACAACATGAGAGATCAGGAAGTCTGTGAAAAGCCAGAAGTCACTGGCCATGTTGCCCTGAAGGATCTCAGGCCATTAGAACCAAGCAAATCCAGGTGGCTGAATGAAAATATTCTTTTGCATTAGTATTAATTTCAATGTGTTTGTGTAATATTTATCATAGGTTCAGTTTTCCCTTTCTGTCTCATTTCATGGGTCTAGGAGGTTATTGGAAAGAAAGCACAGCAACTTGGACCTCTATAAAACCCCTGTACTCATAAAGGTTTATTACTTGCATGCTTGAGATCTCAGGCAACTCTGTGTAACTCTCAAGCACTTGTGAAATGGCTTCAGAGAGCAAGAAAAAGAGTCTGGCTGAGGATTTTTACTGACATTAGGGAGTGGGCAAGTGTGAGTTCAAGCATACAGGTGGAGGCTGATGTGAATTGGCTCTGTTGCCAGCACCAAATGAGGGTGACCCAGGCTTTCTTCCTACCACATCCATATGTGGGGTACACAGTGGAAACCAAGGAATGAGGTTTTAAAGCTGTGAGCAGTCAAAGGCCAGGTGGGGTGGCTCACGCCTATAATCCCAGCACTTTGGGAGGCAGAGGTGGGCAGATCACTTGAGGTCAGGAGTCCAAGCACTAAACCTCCAGCCCTTTTTCTCTCCCCCGACTTTGGGGGCTAGGGCTAGAGGAAGATCAAGACTGGGTGTTTTTCGGGATGTCAATCCCCACCCTGAAGTTAGGTAGGCATTCCTTCCAATAGTCATTTATTTACAACAAGAGGCTCCATTACGCTTATCGCTCATGAAATTCCAAGAGATTTAGGAACTCTGTACTAGGAACCACACACAAAGACCAAATGTCTTTCTTATCATAGCACAGAACATCATGGCTCAGGGGCACAGGCTCACCAGAAGACAGATGATTCATAGGATTATATCATGTTTCCACTCCAGCCACTGGTAACAGTGTGACATTAGAGTTTTGTTTTTATTTTGAGACCCAGTCTTGCTCTGTCACCCAGGCTGGAGTGCAGTGGTGCAATCTTGGCTCACTGCAACCCCTGCCTCCAGCGTTCAAGCAATTCTCCTGCCTCAGCCAACCGAGTAGCTGGGATTACAGGCATGTGCAACCACACCCAGCTAATTTTTGTATTTTTAGTAGACGAGGTGTTTCTTCATGTTGGCCAGGATGGTCTCGAACTCCTACCTTAAGTAATTTGCTTGCCTCGGCCTCCCAAAGTGCTAGGATTATAGGAATGAGTCACCACTCTTAGCCTGGGTTTTTGTTTTAAAACAGTAGAACAGGCCAGGTGTGGTGGCTCACGCCTGTAATCCCAGCACTTTGGGAGGTTGGGGGCAGGCAGATCACTTGAGGTCAGGAGTTTGAGACCAGCCTGGCTAACATAGCAAAACCCCATCTCTACTAAAAATACAAAAATTTGCCGGGTGTGGTGGGCACCTGTAATCCCTGCTACGAGGGAGGAGAATCGCTTAAACCCGGAGGCAGAGGTTGCAGTGAGCCAAGATCGCGCCCCTGCACTCCAGCCTGGGCAACAGAGCGAAACTCCACCTCGAAAAATAAAATAAAATAAAATAAAATAAAATAAAATAAAATAGTAGGATACAATGAAACGATATTCTATTTATTTCTGCATGTTTCACAATTGAAGAAATCTCTAGAGAACCCCAAAAATGACAGAACACAGAAAACCAGGGACACCAAAGGCAATTTTATCTGACACCTACAGCTACTGAAAATAGTAAACACAGCCTAAAATCAATAGGATAAACTAAATCCTCACATTTAAAGCCTGTTTGTCTCAGTTCCTTTTCAACACCATGCCCAGATTTCAACAAAAATCACAAGATATATTAAAAGACTTAGACGGTTTGAAGAGAGTGCAGGCACCAGAACCAGACTGAGATATAAAAGAGCTGCTGGAATTATCAGACCACAAATTTATTTCTTTTCTTTTTTTTTGAGACAGAGTCTTACTCTGTTGCCTAGGCTGGATTGCAGTGACACAATCTCAGCTCACTGATACTGTCATAGTGGACAAAAAAGAATACCTGGCCAGGCGTGGCTCATGCCTATAATCCCAGCACTTTGGGAGGCCAAGGCAGGAAGACCTCTTGAGGTCAGGAGTTCAAGACCAGCCTGACCAACATGGAGAAACCCTGTCTCTACTAAAAATACAAAATTAGTCAGGTGCAGTGGCACATGCCTGCAATCCCAGCTACTCACGAGGCAGGAGAATCATTTGAACTTGGGAGGCAGAGATTGCAGTGAGGCAAGATCGCGCCATGGCTCTCCAGCCTGGGCAACAAGAGTAAAACTCCATCTCAAAAAAAAAAAAAAAAAAAAAAAAAAAAAAGAAAAGAAAAAGAAAAAAGAATACCTAATATATGTTGTCTGCAAGAAATCCACTATTTTTTACTTTCTTTTGTTTTTTAGAGACAGGGTCGTGCTCTGTCACCCAGGCTGGAGTGCAGTTGTGGGATGACAGATGACTGTAACCTCAAACTCCTAGGCTCAAAGGACTCTCACACCCCAGCCTCTGAGTAGCTGGAACTACAGTTGTGCACTACCATCCCTTGATAATTTTGTTGTTTCTTTTTATAGAGATGGGGTCTCACTATGTTGCCCAGGCTTGTCTCAAACTCCTGGCCTCAAGCAATCATCCTGCCTCAGCCTCCCAAAATGCTGGGATTACAAGTGCGAGCCACCATACCCAGGCCAACAAATCCACTTTAAATATATCACAAAGATTGGGGGGAGGGGGGAGGGATAGCATCAGGAGATATACCTAGTGTAAATGACGAGTTAATGGGTACAGTACACCAACATGGCACATGTATACATATGTAACAAACCTGCGCGTTGTGCACATGTACCCTAGAACTTAAAGTATAATAATAAAAAGTAATAATATATAAATATATCACAAAGATATATTAAAAATAAAGGAATAGAGAAAGATATACTATGCTAACACTAATTATTATTATTATTTTGAGACAAAGTCTCGCTCTGTCACCCAGGCTGGAGTGCAGTGGCACAATCTTGGCTCACTGCAACCTCCACCTACCGGGTTCAAGCGATTCTCCTGCCTCAGTCTCCTGAGTAGCTGGGATTACAGGCGCGCACCGCCACGCCTGGCTAATTTGTTTTTTTTTTTTTTTTTTTTTTTGAGTCGAAGTTTCGTTCTTGTTGCCCAGGCTGGAGTGCAGTGGCGCAATCTCGGCTCGCTACAACCTCTGCCTCCCGGGTTCAAGCAATTCTCCTGCCTCAGCCTCCTGAGTAGCTGGAATTGCAGGCGCCTGCCACCATGCCGGCTAATTTTTGTATTTTTAGTAGAGGCAGGGTTTCACCATGTTGGCCAGGCTGGTCTCAAAACTCCTGTCCTCAGGCAATCCGCCTGCCTCCCAAAGTGCTGGGATTACAAGTGTGAGCCACCATGCCTGGCCAATTTTTATATTTTTAGTAGAGACAGGGTTTCACCACGTTAGTTAGGCTGGTCTCAAACTCCTGACCTCCTGATGTGCCCACCTTGGCCTCCCAAAGTGCTGGGATTACAAGCGTGAACCACCATGCCCGGCCAACACTAATTTTTTAAAAGCTGGCACAGCCTTACTAATTTCAGAAAAAGCTGACTTCATAGCATGAAAATATCAGTGATAGAAGGGCATTACATACTGACAAAGGGGTCAATTCACCAAGAAGACAAGGCAATCCTTACTGTGTACGTACATAACCACAGAGTGGCAAAATATATGAGGGGAACACTAATACAACTGCAGGAAGAAATACATGAATGCACTGGTACAGCTGTATACTTCAATAACCCCCACCATTAATTTAGAGATCCAGCAGGCAGAAATCTGGAAGGACATAATTAAATTGAACAGCACCATCAAAACAACTGGACTTAATTGAAAACCAGAATAATTCATTCAGTAACAGCAGAATATACATTCTTCTCAAGTTCACATGGAATGGTCACCAAGATATCTCACATTCTGGTAAATAAAATACTTCCTAGCAAATTTAAAAGACTAGAGAATACAAAACATGTTCTCAGATCCAGAACTGCTAACAGAAAGATAGCTTGAAAACCCACAAATATTTGGAGATTAAATCCTGAACTTCTAAATAATGCATGGATGAGAAAAGTCTCAAGAGACATTAAAAATTATTTTGAATTAAATAAAAATAGAACTTATCAAAACACGTAGAATGCAGCAAAAGGAGTGCCTGGCTGAAATTTATATGACTGAACACATATACCACCAAAGAATGATCTGTAATCAATAATCTCAATGTCTAACTTAAAAAACTAATAACAGGCCAGGCATGGTGGCTCACGCCTGTAATCCCAGCGCTTTGGGAGGCTGAGTCAGGCAGATCACCTGAGGTCAGGACTTTGAGACCAGCCTGGCCAACATGGTGAAACCCCATCTCTACAAATACAAAATACAAAATTACAAAAATACTCTCTTTTTTTTTTTTTGAGATGGAGTCTCGCTGTGTCACCCAGGTTGGAGTGCAGTGGCACGATCTCGGCTCACTGCAAGCTCCGCCTCCCGGGTTCACGCCATTCTCCTGCCTCAGCTTCTCCGAGTAGCTGGGACTACAGGCGCCCGCCACTACGCCCGGCTAATTTTTTTGTATTTTTAGTAGAGACGAGGTTTCACTGTGGTCTCGATCTCCTGACCTCGTGATCCGCCCGCCTCGGCCTCCCAAAGTGCTGGGATTACAAGCGTGAGCCACCGCGCCTGGCAGTACTCTCTAATGTACTCTAAAATACAAAAATTAGCCAGGCATGGTGGCACAGGCCTATAATCCAGCTACTTTGGAGGCTGAGGCAGGAGAATCACTTGAACCCAGGAGGCACAGGTTGCAGTGAGCCCAGGTCACACCATCATACTGCAGCCTGGGTGACAGAGCGAGACTCTGTCTCAAAAATAAATAAATAAATAAATAAATAAATAGAGAAAAAACAACAAAACCAAAAGGTGGTCTTGTGAACATATCAATAATTAACTGAAAAGTGTCTCCTCAAGTCAACTAACAACAAAAAGACAAAGATTATTAATATGACGAAAGGGGGAAAATGAAGAAGCACTTCACAAAACTGAACATTTATGATAGCAAACTAGGAATAGAAGGGAATTTCTTCTTTTTTTTTTTTTGAGACAGGTCTCATTAAGTTGCCCAGGCTGGAGTATATTGGCTATTCAGAGGCGCCGTCATACTGCTACAGCCTCAAACTGGTGGGCTCCAGCAATCTTCTTGCCTTGGCCTCCCAAGCAGCAAAGACTACAGGTGCATGCCACTGCATCGGGCAAGAGGAACTTCTTGAGAAACTACATACAAGAAACCTGCGGTTAACATCATGCTTAATGTGAAAAACTAGATGTTTTCCCAGTAATATGAGGAACAAGGTAAGAAAGACCCTTCTCACACTCTCACCATTTATTTATTTATTTATTTAGTGACAGAGTCTCGCTCTGTCACCCAGGCTGGAGTGCACTGGCATGATCTTGGCTCACTGCAATCTCCGCCTCCTGGGTTCACGCAATTCTCCTGCCTCAGCCTCCGGAGTAGCTGGGATTACAGGCATGTGCCACCACGTCCCCGCTAATTTTTTTGTATTTTTAGTAGAGACGGGGTTTCACCATATTGACCAGGCTGGTCTGGAACTCCTGACCTTGTGATACGCCCGCCTCGGCCTCCCAAAGTGCTGGGATTACAGGCATGAGCCACCATGCCTGGCCTTTTGTTTTTTTTTTCTTTGAGATGGAGTTTCACTCTGTTGCCCAGGCTGGAGTGCACTGGTGCCACCTCAGCTCACTGTAACAACCTCCACCTCCCAGGTTCAAGAGATTTTCCTGCCTCAGCCTCCTGAGTAGCTGGGATTACAGGTGCACCCAACCATGCCTGGCTAATTTGTGTATTTTTAGTAGAGATGGGGTTTCACCACGTTGGTCAGGCTGGTCGTGAACTCTTGACGTCAATGATCCCCCCAACCCCTGCCTCGGCCTCCTAAAGTGCTGGATTACAGGCATGAGCCACCGCGCCTGGCCCCTCTCACCATTTCTATTCAACATTGTACAACAGTGAAACTAAGAAAAAGAAAAAGAAATAAAAGATATACCAACTGAGAAGGAAGAACTAAAGCTGTCTTTCTGCATATGACATGATTGTGTATGTAGAGAATTTCAAAAATCCACAACAAAGAAAATTCCTGGAACCAATAAGAGCAAGGTTGAAGGACACAAGCTCAACATACAAGGCCAATTCCTTTCCTATACAGCCACATAAATATAGTCAACTGAGCTTTGATGAAGAACCAAAGGCAGCTGGGTGTAGTGGCTCACGCCTGTGATCCCAGCACTTTGGGAGGCTAAGGTGGAATGGATCACTTCAGCCCAGGAGTTCAAGACCAATCTGGGCAACATAACAACACTCCATCTCTATTTCTTCAAAAAAAAATTTTTTTTTAAATAAAAGAAAAATTAAATGAAAATGGATCAAAGATGTAACTGTAAAATACAATAAGACTCCTAGAGGATAACATAGAAAATCTAGATGACCTTGGGTTTGATGATGAATTATAACGTAACATAAATTGTAAGTTTGACTTCATTAAAATAAAAAAGTCCTGCTTTGGGGCCGGGCACGGTGGCTCATGCCTGTAATCCCAACTCTTTGGGAGGCCGAGGCGGGCGGATGACTTGAGGTCAGGAATTCGAGACCAGTCTGGCCGACATGGTGAAACCCCGTCTCTACTAAAGATACAAAAATTAGCCAGGCGTGGTGGTGCATGCCCGTAGTCCCAGCTACTTGGGAGGCTGAGGTAGAATAAATCGCTTGAACCTGAGAGGCTGATGTTGCAGTGAGCCGAGATCACGCCACTGCACTCCAGCCTGAGTGACAGAGACTCCATCCCCGCCACCGCCCAAAAAAAAAGTCCCGCTCTGGGAAACACAATGTTAAGAAAATGAAAAGACAAGCTACAGACAGGGAGAAATTCTTTGCAAAACACCTATCTGATAAAGGACTGGTATTCCAACTACTAAAAGAACTATTAAAACTCAGTAACAGGAAGACAATCCAATTAAAAATGGGCAAAAGATATGAACATACACATCACCAAAGAAGATTTAGAGATGGTAAAGAAGCACATGAAAACATGCTCAAGGCCGGGCGCGGTGGCTCACGCTTGTAATCCCAGCACTTTGGGAGGCCGAGGCGGGCGGATCACGAGGTCAGGAGATCGAGACCATCCTGGCTAACATGGTGAAACCCCGTCTCTACTAAAAAATACAAAAAATTAGCCGGGCGTGGTGGCGGGCGCCTGTAGTCCCAGCTACTTGGAGAGGCTGAGGCGGGAGAATGGCGTGAACCCGGGAGGCGGAGCTTGCAGTGAACCGAGATCACGCCACTGCACTCCAGCCTGGGTGACAGAGCGAGACTCCGTCTCACAAAAAAAAAAACAAAAAAAACAAAAAAAACAAAAAAACATGCTCGACATCACACAGCATTAGGGAATAAAAAAAAAAACTAAGATAAATAAAACTGAGTAAGACATTACCACACTCACTAAATAGCTAAATTTTAAAACACTAAAAACACCAAATGATGAAGATAGAGAACAGTAAGTATCATCATTATTTGCTGCTGGCAATGGAAAATGGTACTCCCACTTTGAAAGGCAGACAGTTAGAAAGCAAAACACACTCTTAAATTGTAATCTAGCCATCATGCTCCTAGGTATTTACTCAAAAGAGTTGAAAACTTATGTTCATGCCAAAACTTGCACATGAATGCTTATAGTTTTATTCAAAACCTTAACCTTAGAGTGAACCAAGATACCTCTCAATAGACATATGGATAAACCATCTGGTTCACCCATAGAATGATAAAAAGAAATCATGTATCAGCCGGGCGCGGTGGCTCACGCCTGTAATCCCAGCACTTTGGGAAGCCAAGGAGGGCGGACCATGAGGTCAGGAGATCGAGACTATCCTGGCCAACACGGTGAAACCCTGTCTCTACTAAAAATACAAAAATTAGCTGAGTGTGGTGGCGCTTGCCTATAATCTCAGCTACTCGGGAGGCTGAGGCAGGAGAATCAGGTATCAAGCCATGAAAAGACATGGAGGCTAGGTATGGTGGCTCCCACCTGTAGTACCAGCTACTCAGGGCACTGAGGCAGGAGGGTCACTTGAGTCCGGGAGTTCAAGACTAGCATGGGTGTTATGATGAGACCCCATCTCAATTAAAAAAAAAATAATAAGATGTGGAGGAACCTTGACTTGAACATATATTATTAAGTAAAAGAAGCCAATCTAAATGGTTATATACTGTATAGTTTCAAAGATGACATTCAGGAAAAGATAAAATTATGACAGAGTAAAAAGGCTTCTGATTGTCAAGAATTTGGGAAGAGGGACGGATTAATGAATAGGAGAAGCACAGGCGATATTTAGGTGAGGGAAAGCGTCCTTACATGATGCAGCTATGATGAATAGCAGTTATTATACATTTGCCAAAACCTATAGATTGTATAAGAGTCAGCCCTAATGTAAATTGTGGAGTCTGAGGCATCAATATTGGTACATCAATTATAACAGATGTATTAAAGTAATACAAAATATAAAAAGGATAAACTATGTGGAGGCAGAGGGATCAAGTGGGAACACTACACTTCCTCATCAATTTTTCTATAAGTCTGAAATAGCTCTACAAAAATAAAGTCTACTAGAAAAAGAAAAACGATGAAGACAGGATAATGACAATTCACACCATGACTGGTTGATGAATGAAACATACAACCTTCCACTCAATTCATGAATTTTATTTTAGTAAGCCTTTATGGTGCTTTGTGAGCCAGAGACTGGTAAAGGCGATGAAGTTCCACAGGATGCCTTGTTCAGAAGCCCATCACTCTCTATTTTGAGAAGTGCAATAAGAGCTTTGATTAGTATCAGTAGCCTCTGGAACTCTTGCACGAATATGAGTGTCCAGGTGGAGCCTTGGATTGTGGGATTACCCTGTGTAGTGGTGTGTATTATCTTGACTTATATGGCTAACCATGAGGTAAAAAAAGATTCCCAGAGTTTTGTGGGGTTTTTTTTGTTTTCCCTTTGAGATGAAGTCTCGCTCTGTTGCCCAGGCTGAAGTGCAGTGGCGCAATCTCGGCTCACTGCAACCTCCGCCTCCCAGGTTCAAGCAATTCTCCTGCCTCAGCCTCCTGAGTAGCTGGGATTACAGGCGCGAGCCACCACGCCTGGCTAATTTTTTTTGTATTTTTAGTAGAGACAGGGTTTCTCCATGTTGGCCAGGCTGGTCTCGAACTCCTGACCTCAAGTGATCCACCCGCCTCAGCGTCCCAAAATGCTGGGATTACAGGTGTGAGCCACCACACCCAGCCTAATATTCCCAGAGTTCTTTTACTACAAAGGTGCAACTCTTAGACAATCACTCAAGAGTGTGTAAACATGTACAGGTGGGATTTATTGTTGGCCAGTGCTAAGACGACTAACTGATGAGCTGCCCCTTGAATCCAGTCCTTTATCAGGTCCATTTTAATTAAGGGATAAAAAGCAGCAGCTCTTCACCGAGAGCTCCAACGTGTACAAATGTGGCCATGTCAGCCATCAAGTCTACACACTCCCCACTGCTATTCACTCAGTAGCAAAGGATCTAGGACAAGGTAGACCTCCTCCAGCACCATGACATCTGGCAAGGAGGTAAGAAAAGAAGCCACCCTCCCACCCCAACTCCTACAGAGAGGATATGCTGAAGGCTAACATTTGGCTCTGTAATTTTGAAAGGTGGTCTGTGTAGGTTGCTGTTTCCAGGACCCATGGCAAAATGAGCAGTTGAGTAAAGTCACATGCTCAGGGCCTGGGAGAGCCTCAATGTTCAGGATAACCTAGTACAAGGTGATCATTGCAGCTTTAATGGCATATAGTGTGGGGTCAAGGGCTGTTTGTTGCATCAGAGCCCTATGGACAACTTATGGTCATCATGGATAATTACAAGAGGCATGAGAGGAGGTTTCTAAAGCCACTATAGTGGCCAGGAATGGTGACTCATGCCTGTAATCCCAGCACTTTGGGAGGCCATGGCAGGTAGATCACCGGAGGTCAGGAGTTTGAGACCAGCCTGGCCAATACGGTAAAACCCCGTCTCTACTAAAAATACAAAAATTAACTGGGTGTGGTGGTGCACACCTGTAATCCCAGCTACTCTGGAGGCTGAGGTAGGAGAATCGCTTGAACCAGGGAGGCGGAGGTTGCAGTGAGCCGAGATTACGCTACTGCACTCCAACCTGGGAGACAGAGCCAGACTCAATCTCAGAAAAAAAAAAAAAAAAAAAAAGCCTCTATAGTGCTCTGGAGGCACTAACAGGAGTGCCTGCCGTATGGCAATTTAAACAGTGTCTAGAGCCTTTGTGGTAGCGATATCCAGGCAATGATGACCAATTTGCAAGTCACAGCATAAATGGGCTTAAGGAATCTTTATAAAGGACTGTGTTACCTCCTGAACATCAAAAAAGCCCAAATGATGTTGTGGGTGCCAACAGGAACAACAGCAGTAGGCAGAGGTTGCAGTGAGCTGAGATCACACCACTGCACTTCCGCCTGGGTGACAGAGTGAGAGTCTGTCTCAGCACTCCCGCCTGGGCAACAGAGCAAGAAGACTCCATCAGTCCATCCATCAATCAATCAATCAGTGTACCTTGCTTACATTTACTGGGATCTCCAGATATAACTGATTCCTAGGATTGATTAATCCCATGAATGATTGTCAGTTAGTGCATTACAGAGATGTTAAAATTAATTCAGAACTAGGCTGGGCCTGGTGGTTTTTTCCTGTAATCCCAGCACCTTGGGAGGCCAAGGCAGGAGGACTGCTAGAGCCCAGGAGTTTGAAACCAGAAATATATATATATATATATGAATGATTTAAAAAATGATAAAATTCAGAATCAATGTCGGAGAGGCCTGAAAGCCATGCACATGCAGCGTCCTTTTCTTTTTTTTTTTTTTGAGACCGAGTTTCGCTCTTGTTGTCCAGGCTGGAGTGCAAGGGCGTGATCTCGGCTCACCGCAACCTCCACCTCCCGGGTTCAAGAAATTCTCCTGCCTCAGGCTCCCTAGTAGCTGGGATTACAGCCATGCGCCACCACGCCCAGTTGATTTTGTATTTTTAGTAGAGAAGGGGTTTCTCCATGTTGGTCAGGCTGGTCTCCAACTCCTGACCCGCCTGTCTTGGCCTCACAAAGTGTTTGGATAACAGGTGTGGGCCACCATGTCCGGCCTTTTTTTTTTAGTTGCATAATTCGTTTACTATATTTTGGAGTTGCAATTAGGTCAAAACCTAGAAAAATGCTTCATTTTTTTTCTTTTGTGCCCTTCCTTCTTTAATCTTTCTCTGTTTTGTTTCTGTGGTCACTTGATATACTTCCGGGCAGAAGGGTTATCTTCCTACCTTAATATTTATTAATACATTTTTTCCTCCAGAGAACCTCAAATCGTAGGTTATGGGCCTCACCCATGGCACTGGTGGCATTAAAAGGTTTCAGGGCTGGGCGTGGTGGCTCACACCTGCAATCCCAGCACTTTGGGAGGCTGAGGTGGGTGGATCACCTGAGGTCAGGAGTTTGAGACCAGCCTGGCCAACCTGGCGAAACCCCATCTCTACTACAAATACAAAAATCAGCCAGGTGTGGTGGCAGGTGACTGTAATCCCAGCTACGCAGGAGGCTGAGGCAGGGAGAATTGCTTGAACCTGGGAGGCAGAGGTTGCAGTGAGCCAAGATCATGCCACTGCACTCCAGCCTGGGCAAAAGAGCAAGACTTTGTCAAAAGAAAAAAAGAAAAAAGAAAAAGAAGAAAAAAAAGGTGATTTGGGCCAGCGCAGCAGCTCACACCGGTAATCCCAGCACTTTAGAAGACTGAGGCAGACAGATCACTTGAGGCCAGGAGTTCGAGAACAGCCTGGTCAATGAAATGCAATCCCATCTCTACTAAAAATACAAAAATGGGCCGGGTGTGGTGGCACATGCCTGTAATACCAGCTACTCAGGAGGCTGAGGCATAAGAATTGCTTCAACCTGGGAGGCAGGGGTTGCAGTGAACCAAGATGGTGTCACTGCACTCCGGCCTGGGCGACACAGAAAGACTCTGTCTCAAAAAAAGTGATTTGATCAAGGAATCCAAGGGAAAGAAACGCAAACGTTTTAATCTGTTTAGATAAGGAATTGCTTCTCCACCGTTAAAATGGAAAACTCACAATCGAAAGGTAAATACATTCACAAGGGCCAGGCATGGTCACGCCTATATTACCAACATTTTGGGAGGCCAAGGCAAGAGGATCCCTTAAAGCCAGGCGTTCGAGACTAGCATGAGCAACATAGCAAGACCCTGTATCTGCAAAATAAAAATTTGAAATTAGCCAATAGTGGCAGATGCCTTTAGTCCCAGCTACTCAGGAGGCTGAGGAGGGAGGATCGCTTGAGATGCGATGAGGTTTGATGGCTCCACTGCACTTCAGCCTGGGCGACGCTGCGAGACCGTCTCAAAAACAAATTCCAAAACTTGAGAACGGTAACCCAGACAGTGGGTCAGTGCCTGGTGATGACAGCAGGGGCATCTGAGCAGCCACAGGAACGAACTCTGGGAGCTCCACACGCCCTCCTCTCCCCTAGCTACAAAAAAATGTTCCCTCTTCCAGGCTTCAATTCTCACAGGTGGATTCACCTTAATGTTCTGACCCAAATGGATTCTCAAACGCACGAGAATCCCTCATGACTTTCCCGTGGCCCCTGCGCAATCTTCGGAGACGCGGGGCTGCGGGCGCCCAGCTGCCCGGAAAGGGCTCCGGGGCCGGGGCCGCAGTCGCAGGGACGGGACAGGACGCCTGAGGTCCCAGCTGCCGGCCCAGCCCCACGCTGCTGGGACACCCTCGGGTCAGCTGCGCCAGGGGGGACTCAGGTCTTCCCACAGCCGGTTCCGACAAGTCCCCTCCTCAGGTCTCGGGACTCCCGGCCCCGCACACTCACCATTTCTCGGCTTACGGAGGCTCCAGGAGTCCTCCCTACGGATCCCTCACTACCTGCAGGTCCCAGTGCGACAAAGCATATGCAGAGCCCCAGACGGTCCGAGGCTGGGACGCAATCCTAGCGAACCGCTAGAATAAGGATGTTCACACGCGCATTCAGAGCTAGGGTGCCAGCGCCTTTTCAACACCGATGCTGATTGGACAGTTTGTGTGGCCCCGCCCCCTCGCCCCTGAGTGACAGCCATGCAGTAGGGCACGTGGTTGAGCCGAGCTAGCTTCCCAGAGTGGGTTTTCCCGGCGGGGATATTTGCATGTAAGAGGAATTTGTTCTTTGCCCGAGGTCCATTTTTAAGTGGCCTATTCAGTAGTATTAAGTGTAGTTACATTGTGAAACCAATCTCTAGAACTGATTTAATCTTGCAAATTTGAAACTCTTTATCGATTGAATAACATCCCATTTACCGCTCACCCTTAGCCCCTGACACCCACTCTTGCGACTTTTTGATTGTATGAATTTCATTGTGGGTACCTCATATAAGTGGAATTATTCTGTATTTGTCCTTTTCCGACTGGCTTATTTCACTTAGCATAATGTCCTCAATCTTCCCGATGTTGTAGCATGTGTCAGAATTTACTTCCTTTTAAGACAATTAAAGGCCGGGCACGTTGGCTCAAGCCTGTAATCTCAGCACTTCGGGAGGATCCCTTGAGGCCAGGATTTCCACACCAGCCTGGGCAACATTGTAAGAACCCGCCTCCACAAAAATAAAAATTAAAAATTAAAAAATATAGATTCCGGCCGGGTGCGGTGGCTCTCGCTTGTAATCCCAGCACTTTGGGAGGCCGAGGCGGGCGGATCACGAGGTCAAGAGATCGAGACCATCCTGGCCAACATGGTCAAACCCTGGTGGCAGAGCGAGACTGTCTCAAAAAACAAAAACAACAATTAAAAAAAATAGCTATTGCAACAGAAGCTACTCAGGTTTTTAAGAAAAAGTGTGGTTTAGACACTTAGAAATGTCTTTGGGAAAAAAAATTGTTAAGTGTACTGTAAAAGCATCACATGGTCTAGCCTCATAATAATTCTCTCTTTTTTTGGAGGCAGTTTCTCTCTTGTTGCCCAGGCTGGAGTGCAGTGGCGCGATCTCCTCTCACCACAACCTCCGCCTCCCAAGTTCAAGCGATTCTCCCGCCTCAGCCTCCCAAGTAGCTGGGATTACAGGCATGAGCCACCACGCCTGGCTAATTTTGTATTTTTAGTAGACACGGGGTTTCTCCATGTTGGTCAGGCTGGTCTCGAACTCCCAACCTTAGGTTGGGCTCTGCCCGCCTCAGCCTCCCAAAGTGCTGGGATTACAGGCGTGAGCCACCATGCCCGTCAATAATTCTCCCCTTTTAAAACCTAGGATTCTGCCAGGCGCGGTGGCTCACGCCTGTAATCCCAGCACTTTGGGAGGCTGAGGCAGGCGGATCATGAGGTCAGGAGTTCGAGACCAGCCTGGCCAACACAGTGAAACCCCATCTCTACTAAAAATACAAAAATTAGCTAGGCATGGTGGTGTGCACCTGTAGTCCCAGCTACTAGGGAGGCTGAGGCAGGAAAATCGCTTGAACCTGGGAGGCGGAGGTTGCCGTGAGCTGAGACTGCATCACTGCACTCCAGCCTGGGCAACAGAGCAAGACTCCATCTCAAAAAAAAAAAAAAAAAAAAATTAGCCGGGTGTGGTGGCAGGGTGCCTGTGATCCCAGCCATTCGGGAAGCTGAGGCAGGAGAATCGCTTGAACCTGGGCAGTGAGCCAAGATCACGCCACTGCACTCCAGCCTGGGCAACAGAGTGAGACTCTGTCTCAAAAAAAAAAAAAAGAAAGAAAAAAAAGAGACATAAAGAAAGTTATAAAAATAAATAAGTATTTTTGGTTAAAGATATTTTATATAAAAAAGGATCTTGTATGATAGATTCTTGTCCTAAAGAAAAATGACAGGTTGTTAAAAAAGAGGGATGTTTAGGACAAGTCAGAAAGTCAAGGCCTATCACAGAGTGTAAGTCATGAAAGAATTTATGAAAGGGAATTTATGCAAGAAATGCTGTACAATTTAAAGGTGTTTAGGCCTCCTGAATGCTTCATAAAATGCCATTATGACTCTTAACTGTACAACTTGCCTGCTTTACAGCTAGGGAAGGCCTGGGACACATGAAGTTAGATGCTAGAATGAGTCAGACCTTATCTGCACTTCTGTCTATGTCCTAGGCTCCCCACCTGGTACATAACTAAAATCACTTATCAGGTTTTTCACCAAAAGTAAAAGTTGCTAAGAATCAATATTGTAACATGTAACTGAGACTACTGGAAAAAACAGTTTTACATGCAAGGCGTGTAAGTAAAGTAGAGTACACCTTTGGTAAAAAGATTATAAGAAGGCATGGGAATGTGGATTTTTTTGCCTAAATTAAAAGGTTAATGGATTTAGATAAAATAAAGCTGAAAGTTTAAGCAAGTTGTGGAAGGTTGATTGTAAAAGAAATTATGTGTGTAAACATATTGGCTAAAGTTAAATTGGGTATTATCCAGTTTTTCTATAAATTGAATATTAAAAGCACAACGGGTTTCTCTTAGAACATTAACCTGCTCTTCAACAAAAATTGTAAAGGGTAATAAAAAACTATAAAAATTGCCAAACATTGGCGTAAATATGTCTATAAAATTGGGTAAATATATCTATAAGGTTTTATTAAGAATTGGGTTTAGGCCGGGCGTGGTGGCTCACGCCTGTAATCCCAGCGCTTTGGGAGGCCGAGGCAGGCGGATCACAAGGTTAGGAGATCGAGACCATCCTGGCTAACATGGTGAAACCCTGTCTCTACTAAAAAAAAATACAAAAAATTAGCCAGGCATGGTGGCGGGCACCTGTAGTCCCAGCTACTTGGGAGGCTGAGGCAAGAGAATGGTGTGAACCCGGGAGGCGGAGGTTGCGGTGAGCCGAGATGTGCCACTGCACTCCAGCCTGAGCAAAAGAGCGAGACTCCGTCTCAAAAAAAAAAAAAAAGAAAAGAAAAGAAAAGAAAAGAATTGGGTTTAACAGTAATAGTATACTAATGTAAACGTGAAATTTGGCTTATTTGGTACAAAAATCATAGAGGAAGCAATGTCAAATATAAAATGGGGTATGGCTTTCTTTGGACTATATCTGTATATATATGTTATTGGTATGTGTTCCAAAATGATGGAAAACTCTTGTAATTCTGATATATCTTAGTGTATGTTATCAGTAATAATTATAATTGTAATGTTAAATTATTGTGTGCCACAGAGTAACAGATTTCCTTGTCAATTGCATCTTTAACTATGGCTACCCTAAAACTTTGTCATCCATAAACAATTGTTGTCTTGTCTTGGTCCTCTTTAGAAGGTGGTTTTATAATCAGCTCTAAAGCTCTAACAGGTGCTCTTGAATGCAAGTTTTAGATAACTTTGGAGATTGTGACATCAGAATAGAGAAAAAATGTTCAGGACTCTCGTCCTAGCACTTTGGGAAGCCAAGGTGGGTGGATCACTTGAGCCCAGGAGTTCCAGACCAGCCTGGCCAACATGACACAACCCGTCTCTCCAAAAAATACAAAAATTAGAGAATATCCAAGTTATAATTGAGTCAAACTGCAGAGAGAGGGTATCATTTTGAGTACCACCCCCCACTTTGGTGGAAAAGAAAGTTGTGATATTGTGAAATATATAATTTGCGTTTTGTCCAGGGTTCCTGGCTCACAGTTGCTAAAAATCTTGTAATTTCCTAAGCGACTAGAGCAATTGGAGTATCTTTTGTTAAAATATTTGGGCTGCCTGTAATCCCACACGTTGGGAGGCTGAGGCAGGCAGGATGCTTGAGCCCAGGAGTTCAAGACCAGCCTGGGCAACACAGTGAGATCCTATCTCTACAAAAAATACAAAAATTGGCCAGGCATAGGGGTGTGTGCCTACAGTCTCAGCTACTTGAGAGGCTGAGGTGGGAGGATCACCTGAGATCAGGGAAGTCAAGGTTGCAGTGAGCTGTGATGACACCACTGCACTCCAGCCTAGGTGACAGAGTAAGACTCTGTCTCAAAAAACAAAAAACAAACAAACAAAAAAAGGCTGGGGGCTGGGGCTCACATCTGTAATCCCAGTACTTTGGGAGGCCAAGGTAGGTGGATGCTTGAGTTCAGGTGTTTCAGACCAGTCTGGGCAACATGGCGAAAACCCATCTTTACTAAAAATACAAAAAAATAGCCAGATGTGGTGGCGTGCACCTGTAGTCCCAGCTACTCAGGAGGCTGTGGTGTGAGGATTGCTTGAACCTGGGGGTGGAGGCTGCATTGAGCCAAGATTGTGCCACTGTCACTGGGTGACAGAGTGAAGGAGACCCTATCTCAAAAAAAAAAAAAAAAAATGGCCTTTTGTATTCAGTTCTTAAAATAGCTCTAGAAGAGTTCCAGAGTGAAAGGTGGAAGAAATGTCTTTACTTATTCATAACCATCCCCTTTCCGCCACAGCTAAGTTTATGTTACTGAGGTGATTTTCGGAAAGCTCCTACAAACCGCAGGATGTGAGGCTAGTTGCCAGGGGAACCAACCATGTGACTGGAGCTTTGAAACTTTTAGCTCTGTCCCCAGCGCCAGGGAGGGAAGAGAAAACTGAAGGTTGAGTTGATCACCAATAGTGAATGATGTGATTAATTGTGTCACCATAATAAAGACATCATAAAAACCCAAAAACAGGGCTCAGAGAGCCTTCTGGTTGGTAAATAAGAACATAACCATGTGCCTGGAGGTATCTCTTCATCTGGCTGTTCATTTGTATCATTTAAAATATCCTTTGTAGGGCCAGGTGTGCCTGTAATCGCGTCTGTAATCCCAGCACTTTGGGAGGCTGAGGCAGGTGGATCACTTGAGGTCAGGAGTTCAAGACCAGCCTGACCAACATGGTGAAACCCCATCTCTACTTAAAATACAAAAATTAGGCCAGATG
This sequence comes from Nomascus leucogenys, assembly GCF_006542625.1. Lineage (NCBI taxonomy): Eukaryota > Metazoa > Chordata > Mammalia > Primates > Hylobatidae > Nomascus > Nomascus leucogenys. The sequence goes on along the minus strand of NC_044390.1, from coordinate 58,457,099 downwards.
CAGTGGCTCACACCTATAATCCCAGCACTTTGGTAGGACAAGGTGGGCGGATCATGAGGTCAGGAGTTCGAGACCAGCCTGGCCAGCATGGTGAAACCCCGTCTCTACTAAAAACACACACACACACACAAAATTAGCTGGACATGGTGGCGTGGGCCTGTAATCCAGCTACTTGAGAGGCTGAGGTAGGAGAATCGCTTGACCCTGGTAGGCAGAGGCTGCAGTGAGCCGAGACTGTGCCACTGCACTCCAGCCTGGGCAAAAGAGTGAGACTCTATCTCAAAAAAAAAAAATTAGCCAGGCGTGGTGGTGGGCGCCTATAATCCCAGCTACTTGGGAAGCTGAGGCAGGAGAATTGCTTGAACCCGGGAGGCAGAGGTTGCAGTGAGCTGAGATCGCGCCATTGCACTCCAGCCTGGGCGACAAGAGCAAAACTCCGTCTCAAAAAAATAATAATAATAATAAATAAAATAAAATATCTTTTGTAGGCTGGGCGCAGTGGTTCACACCTGTAATGCCAGCACTTTGGGAGGCCAAAGCAGATGGATCACTTGAGGTCAGGAGTTCGAGACCAGCCTGGCCAACATGGTGAAACCCCTTCTCTACTAAAAATACAAAAATAGCTGGGCATGGTGGAGCATGCCTGTCATTCCAGCTACTCGGGAGGCTGAAACACGAGAATCATTTGAACCCAGGAGATGGAGGTTGCAGTGAGCCAAGATCATGCTGCTGCACTCCAGCCTGGCAACAGAGTGAGACCCTGTCTGAAAATAAGAGTAAATAAATAAATAATAAAATACCCTTTGTAAGACTAGGCACAGTGACTCACTCCTATAATCTCAGTGCTTTGAGAGGAGCAAGGTGGGAGGATCTCTTGAGACCTGGAGGTTGAGACTAGCCTGGACATAATTAGTTGAGTGTGGTGGCACATGCCTGTATTCCTAGCTACTTGCAGGACTGATGAGGGAGGATCGCTTGATCCCAAGAGTTGAAGCCTGCAATGAGCTATGATCCTGCCACTGCACTCCAGCCTGGGAGACAGAGTGAAACCCTGCTCTATTAAAAAAAAAAGCCCTTTGTAATAAATGGGTGAATGTAAGTAAAGTGTTTCTGTGAGTTCTGTAGGCTGCTATATAGCAAATTAATCAAACCCAAAGAGTGGGTCATGAAAACCCTGATTTACAGCTTGTTGGTCAGCATAGGTCACATCCTGGGACTTACAACTGACATTTGCAGTGAGGGGCATTCTTGTGAGCCGTTAGCTTCTGGTATTGGACTCTGTCTCCAGGTAGATACTGTCACAATTAAATTGAATGATATGGCACACCCAGCTGGTGTCTGCTTGAGAAGTGGTTATTGGTGGACCAGAAGTGAAGTATTCTGTTAAATATTTTGTTAATGGTTTTCCTATCCCTTTAAGAAAAGTGTATTTGAGACCCTCGAATAGAATTTTTTTTAATTAATTAATTTGTTTTTTTTGAGACAGAGTTTCACTCTTGTTGCCCAGGCTGGCGTGCAATGATCTCAGCTCACTGCAACCTCCCCCTCCCGGGTTCAAGCAATTATCCTGCCTCAGCCTCTCGAATAGCTGGGATTACAGGCATGCACCACCCCATCCAGCTAATTTTGTATTTTTAGTAGAGGGGGGGTTTCTCCATGTTGGTCAGGCTGTTCTCGAACTCCCAACCTCAGGTGATCCGCCCACCTCGGCCTCCCAAAGTGCTGGGATTAAAGGCGTGAGCCACCGTGCCTGGCCTAAAATAGGATTTTTTTTTTTTTCCATTTTAGAAACAGAGACTCACTCTATTGCCCAAGCTGGAGTGCAGTGGCACAATCATAGGTCATTGTAGCCTCCAATTCCTGGACTCAAGGGATCTCCGCTATGAGACTACAGGCACATGCCACCACCCTGGGTAATTCTTTTTTTTTTTTTTTTTTTGAGACAGGGTCTCTATCTGTTGCCCAGGCTAGAGTGCAGTAGCACGATCTCAGCTCACTGCAACCTCTGCCTCCTGAGTTCAAGCAATTCTTCTGTCTCAGCCTGCCGAGTAGCTGGGACTACAGGTGTGCACCACCATGCCCAGCTAATTTTTTGTATTTTTAGTAGAGATAGGGTTTTAACATGTTGGCCAGGCTGGTCTTGAACTCCTGACCTCAAGTGATCTACCCACCTCAGCCTCCCAAAGTGCTAGGATTACGGGTGTGAGCCACTGCACCTGGCCAATTTTTTTTTATTTTTATAGAGACAGGATTTCACTCTGTTGCCCAGGCTTTGATGTCCTTTTATAAATGGAATCACTGGAAGATTTTTATTTTAATGATCAGCAAAGGCCTAAAAGTCCATGACCATTCCCAAGTGTCATTTCCATATGGTAGATTTCCAGCACATGTTAGGAAAGAAAAAAAATGAACAGCTTTGTGTTTTACTAAAGAACAAGTAAAATCCCATTTTTATTCAATATTTCAATAATTTATGTTTGCACATCACTGTGGTGACTAATGTGATTTCATAATCATTAGTATTTCATTTGATTAGCCCCACCCAATCATACCTCCCATCTTGCAAATGAAAAAAGTTAAGTATGGAGAGCACAAAGTCTTGTCTAAACTCATATGGCTCATAAGTAATAATGAAATTGGCCAGGTGCGGTAGCTCACGCCTATAATCCCAACACTTTGGGAGGCTGATGTGGGAGGATCACTTGAGTCCAGGAGTTCAAGATCAGCCTGGGCAACATAGCAGGACCCTGTCTCTAAAATTTAAAAAATTTAATTTTTTTCTTTTTTTTTTTTTTGAGATGGAGTCTTGCTCTGTCACCCAGGCTAGAGTGCAGTGGCACCATCTCAGCCCACTGCAACCTCCACCTTCTGGGTTCAAGCAATTCTCCTGCCTCAGCCTCCCAAATAGCTGGGATTACAGATGTGCACCAGCATGCCTGGCTAAAAAAAAAATTTTTTTTTTAAATTAGCCAAGCATGGTGGTGCACACCGAGTCCCAGTTCCAGCTACTAGTCCCAGCTACTAGGGAGCCTGTGAAGTCGACTCTACAGTGAGCTGTGATCTTGCCACTGCACTTCAGCCTGGGTGACAGAACATGATACTAATAGTAATACAATATAATAACAATAATAATAATGGAACTTCTCAGTATTAAAGTCCAAATGTGTGCCACCATATATACTGAGCACTGTCAAAAACTGAAAACTCAGGCCAGGCATAGTGACTCACACCTGTAATCCCTGCACTTTGGGAGGTTGAGGCAGGAGAATTGCTTGAAGTCAGGAGCTTGAGACCAGCGTGGGCAACACAGCAAGATCCCTGTCTCAAATAAAAAAAGGAACGAACAAGAACAGCATAGCATCTGCAGACAGAGAAGCAGCAGCAAATCAGTGGAGGCCAGGATTGATACCTTCCCCGTTTCAGGTTTTAGCAGACAGGAAGGACGGTGACCCAGACACTGAAAAATACCAGCATGCTGAACTTAAGGATTGGCTTATTGAAAATGTCAGGCAAGTTCCTGGCCAGAAAAGCCACAATGAAGCTCCCATAATCCAAGGAACCCAGGATTCACAGAACAGTCAATAACCAAATAGTGGTTTTATGTGAAGATGACATATTCAGGCTCAGATTATGTATCCACATGCATGAAGGCTGTAGTCATTCCCCATGAAATTCCTCCCACTTCAGCAGCCCAAAGTGTTGGGATTACAGAGTCACTTAGATCAGGGAACTGATAGCAATGACAAAATTAGGTACCCCGATACCAACCCATGCCTTATCCGTCTCTTGCACGGTTACCTTGAAGGTCAGAAGTGCAGTGATCGTTTTGTCCAAACTATGCAAACAAGTAAACATAACTCCAAATGTGTGTTTTTTGTGTTTTTTTTGTTTGTTTTTTTTTTTTTTTTTTTTTGTTTTTGAGATGGAGTCTGGCTCTGTTGCCCAGGCTGGAGTGCAGTGGCGCGATCTCGGCTCACTGCAAGCTCCGCCTCCCGGGTTCACGCCATTCTCCTGCCTCAGCCTCTCCGGGTAGCTGGGACTACAGGCGCCCGCCACCACGCCCGGCTAATTTTTTTGTATTTTTAGTAGAGACGGGGTTTCACCGTGGTCTCGATCTCTTGACCTCGTGATCTGCCCGCCTCGGCCTCCCAAAGTGCTGGGATTACAAGCGTGAGCCACCGCGCCCGGCCCTTTTGTGTTTTTTTGAGACAATGTCTGGCTCTGTTGCCCAGGCTAGAGTGCAGTGGCACCATCACAGGTCACCACAGCCTCAGGTTGAAGCCATCCTCCCGTCTCAGCCTCCCGAGGAGCTGGGACTATGCCACCATGCCCAGCTAATTTTTTATCTTTATTTATTTATTTATTTATTTTTGAGACAGAGTTTCGCTCTGTTGCCCAGGCTGGAGTACAGTGGCACGATCTCAGCTCACTGCAACCTCCTCCTCCCAGATTCAAGTGATTCTCATGCCTCAGCCACCCAAGTAGCTGGGATTACAGGTGTGCTTCCCACCATGCCCAGCTAATTTAAAAAATATTTTTAATAGAGATGAGGTTTCAGCATGTTGGCCAGGTTGGTTTCCAACTCCTGGCCTGAAGTGATCCACCCACCTTGCTTCCCAAAGTGCTGAGATTACAGGTACGAGCTACTACACCTGGCCATTTTTTTTATTTTTTGTAGAGACAGAGTCTCACTACATTGCCCACACTGGTCTCAAACTCCTGGACTCAAGCAATCCTCCCACCTCAGTCTCCCAAAATGCCAGGATTACAGGCATGAACCACTGCACCCAGCCCAAATGTGATATTCAAAAGGATGCAGGTGGCTGTGTTGGGATAGCCAATGAAGGTAAGGGACAATGGAAGTACAGGGTGAGGGCAATGAACAGGACTTACCTGAGAGCCTGGTTATTGGCCTTGACTATGAGAGTGTCTTCACAAAGACCCCAAAGACCCCCCACAAAGAGGTCATGGAAGCACAGACCCAAATGGTCATTATAAATAAGGAAGGTCGCCACACTGACAGGTAGTGATCTCACTTACAGTTTGAGTCTTGATGCTTTGTCCATGGTGTTCACTGTTCTGCATCTAATTAGAAATAAGAGGATGCATTTTGTGAGTTTCAGCAATTTAGAACCAAACATTACATTTGACAACCTTGGAAGCATTGTTCCCCCTACATCTACCTGTACACACAGAGCTACAAGAAGGGTGGATCATGGGAGTTTTCAAGATTACACTGTCTCCTCTATAATGGGAAAAATGAAATATGTTTCTACTTTAAAAAAATATGTTTCTACTTAAAAAAAAAATTTTAGAGACAGTCTCTCCCTCTCCCAGGCTGGAATGCAGTGGCACAATCTTGGCTCACTGTAACCTCAAACTCTTAGCCTTGAGATCCTTCTGCCTCAGCCTCCAAAGTAGCTAGGACTACAGGTGAACACCATGCCCAGCTAATTTTTAAAATTTTTTTTAGAAATGGGGTCTCGCTATGTTGCCCGGACTGGTCTTGGATTCTTGGCCTTTCAAAATTCTGTAGGGACACTCTAGAAAACTTATTTAAGATAAATTTCCTTCCACTTTACAGCAACACGGATAGAACTGGAGGCCATTATCCTAAGTGCAATGACGCAAACACAGAAAGTCAAAAACTGCATCTTCTTACATATAAGTGGGAGCTAAACAATGGGTAAACATGGACATACAGAGTGGAATAATAGACACTGGAGATGCCAATAGGTTGCAGAGAGGGGGGGATAAGGGATGAAATATTACCTATTGGGTACAACATACACTCTTTGGGTGATGGGTGCACTAAAAGCCAGACTTCGCCACTATGAAATATATCCACGTAACACAAGTGCATTTGTAACCATAAATCTACAAAAATAAAAATAAAAATGAAAAGCAATAAAAACATGCTTAAACTAAAAACAAACAAAAAAACAACAAAAACAAACCATTTCCTTCTAGAGTAAAACGCAGTTTACTGAGCAAGTCTCATAGATCGTGATTGGTCTGAAGAGTCCCTGTGCCCAGGTTAGGGTTGCAATTTACCACCAGAGCCAAGTGCTCGGGTGTCCTACGGATTCTTTTTTCTTTCTTTCCTTTTTTTTTTCTTGGGATGAGTTCTGGCCATGTTGCCCAGACTGAACTCAAACTCCTGGAGTCAAGCGATCCACCCGCCTCAGCCCACCCACCCCCTCACCTCCCCCACCGCCCCCGCCACGCAGTAGCTGGGACTACAGGTGTGCGCCACCAAGCCCTGGCTTGGGGTTCCTTTTCTAAAGTGCCAAATGTGTGGAGGTGGGGAAAAGAAAGGTGGACGCCTCAACGCTGTTATGGTCAAAGATTAAAATGCAGCCACACTTTTTATTACACATGATGGGGTAACCGTCTGTTTATAAACAAGGGTCACTATTCCACGAGAGGCCTTACAACATTATGCCAAGCCCCTGGTACCTGGAGGACATCAGACTCTCCTGTTCCTGTGCGGCCTTGACTAGACGACCACTTGCTCTGGACTTGCTCCTCGAGGGGTCGCTCCATCTGGAAACTGAGACTGGAATTCCTGCGCATCCCTGTCCCCGCATCCAGAAACACTGCAGAAAGACTTCCGTGTCCGACCCGAGATCCGGAACAATTTCTCCTTCAACACAATTGTCCACGGAGGGCACCAGTTCCGTCCCACCGGCGGAAGCGAGGTCTGCCTAGCTACTAGACCTGCCGCCTAGCTGTCATTCGGACAAAAGGGGGCGTGGCTGCATAATTGTCCAATCAGGGGCGGCGCCGGAAATGAGGGTACCGCTACGCTGCGCAAATGCGTGCTACGTCACTAAGCGATCGGTTTGTGCCTAGCTTGGGGTCTCCTGGCGCCTTGACGCGTCAGGTTGCTGTGCCCCTGCATCGGATGCGCTGTACCCTGCGCTGGCTCCGTGAACCGTAGGGACAACACCGAGACACCTGCGAGGCCGGAAAATGGTGAGTGTGCAGGGCCAGACTAGTTGGAACCCGCCGTGATCGCGGGACCCGGGCCTCCCCACGGTCACCTCCGGCCGCAGTGTGGGGCTGGGCTGGCAGCTGGAACTCCAAGCGTCCTGTCCCATCCCTGCGCGGCGACCGCGGTCCCAGCCCCGGAGCCCTCTCTGGACAGCTCCGCGCCCGCAGCCCCGCGTCTTTCCCAGATTGTGCAGGGACCACGGGAGGGTCATGGGGAGAATCCCGCCTTGTGTGTTTGGTTTGTGTGGGAGGAGCTACAGTCTGTGGGGTCCCCAGTCCCTTCTTTCTTCCCAAAGGCGGTTTCCCCGTGAGTCTTCCAAAGATGTTGGAAGCGGAGTCTCAAATCCACTACCCTGTCCCCCAGCCTAGCTCCTCCCACGGCGGGCCATTGATCCCTAGATTTCCGGATCCCTCCCCGCATTCTCAAACGCCTATTTCCGCTCTCCAGTGGAAAACATCGTCACCAACTCTTTGTCCTGCGTGGTGCATTTCAAACACACGCAGTATTTTAATAATCTTTTTTCCAATAGATGCCTCTTTTAAACGATTTATTTCTTGTTTGTGGATATTTTACATCAGAAAAATCAGAAAAATTATTCACTTGGAACTAATCTGCATAAAATGCTGTGTCCCTCATCCTGGTATCTTTCCAGGGCACAGACATCCTATGGGAACTCCTTTGCGTTGAGGTAACTTTTTGTAAACTTTCCTGGGTAATCTATCTTTTCAGCACAGTTTCAGATTGGCACTGTCCCGCCTTGGGTTTATGACCTTGAAAAGATTTATTCACTTGAATGTCATTTTTCCAATAAATATAAAATATATGTTATCAGAAGAACTTGAGAGACAGTACAAAATATTTCCAAAGGGCAAAAAAGAAATGAATCTCAGAAAACAAAAAACATCCCAATATTACATTTGTTAAAAATTCTTTGTTCTTTCCCTGAGCACGTGGAATATGTTTCTGAGGTCTATTCTTTTAGTTTGATGTTTCAGATGATATTCCAGGACTTAAACTTGCAACATCTAGAAGCATTCAGATAGGAGTAATACTTTTGTAAACTATTTATTGCCATGGAAATAATTAATTGACATCATTTTCTTTTTTTTTTTTTTTTTTTTGAGACGGAGTCTCACTCTGTCACCCAGGCTGGAGTGCAGTGGCGCGATATCTCGGCTCACTGCAAGCTCTGCCTCCCGGGCTCACGCCATTCTCCTGCCTCAGCCTCTCCGAGTAGCTGGGACTACAGGCGCCCGCCACCACGCCCAGCTAATTTTTTTGTATTTTTAGTAGAGACGGGATTTCACCGTGGTCTCGATCTCCTGACCTCGTGATCCGTCCGCCTTGGCCTCCCAAAGTGCTGGGATTACAAGCGTGAGCCACCGCGCCCGGCCTTTTTTTTTTTTTAAACAGATGGGGTCTGGCTGTGTTGCTCAGGCTGGTCTTGAACTCCTGGGCTCCAGTGATCCTCCACCCGCAGCATCCCAAAGTGCTAGGATTCCAGGCATGAGCCACTATGCCTGGCCCGACGTTCTCATTTTCTGAAAGCAATAGTGGGTTTTCTTGTTAAATGCCTTAAAATTTTCTTCCTTCCTTTATTTATTTATTATTTATTTTTTTGAGATGGAGTCTAGCTTTCTCGCCAGGCTGGAGTGCAGTGACACGATCTCAGCTCACTGCAACCTCTGCCTCTCAGGTTCAAGCGATTCTCCTGCCTCAACCTCCCAAGTAGCTGGGATTACAGGCACAAGCTACCACGCCCAGCTAATTTTTTTTTTTTTTTTTTTTTTTTTTTTAAGTAGAGACAGTGTTTCAGTATGTTTCCCAGGATGGTCTCGATCTCCTGATCTCCTGACCTCATGATCCGCCCGCCTCGGCCTCCCCAAATGCTGGGATTACAGGCGTGAGCCACCGCGCCCAGTCTTTTGCTTCCTTTGTACGTAAACACTGTGTTTAAGTAATTCTGCTGGGATTTTCTTTTTTTTTTTTTTAAGACCAAGTCTTGCTCTGTTGCCCAGGCTGGAGTGCAGTGGCACAATTTTGGCTTACTGCAACCTCCGCACTTGGAAGCTGAGGATCCACAGGCAGATGCTGTTAGGGGAAGAGGGGAGGATGTCTGAGGTTTTAATTGTGGTTTCCTTGGGTGTGTTTTTAGACATTATATTTGAGTTTCACATATGTAATGTAGGTGCACTGAGTGTAATTGGTGCATATTGACAGCCATTCTCCTACCTTAGCCTCCCGAGTAGCTGGGATTACAAGCACGCACCACTATGCCTGGCTAATTTTTTTGTATTTTGAGTAGAGGCGGGGTTTCACCATGTTGGCCAGTCTGGTCTCGAACTCCTGACCTCAGGTGATCCACCATCCTCAGCCTCCCAAAGTGCTGGGATTACAGGCGTGAGCCATTGTGCCAGGCCTTCTGCTGGATGTTTAAGGAACAATCCTTAAGAATTTAAGGGCCAGGCGCAGTGGCTCACGCCTGTAATCCCAGCACTTTGGGAGGCCGAGGAGAGCGGATCACAAGGTCAGGAGATCGAGACCATCCTGGCTAACACTGTGAAACCCCGTCTCTACTAAAAATACAAAAAATTAGCTGGGCATGGTGGCGGGTGCCTGTAGTCCCAGCTACTCTGGAGGCTGAGGCAGGAGAATGGCATGAACCCGGGAGGCGGAGCTTGCAGCGAGCTGAGATCGCGCCACTGCACTCCAGCCTGGGTGACAGGGTGAGACTCCATCTCAAAAAAAAAAAAAGAATTTAATTAAATTGTCTCATTTAAAATTACTAGTAGTGTTCCAGAGCCTTGTGACTGGGGAGCAGAGGCCTGAGATAAGTGATTCCAAGTCCACCCTTGAGCCTGCAAAGAAAGATCACTGAAGGCCCAATTGGTTCTTCCTAGGGAGCCTCCCCTACAGGTCTGCCGGCTACTCATGCCCACCATGGAAGGATCCCCTTGTACTGAGAGAAACTGCAGAGCACTTGGAAGCTGAGGATGCACAGGCAGATGCTGTTAGGGGAAGGGGGGAGGATGTCTGAAATTTTAATTATGGTTTCCATGGGTGTGTTTTTAGACATTACGTTTGAGTTTCAATTCCGTAATATAGGTGTACTGAGTGTAACTGGTGCATATTGACAGTGTCTGTGGAGGTCAGGACTTATGTTTCCTAGAGACAGGGTTAATGAATTGGGGAGCTCATTTGCATCAGAACCTCAATCTCAATCTGGTTGAGAGTTTTCCTCACTTGGGAAAACGGAAACCTAGGGAAGCTAATGTTTCTTTGCTGCCATAGGAGAGAAAGAGGTGTGGAGCTCCCATAGTTCCTTGCTGATCAGGTGCTTCCATCCTCCATTACCAGGTACTGACCCACTCTAGGGGTTACATTTTTCTTTATTTTTATTTTTTTTGAGACCGAGTCTCACTCTGTTGCCCAGGCTGGAGTGCAGTGGCACGATCTCAGCTCACCGCAACCTCCGCCTCCTGGGTTAAAGCAATTCTCCTGCCTCAGCCTCCAGAGTAGCTGGGATTACAGGCGTGTGCCACCACGCCTGGCCAATTTATTTTGTATTTTTAGTAGAGATGGAGTTTGACCATGTTGACCAGGCTGGTCTCGAACACCTGACCTCAGGTGATCTGCCTGCCTCAGCCTCCCAAAGTGCTGGGATTACAGGTGTGAGCCACCACGCTGGGCCGGGGTTACATTTTTCAAGCTGGGAGAGTCTGGGTCCAAGCTGGGGAATATGTTTAACCTTTTTTTTTTTTTTTTTTTTTTTTTGGAAACGGAGTTTCACTCTTGGTGCCCAGGCTGGAGTGCAATGGCACAATCTCGGCTCACCGCAATCTCCGCTTCCCAGGTTCAAGCAATTCTTCTGCCTCAGCCTCCCAGGTAGCTGGGATTACAGGCATGCACCACCATGCCCAGCTAATTTTGTATTTTTAGTAGAGATGGGGTTTCTCCATGTTTGTCAGTCTGGTCTTGAGCTCCCAACCTAGGTGATCTGCCCTCCTCGGCCTCCCAGAGGGCTGGGATTACAGGTATGAGCCACTGTGCCTGGCCTTTTTTTTTTTTTGGATATAGTGTCTCACTCTGTTGCCCAAGTTGGTCTGGAACTCCTGGCCTCAGGCCATCCTCCCACCTTAGTCTCCCATGTTCAACTATTTTTTTTTTTTTGAGACAGGGTCCCACTCCGTCGCCCAGGCTGGAGTGCAGTGGTAAGATCATTGCTCACTGCAGCCTCCACCTCCTGGGCTTAAGTGATCCTCCTGCCTCCTCTGAGTAGCTGGGACTGCATGCATGCACCACAATGCCCATCTAATTTTCGTATTTTCTGTAGAGATGGGGTTTCGCCATATTGCCCAGGCTGGTCTGGAACTCCTGGGCTCAAGCAGTTCTCCCGCTCTGGCCTCCCACAGCGCATGGCCTCCCACAATTTCTTGACATCCAAAGATACTTTTGCTGTCTTAAGGTTTTATATTTTCCAGAATGTAATACACTTGGAGTTATTCAGGATATATAGCCTTCTCAGATTGGCTTGCTTCACTGGGCAATGTACTTTTAAGGTTCTTCTGTGTCTTCATGGCTTGATACCTGATTTCTCTTATCATTGAACAATATTTCATCATAAGATTGTACCGGCCGGGCATGATGGCTCATGCCTGTAATCCCAGCACTTTGGGAGGCCGAGGCGGGTGGATCACAGGGTCAGGAGTTTGAGACCAGCCTGGCCAACATGACAAAACCCCGTCTCTACTAAAAATACAAAAATTAGCCGGGTGTGGTGGCACACACCTGTAATCTCAGCTACTTGGGAGGCTGAGGCAGGAGAATTGCTTGAACCTGGAAGGTGGAGGTTGCAGTGAGCTGAGATAGTGCCATTGCACTCCAGCCTGGGCAACAAGAGCAAGACTCCATTTCAAAAAAAAAAAAAAAGCATTGTACCACAGATTGTTTATCCATAAACCTGTTGCATGATGTCTTGGTTAAGTCTTAAATTTGGCAGTTATGAAGAGACCTCCCGTAAATATTCATGGGCAGGTTTTTGTATGAACAGTGGTGTTCAACTCATGTGAGTAAATAGCAAGGAATGTGATTGCATGGTCCTCTGGTAAGAGGATGTTTTGTTTTGTTAGAAACTGCCTATCTTCCAAAGTAGACATACCATTTTCCATTCCCATTGGCAAGGAATGAGAATTCCTGTTGTCTACATCTTTGCTATCCATTACTGTTCTCAGCATTTTGAACTTTGTACATTCTAATAAGTGTAAGGTGATATCTCTTCAGTTTTATTTGCAGCTCCCTAATGACATATAATGTTGAGCATCTCTTCATATGTATATTTGCCATCTGTATATCTTTCATTGGTGAGGTGTGTGTTCAGGTCTTTTGCTCATTTTTCACTGGTTCATTTGTCTTATTGTTGTTGAGATTTAAGAGTTCGAATTGGAGGCAGGCATGGTGGCACACGCTTGTCATCCTAGCTACTCCAGAGGCTAAAGTGGGAGGATTGCCTGCACCCAGGATTATAAGCCCAGCATGGGCAACATAATGGATCCTGTCTCAAAAAAACAAAAAGGACGCTAGGCATGGTGGCTCATGGGCCACCCAGGCTGCTGGGAAGCAGGGCTGAGAAGTGGTGGGGCCGAGGCCGGGGCTGGAGCTGCCAAGGGATCGGAGAAAAAAAATTAGCCCAATGTGGTGGCACACCCCTGTAGTCCCAGCTATTTGGGAGGCTGAGGCATGAGAATCGCTTGAGCCTAGGAGGCGGAGGTTGCAGTGAGCTGAGATTGCACCACTGCACTCCACCCTGGGCAACAGAGCAAGACTGTCTCAAAAAAAAAGAAAAAGAAAAAAAGAATTCTTTGGATATTTTAGATACTAGTCCTTAATCAGATAAGTGCTTTTCTGAAGATTTGCAAAAATTTGTCTGTGCCTTTTATTTTTATTCTTTTAACACTTTCTTTCACAGAGTAGGAGTTTTTCATTTTAATGAAGTGAAACTTATTTTTTCCTTTCATAGATTGTGCTTTTAGTGGTTTATCTAAAAATTCATCACCAAAGCCAAGTGGATAGTTTTACATGTTACATTTACATCTGTGATCAATTTGGGCTTAATTTTTGTGAAAGGTGTAAGATCCATGTACCAATTTTTTGTGGGTGTGTGAGAGTTTAATAGTATAAATTTCACTTAGGTACTATTTTTGTTGCATTCCACAAATTTTGATAAGTTCTATTTTCATTTAATTCAAATTTAATTTTTCTTTTTTCTTCTTTTTTTTTTGAGACAGAGTCTCACTGTGTCACTCAGGCTGGAGTGCAGTGGTGCAGTCTCAGCTCACTGCATCCTCCACCTCCTGGGTTCAAGCGATTCTCCTGCCTCAACTTCCCAAGTAGCTGGGATTACAGGCACGTGCCACCGTGCCTGTCTAATTTTTTTATTTTTAGTAGAGACGGGGTTTCACCATGTTGGCCAGGCTGGTCTCGAACTCCTGACCTCGTGATCTGCCCACTTCGGCCCCCCAGAGTGCTGGGATTACAGGTGTGAGTCAGTGCGCCCGGCCCAAGTTTAATTTTTCTTGAGATTTTTTTTGATTCATGTTTAGAACTGTGTTGGGTTTTATTTCCAAATATTTGATGGTTTTCTAACTATTCTTCTGTTACTGATTTCTAGATTAATACCATGGTGGTCTGAGAGCATATTTTATATAATGTATATTCTTTGAAAATTGTTAAGGTGTGTTTTTGTCGAAAACATGGTTTATCTTGGTGAATGTTCCACATGAACTTGAGAAGAATGTGTGTTGTTCTGTTGGATGAAGCATTCCATGGATTTTAATTAAACCCAGTTGTTGCCTTTCAACTAAACTTTGTCCTTTCTGATTTTCTACCTGCTGGAACTCTTTTTTTTTGAGACAGAGGATTACCCTGTCACCCAGGCTGGAATGCAGTGGCATGATCTCAGCCTACTGCAACCACCACCTCAGCCTTCTGAGTAGCTGGAACTACAGGTGCATGCCACATACAGGGCTAAGTTTTGCTTTCTTTTTCTTTTTTTTGAGACGGAGTTTCGCCCTTGTCGCCCAGGCTGGAGTGCAGAGGCGAGATCTCAGCTCACTGCAACCTCCACCCACTGGGTTCAAGCAATTCTCCTGCCTCAGCTTCCAAGTAGCTGGGATTAGAAGTGCACACCACCATGCCCGGCTAATTTTTGTATTTTTAGTAGAGATGGGGTTTCACCATGTTGGCCAGGCTGGTCTCAAACTCCTGACCTCAGGTGATCCACCCACCGTGGCTTTGCAAGGTACTGGGATTACAGGCATGAGCCACCATGTCCACCAACCATCTATTCTTTTCCACAAGTATTTTTTTTTTAATTTTTGCCTCCTTTGAACATTTAATGAGTATTAATGGAATGACACTTAAAGGGTTTTTTGGAGCCTAGGCAACATAGTGAGACCCATCTTTACAAAAAATGAAAATATTAGCCAGGCATGGTGATGCACACCTGTAGTCCCAGCTACTCAGGAGTCTGAGGCGGGAAGACTGCTTGAGTCCGGGAAGTCGAGACTGCTGTGAGCCCTGACTGCACCACTGTACTCTAGCCTGGGCAACAACGAGACCCTGTCTGAAAAATAAAATAAAGGCCGAGCGTGGTGGCTCACACCTGTAATCCCAGCACTTTGGGGGAGGCCAAGGTGGGCAGATCACCTGAGGCCAGGAGTTCAAGACCAGCCTGGCCAACATGGTGAAACCCTGCCTCTACTAAAATACAAAAAATTAGCCAGGCGTGGTGGTTCGTGCCTGTAATCCCAGCTACTCAGGAGGCTGAGACAGGAGAATCGCTTGAACCCGGGAGGCGGAGGCTGCAGTGAGCCGAGATTATGCCACTGCACTCCACCCTGGGGAACAAGAGCAAAACTCCACCTCAAAATAAATAAATAAATAATAATTTTATGGTAATTTGTTTACCTCTCTGTGTGTGTGTGTGTGTGCGTGTGTGTGTGTATTTTTTTTTTTTTTTTTGAGATGGAGTCTCACTCTGTTGCCAGGCTGGCGTGCAGTGGTGTGATCTCAGCTCACTGCAACCTCCGCCTCCCGGGTTCAAGCAGTTCTCCTGCTTCAGCCTCCCAAGTAGCTGGGACTACAGGCATGAGCACCATGCCCAGCTAATTTTTGTATTTTTAGTAGCGATGGAGTTTCACCATGTTGGTCAGGATGGTCTCAATCTCGACCTCATGATCCACCCACCTAGGCCTCCCAAAGTGCTGGGGATTACAGGCATGAGCCACTATGCCTGGCCACCTCTCAGTATATTTCTCACATGCTATTATCTGAAGCTGCAGGCTATCCATTCCAATGGTTGTGGTGTTTACACTTTTTCACAAGGTTTTGTTTTTGTTTGCTTTGTAGAAAATAATGCTCCTACTATTTTTGTTTCAGTCTGCAAGTGCAAACGCACAATAAATTCTCTGGTAGTTGGATAAAAATTACTGGATCTTGGTCAAGTTTAAATTTACAAACTTAAAAAAAGTGGTGGAGTGTATCAGTTGCTCCTCCGTTTGTACATGATTGTTCTCTGTAGTCATCAACACTAATGTTATCTTTTTTTTTTTTTTTTTTTTTTTGAGACGAAGTCTCGCTCCGTCGCCCAGGCTGAAGTGCAGTGGCGCGATCTTGGCTCACTGCAAGCTCCGCTTCCCGTGTTCACACCATTCTCCTGCCTCAGCCTCTCAAGTAGCTGGGACTACAGGCGCCCGCCACCACGCCTGGCTAATTTTTTGTATTTTTAGTAGAGACGGGGTTTCACTATGTTAGCCAGGATGGTCTCGATCTCCTGACCTCATGATGTACCCGCTTCGGCCTCCTAAAGTGCTGGGATTACAGGCGTGAGCCACCGTGCCCGGCCACTAATGTTATCTTAATCAACTAGTTTTGTATTCCTACTCAGTTTGAAGTGGGAACTATTTGACATTTATATCCTAATTAGCAAGGAGATAAACCTTTTTTTTCTTTTATTTTTATTATTTAGTAAAAGGCTATATATGAAATCTTTATTTATTTATTTTTTTATTTTTTTTTGAGACGGAGTCTCGCTCTGTTGCCCAGGCTAGAGTACAGTGGCGCAATCTCGGCTCACTGCAAGCTCCGCCTCCCGGGTTCACGCCATTCTCCTGCCTCAGCCTCCCGAGTAGCTGGGACTACAGGCACCCGCCACCACACCCAGCTAATTTTTTGTATTTTTAGTAGAGACGGGGTTTCACTGTGTTAGCCAGGATGGTCTCGATCTTCTGACCTCGTGATCCACCCACTTTGGCCTCCCAAAGTGCTGGGATTATAGGTGTGAGCACCGCACGTGCCCTATCTTTATTTATTTTTGGCTGGAGTGCAGTGGTATAGTTATGGCTCACTGCAGCCTTGACTTTGCTGGCTCAAGCAATCCTCCCACCTCAGCCTCCCAAGTAGCTGAGACCACAGGCATGCACCACCACGCCTGGCCAAGTTTTGTATATTTTATAGAGACGGGGTTTCACCATGTTGCCCAGGCTGGTCTCGAACTCCTGGACTCAAACGATCCGCCCACCTCAGCCTCCCAAAGTGCTGGGATTATAGGCATGAGCCATCACGCCTGGCCAAAATATTTATTTTCTATTAAATGTAAATGTAAATAAACCTTACAGAGAGCACCCAGGCATGCAGATGGACTTGTCACAAGGCAGAGCTCCCTGGAGCCAAATTTCTTCCTGCTCAGACCATAGTCCTAATTACTGAAGAAAACCCCCTCTAACTGTGTGGATCTTTTAATGTATGGTGCACGTGAGTGCACGGAAATGAGAGAACCTGGGACAACAGCCCCTAGACTGTCTGTCTGGGATCACTTCCTCCTGAAACTGGAGAAAGGAGATTTTATGTTCTTTTTTTTTTTTTTTTTTTTTTTTTTTTGAGATAGAGTCTCTCTCTGTTGCCCAGGCTGGACTGCAGTGGTGCAATCTTGGCTCACTGCAACCTCTGCCTCCCAGGTTCAAGCAATTCTCCTGCCTCTGCCTCCCAAGTAGCTGAGATTACATGCATGCGCCACTATGCCCAACTAATTTTTGTATTTTTAGTAGAGACAGGGTTTCACCATGCTGGCCAGGGTGGTCTCGAACTCCTGACCTCAGGTGATCCACCCGCCTCGGCCTCCCACAGTGCTGGGATTACAGGCATGAGCCATCCTGACCCAGATTTTACGTTCTTTTGGAGGTATGAAATTACCTGTTAATTTTATAATCATGGGCAAATTAACCATCAGACCATTGTGGACGTCAATGAAGTCCCCCGAAAAGTGATACTGTCAATCTATTCTTCAAGGTCAGCAAAGCCCAGATGACATGATTATGGATCTTCCAGAAAGTGCTCTTCTGACATTTTATCTCAATGTGTATATGTATTTGTGCTAAAAATTGGTTGCAAGCAGTTCTGAGGCTCATGGGTATAAGGATTTTGTGAAGGTCTAAGTTGTGAGGGCCCCTTCCTTGTGCCTGAGCTTTGTCTTCCCAGTAACTTCCTAGCCTCATGAAATGGGACAGAAAGTAAAAGGAAAAACTGGGTCTATGATAGATATTACACACACAGCCAGGCACGGTCGCTCATGCCTGTAATGCCAACACATGAGGATATATATATCGGAAACAAGTTGAAATTAATACGTCTCTAAAAGAGTATTTCCATTCAGTCAGCAGAATCTGACTGCTTCTAATGGCCTCAAATACTTCAGGACTATATGGGCAGCCAGACCTTCTTAGAAGTTGGATTTCCACAAGCCTCCTGGCCTCTCATGTATAACAAAAGGGGATAGAAGAGTCTCAATGTGTATTTACTTATTAAAACCTCCACCTCATTTAATCCCACATCTTAAGGAATGCTGAATGATTTGGGTAATAAGAAATTAGGCTGTGGGCTGGGTGTGGTTATTCATACCTGTAATCACAACACTTTGGGAGGCTGGGGCAGGAGGATCACTTGGGGCCGAGAGTTCAAGATCAACCTGGACAATATAACAAAACTCCGGCCGGATGCGGTGGCTCACGCCTGTAATCCCAGCACTTTGGGAGGCCGAGGAGGGTGGATCACGAGGTCGGGAGTTCAAGACCAGCCTGGCCAAGATGGTGAAACCCCGTCTCTACTAAAAATACAAAAAATTAGCTGGGCGTGGTGGCACGTGCCTGTAATCCCAGCTATTTCGGAGGCTGAGGTAGAGAATTGCTTAAACCTGGAGGGGCGGAGGTTGCAGTGAGCCGAGATCGCACCACTGCACTCCTGCCTGGGTTACAGAGCGAGACTCCGTCTCAAAAAAAAAAAAAAAGAAAGAAAAAAAAACCATTTATCTGGGAGCGGTGTTGCACATCTGTAGTCCTAACTACTCGTGAAGCTGAGGCAGGAGGATGTCTTGGGGGCCCAGGGATTTGAGGCTACAGTGAGTTAGGATTGCTGCACTTGAGCCTGGGTGACAGAGCAAGACCCTGTCTCTTAGAAAACAACAAACAAACAAACAAGAAATAAGAATTTATCTCATAAAGAATTGAAGATCTTGCCTGTAATCCCAGCAATTTGAGAGGCCAAGGCTAGTGAATCGCTTGAGCTGAGGAGTTTGAGACCAGGCTGGGCAACATGGCAAAACCCCATCTCTACAAAAAATATACACAAAATACTTACCCAGGTGTAGTGGTGTGTTCCTGTAGTCCCAGCTACTCAGGAGGCTGAGGTTGGAGGATTGCTTGAGCCGGGGAGGTCTAGGCTCCAGTGAGCTGTGATTGTACTACTGCACTCCAGCCTAGGTAGCAGAGCAAGACCATCTATGTCTCAAAAAGGAAGAAAAAAAAAATTGATCCTAAAATTTGTCTCATTTGTGTAGGATTTTTTTCATTTTTCCAAGTTGAACTGGATACTACCATTAGAGAGCAGTAGGACTTACAGTGACCACAGTGAAGATGTAGCTACAAGTTTATGTGTTCAATGTGCTGTTAAATTTCTAACAATCGAGTCATACACTAAATGTTTGGAGACCACAAAATCGTGTGTGAATTTCTTATGAATTGAGTATACCTCTCATCCTTGTCAATCTCACCTATTCTCCTTTACTTATATTGGATATTTCAGGACTCAGTGGCTTTTGAGGATGTGTCTGTGAGCTTCAGCCAGGAGGAGTGGGCTCTGCTGGCTCCTTCACAGAAGAAACTCTACAGAGATGTGATGCAGGAAACATTCAAGAACCTGGCATCTATAGGTAAGGATGACATCATTTTTTCTTTTTCTTTTTTTTTTTTTTTTTTTTTGAGATGGAGTTTCACTCTTGTCCAGGCTGGAGAGCAATGGCACAATCTCAGCTCACCACAACATCAGCCTCCCAGGTTCAAGCAATTCTCCTACCTCAGCCTCCCGAGTAGCTGGGATTACAGGCATGTGCCACCATGCCTGGCTAATTTTTCTCTTTTTAGTAGAGACGGGATTTCACCATGTTGGTCAGGCTGGTCTTGAACTCCTGACCGCAGGTAATCTGCCCACTTCAGCTTCCCAAAGTGCTGGGATTACAGGCGTGAGCCACTGTGCCTGGCCTTTTTTTTTTTTTTTTTGAGACAGAGTCTCGTCCTGTTCCCCAGGGTGGAGTGCAGTGTGCAGTGGCGGGATCTTGGCTCATTGTAACCTCCGCCTCCCGGGTTCAAGCGATTCTCCTGACTCAGCCTCCCGAGTAGCTGGGATTACAGGTGCCCACCACCATGCCCGGCTAATTTTTGTATTTTTAGTAGAGACAGGGTTTCACCATGTTGGCCAGGCTGGTCTCAGACTCCTGACCTCAGGTGATCCACCCGCCTCAGCCTCCCAAAGTGTGGGGATTATAAGCATGAGCCACCGCACCCTGGTGACATCATTTTTTCATATCGTCAATTAGAGAACTGGCATTTCTTGCTCATAATCACTGTTCCGAGATTTGGAATCTGAAAAGGGAACACTTCTGTAAATAAACCAGGCATGGTTATAGCTCATTGTGAACCTATAATCTAATAACATTTGTATAATTTTTAATAATTTATCATGATTATTCTTGATCTACATTTTAGGGGAAAAATGGGAAGACCCAAGTGTTGAAGATCAACACAAAAACCAAGGACGAAATCTAAGGTGAGTTGCACTCACAAGAAATAGCAGTGTTCCTTGAAAGAATCTTAAAAATGTTATGGCCGGGCACGGTGGCTCACACCTGTAATCTCAGCACTTTGAGAGGCTGAGGTGGGTGGATCATGAGGTCAGGAGTTCAAGACCAGCCTGGCCAACATGGTGAAACCCCATCTCTACTAAAAATACAAAAAAAGTTAGCCAGCTGTGGTGGTGGGCGCCTGTAATCCCAGTTACTCTGGAGGCTGAGGCAGAGAATTACTTGAACCCAGGAGGCAGAGGTTGCAGTGAGCCGAGATCACGCCACTGCACTCCAGCCTGGGCAACAGAGCGAGACTCTGTCTCAAAAAAAAAAAAAAAAAAAAAAAAAAACTCGTGACACTTTTAAAACAAGAAGCAAGCTCAGCTCCAAATTTATTTATTTATTTGTTTTATTTATTTTTTCTTGAGATGAGGTTTTGCTCTGTCACTCAGGCTGGAGTGCAGTGGCATGATCTTTGCTCACTGCAACCTCTGCCTCCTGGGATCAAGTGATTTTCCTGCCTCAGCCTCCCGAGTAGCTGGGATTACAGGGACGTGCCACCACACCTGGCTAATTTTTGTATTTTTAGTAGAGACAGGGTTTCACCATGTTGGCAAGGCTTGTCTCAAACTCCTGACCTCAGATGATCCACCTGCCTCAGCCTTCCAAAGTGCTGGGATTACAGGCACAAGCCACTGGGCCCCAAATTTATTTATTATCAGAAAATGTTTACCAAAAATGTTTTCTCAAGTGACACAGATGTCCACTGGCTGAAAAATATTACACTTGGGCCAGGCACTATGCCTCACGCTTATAATCCCAGCACTTTGGGAAGGTGAGGTGGGTGGATCACCAGAGGTCAGGAGATCAAGACCAGTCTGGCCAACATAGTGAAAACCTGTCTCTACTAAAAATACAAAAATTAGCCAGGTGTGGTGGCACACACCTGTAATCCCAGCTACTCAGGCTGAGGCAGGAGAATCACTTGAACCTGGGAGGCAGAGGTTGCAGTGAGCCCAGATCACACCACTACACTCCAGCCTGGGCGACAGAGTGGGGGACTCCATCTCAAAAAAAAAAAAAAAAAAGAAGAAGAAGAAAGAAAAATATTGTACTTGGGAACGGTTTTTTTTGTTTGTTTGTTTTGTGAGAGAGAGTCTCGCTCTGTCACCCAGGCTGGAGTGCAGTGGTGTGATCTTGGCTCACTGCAACCTCCAACCCCTGGGTTCAAGCAATTCTTCTGCCTCAGCCTCCCAAGTAGCTGGGATTATAGGCACACACTACCACACCGGGTTAATTTTTTTTTATTTATTATTATTATTATTATTTTTTGAGACGGAGTCTTGCTCTGTCACCAGGCTAGAGTGCTGTGGTGCGATCTTGGCTCACTGCAACCTCCCACTCCCTGGTTCAAGGGATTCTCCTGCCTCTGCCTCCCAGGTAGCTGGGATTACAGGCATGCACCACCATGCCCAGCTAATTTTTGTGTTTTTAGTAGAGATAGGGTTTCACTATGTTGGCCAGGATGGTCTCGATCTCCTGACCTCGTGATCTGCCCGCCTCGGCCTCCCAAAGTGCTGGGATTATAGGCGTGAGCCACCATGCCCAGCCAATTTTTGTATTTTTTAGTAGAGATGGGGTTTCACCATGTTGGCCAGGCTGGTCTCAAACTCCTGACCCCAATTGATCCACCCACCTCAGCCTCCCAAAGTGCTAGGATTACAGGCATGAGCCACCATGCCTAGGTGTGGAAACAGTATTTTATTTTATTTTTATTTTTATTTTTATTTTTGAGATGAAGTCTTGCTCTGTCGCCCAGGCTGGAGTGCAGTGGTGCCATCTCAGCTTACTGCAAGCTCCGCCTCCCAGGTTCACACCATTCTCCTGCCTCAGCCTCCCAAGTAGCTGGGACTACAGGCACCCACCACCACGCCTGGCTAATTTTTTTGTTTTTTTAGTAGAGACGGGGTTTCACCCTCTTAGCCAGGGTGGTCTTGATCTCCTGACCTCGTGATCTGCCCGTCTCAGCCTCCCAAAGTGCTGGGATTACAGGCGTGAGCCACTGTACCCGCCCAGAAACAGTATTTTAAAGCCTCACATATAACTTCCAGAAGCCAAGGTGAGCAGATCATTTGAGCTCAGGAGTTCGAAACCAGCCTGGGCAACAAGACAAGACCCTGTCTCTACAAGAAACAGAAAATTCAGTCAGTCATGGTGGTGCATGCCTGTAGTCCCAGCTACATGGGAGGCTGAAGTGGAAGGACTGATTGAGCTGGGGAGGTCAAGGCTGCAGTGAGCCATGATTGCATCACTCTACTCCAGTGTGGGTGACAGAGTGAGACTCTGTCTCAAAACGAAACCAAAAAAAAAAAAAAAACCCATACATCAATATTACTGTTTTGATAATAGCTATCAGTGACACAAGCCCTCTTGCAGAACATTGAGTATGTTCGTTTTTAAACAAGTCAGACGGGGCAGAAAACTATTTCCCTGAAAATGATAAAAATTTAGTTCTGCTGCTGGGTGCAGTGGCTCATGCCTGTAATCCCAGCACTTTGGGAGGCCAAGGCGGGCAGATCACTTGAGGTCAGGAGTTCAAGACCAGCCTGACCAGCATGGTGAAACCCCATCTCTACTAAAAATACAAAATTAGCTAGGCGTGGTGGTGCATCCCTGTTAATCCCAGCTACTTGGGAGGCTGAGGTAGGAGAACCACTTGAAGCTGGGAGGTGGAGGTTGCAGTGAGCTGAAATCATGCCATTGCACTCCAGCCTGGGGAACAAGAACAAAACTCCATCTCAAAAAAAAAAAAAATTTAGTTCTACTACCTGATAATAAATATAAAATCATTAATACACAACCAGTATTACTGTGCTTCTAATATTTTACAGAAGCCATATGGGAGAGAGACTCTGTGAAGGTAAAGAAGGTAGTCAATGTGCAGAAACCTTCAGTCCCAATCTCAGTGTGACAAAGAAGACTGCTGGAGTAAAACCATATGAATGTACTATCTGTGGAAAAGTCTTCATGCGTCTTTCATCCCTTACTAGACACATGAGGTCTCACACTGGATATGAGCTATTTGAGAAGCCATATAAATGTAAGGAATGTGGGAAAGCCTTTAGTTATCTCAAATCCTTTCAAAGACATGAAAGGAGTCACACTGGAGAAAAACCCTATAAATGTAAACAATGTGGAAAAACCTTCATATATCACCAACCCTTTCAAAGACATGAGCGGACTCACAATGGAGAAAAACCCTATGAATGTAAGCAATGTGGAAAAGCTCTTAGTTGTTCCAGTTCACTTCGAGTTCATGAAAGGATTCACACTGGAGAAAAGCCCTATGAATGTAAACAGTGTGGGAAAGCCTTCAGTTGTTCCAGTTCTATTCGAGTACACGAAAGAACTCACACTGGAGAGAAACCCTATGCATGTAAGGAATGTGGGAAAGCCTTCATTTCCCACACAAGTGTTCTAACACACATGATAACACACAACGGAGATAGACCTTATAAATGCAAGGAATGTGGGAAGGCATTCATTTTTCCCAGTTTTTTACGAGTACATGAAAGAATTCACACTGGAGAGAAACCCTATAAATGTAAACAATGTGGTAAAGCCTTCAGATGTTCCACCTCCATTCAAATTCATGAAAGAATTCATACTGGAGAGAAGCCCTATAAATGTAAAGAATGTGGGAAATCTTTCAGTGCACGCGCAGCCTTTCGAGTACACCTGAGAGTGCATACTGGAGAGAAACCCTATAAGTGTAAAGAATGTGAGAAAGCCTTTAGTAGGATCAGTTACTTTCGAATACATGAAAGGACTCACACTGGAGAAAAACCCTACGAATGTAAAAAATGTGGGAAAACCTTCAATTATCCTCTAGATTTGCAAATCCACAGGAGAAATCACACTGGAGAAAAACCCTATGAGTGTAAGGAATGTGCAAAAACCTTCATTTCTCTCGAGAACTTTCGAAGACACATGATCACCCACACTGGAGACGGACCTTATAAATGTAGGGACTGTGGGAAGGTGTTCATTTTTCCTAGTGCATTACGAACACATGAAAGAACTCACACTGGAGAGAAACCCTATGAATGTAAACAATGTGGAAAAGCCTTTAGTTGTTCTAGTTACATTCGGATACATAAAAGAACTCACACTGGGGAGAAACCTTATGAATGTAAGGAATGCGGGAAGGCCTTTATTTATCCCACAAGCTTTCACGGACACATGAGAATGCATACTGGAGAGAAACCCTATAAATGTAAAGAATGCGGGAAGGCCTTTAGTCTTCACAGTTCCTTTCAAAGACATGCAAGAGTTCACAATTGTGAGAAATCTCTTGAATGTAAGCAATGTGGAAAAGCCTTCAGTGTGTCCACATCCTTAAAAAAACATATGAGAATGCACAATCGATAGAAACTATAAATGTGAGAAATAGGGGAAAGTTTTCAATTCTAACAGATACTTTCAAAGTTGTGAAAATTCCCACTGAAGAGAGAAATCCTATCAATGTAAGTAATATAGAAAGCGAGATACAAGATAATTCATGTATAGTCAGGTACCACATAGTCATGTTTCAGTCAGCAATGGACCATATATAGGTTGGTAGCCCCATAAGATTATATAACACCTAAAACATTTCTATCAACTGCAATTTAGTAGCAGTAGTAACACCATAGTGCAGCACATTATTTAAGTGTTTATGGTGCTGGTGTAAACCTGCTGCACTTTCAGTTGTATAAAAGTACAACACAGCGGCCGGGCGCGGTGGCTCATGCCTGTAATCCCAGCACTTTGGGAGGCCGAGGCGGGTGGATCACGAGGTCAGGAGATTGAGACCATCCTGGATAACACGGTGAAACCCCGTCTCTACTAAAAATACAAAAAATTAGCCAGACATGGTGGTGGGCGCCTGTAGTCCCAGCTACTTGGGAGGCTGAGGCAGGAGAATGGCATAAACTCAGGAGGCCAAGCTTGCAGTGAGCCGAGATCCGGCAAACAGAGCGAGACTCTGTCTCAAAAAAAAAAAAAAAAAAAAAAAAAGTACAACACAGCTGAGCATGGTCACACCTGTAATCCCAACACTGGGAGACTAAGGCAGTAGGATTGCTTGATGCCAGGACTACTCTGGTGAACCTAGTGAGACCCTGTCTCTACAAAAAATAAAAACATTTTCTAAATGTGGTAGCACACCCTGTAGTCCCATCTACATGGGAGGCTGAGGCAGGAGGATTGCCTGAGCCCAGGAGTTCAAGGCTACAGTGAACCAAGATTACACGATGGCAGTCCAGCATGGGTGACAGAGTGAGACTATCAAAAAAAAAAATTGGCTGGGCACGGTGGCTCATACCTGTAATCCCAGCACTTTGGGAGGCTGAGGTGGGAGGATCAGTTGAGGTCAGGAGTTCAAGACCAGCCTGGTCAACATAATGAAACCCTGTCTCCATTAGAAATACAAAAATTAGCTGGGCGTTCTGGTGTGCCTGTAGTCCCAGCTACTTGGGAGGCCAAGGCAGGAGAATCGCTTGAACCTAGGAGGTGGAGGTTGCAGCGAGCTGAGATCTATCACTACACTCCAGCCTGGGTGACAGAGCGAGACTCCATCTCAAAAAAAAAAAAATTACAGCACGTATAATTATGTGCAATATATACTTGATAATAAATGGCTAAGTTACTGGTTTATATATTCACAATACTGTTGTAGAATGTATTCCTATTTTTTTTTTTTTAACAGTAAGACAGTCTCAGGCAGGTCCTTAAGGAGATATTCCAGGAAAAAGGCATTGTTAATGATAGGCGATGATGGCTCCATGTGCAGGACTGCTCCTGAACGTATTCTGGTGGGACAAAACATGGAGGCGGAAGACAATGATATTGGTGATCCTCACCCCGTGTAGTCCTACACTAATGTGTGTTTGTGTCTTAGTTAGTCTTTAACAAAAATAGTTTAAAAAAAATGTAATAGAAAAAGCTTATAGAATATGGACATAAAATATTTTTGTACAGCTGTACAATGTGTTTTAAGCTAAATTACTACAAAGTTTTTAAAAATAAGTTTATAAAGAAAATAATGTATAGTAAGTTAAGGTTTATTCATTATTGAGGAAAAATGTTTTTATGAATGTAGTGGAGTCCAAGTGTACAGTGTTTATAAATTCTCCATTAGTGTACAGTAACATCCTAGGCCTTCACATTCACTCACCACTCACTGACTCACCCAGAGCAACTTCTAGTCCTGCAAGTTTGTTCATGGTAAGTGTCCTATGCAGGTACATCCTTTCTTATCTTTTATACTGCATGTTTACTGTGTGTATTTTCTGTGTTTAGACTCATAAATACTTAACATTTTGTTACAGTTTCCTACAGTGCTCAGTACAATAACATGTTGTATGGTTTATAGCCTAGTAGCAATAGACTGTACCATATAGTCTAGATGTGTTGTAGCTATACCATCTAGATTTGTGTAAGTTCACTTTGTGATGTTTGTACCATGAGGAAATCACCTACGACACGTTTCTCAGAACATATACCCATGATTAAGCAATCTCTGCCTATAAAATGCTCCAGAAAATTCACAACATGATACAAATTCATCACACATGATATAAAAGTTAAGGCAAGGCATGGTGGCTCATGCCTGTAATCCCAACACTTTGGGAGGCCAAGGCAGGCAGATCACCTGAGGTCAGGAGTTCGAGACCAGCCTGGCCAAGAGGGTAAAACCCCATCTCTACTAAAAATACAAAAATTACCTGAGCGTGGTGGCATGCACCTGTAATTCCAGCTACTTGGGAGGCTGAGGCAGGAGAATCATTTGAACCTCGGAGGTGGAGGCTGCAGTGAGCTGAGATTGTGCAACTGCACTCCAGCCTGGGCAACAGAGCAAGACTCCATCCCACACACCAAAAAAAGTTAAAAAATTTTTATCACTGGCTCATTCTTCAAGTACATCTCTGGATTATCAATTGTAACTTACTACTTTTCCAAGAAGTCTTGGAAGTGAGATGATTCTGTAAGTACTCTTTAAGCAGTAGTCAAAAGTTTAAAAGGTTGTGTTTTCTCATTAAATCAGTTAGTAAAACTTTTCTCTTGATGTCTTGATTCATGAGTAAATTGAAGTGTATTTTGTTTGTTTGTTTGTTTTTTTGAGACAGAGTCTTGCTTCTGTTGCCCAGGCTGGAGTGCAGTGGTGCGATCTCGGCTCACTCCAAGCTCCGCCTCCCGGGATTACGCCATTCTCCTGCAGCCTCCCCAGTAGCTGGGACTACAGGTGCCCGCCACCATGCCTGGCTAATTTTTTTTGTATTTTTAGTAGAGATGGGGTTTCACCGTGTTAGCCAGGATGGTCTCGATCTCCTGACCTCGTGATCCGACTGCCTTGGCCTCCCAAAGTGCTGGGATTACAAACTTGAGCCACCGCACCCGACCTGAAGTGTATTTTTTTTTTCTTTTAAAGACCAGTGTTTGTAGAAGTGTATTTTTAATATACAATTAGTTTTAATTTGTGTATAGTTTTTCAGTTCTCTGAATAAAGAGATTGTTGTTGAATACTGACACACTGTAACTGGGATTTTTCCTACTGGCCTCATGTGGAAGGTGGTGCATATATTACCCATTATATATTTATTTCACCTTGTTTTTCAAAAAAACTACTTATTAAATTTCTTGGCCAGACACGGTGGCTCACTCCTTTGTAATTCCAGCACTTTGGGAAACCAAGGCAAGCAGATCACTTGAGGTCAGGAGTTCGAGACCAGCCTGGCCAACATGGTGAAATCCCATCTCTACTAAAAATACAAAAATTAGCTGGGCATGTTAGAGGGCACCTGTAATTTCAGCTACTTGGGAGGCTGAGGCAGGAGAAATCCTTGAACCTGGAAGTCAGAGGTTGCAGTGAGCCAAGATCACGCCACTGCACTCCAGCCTGGACAACAGAATGAGACTCCGTATCAAAAAAATTAAATTAAAACATAATAAATTTTTTGCCGGGCGCAGTGGCTCACACCTGTAATCCCAGCACTTTGGGAGGCCAAGGCGGGCAGATCACGAGGTCAGGAGATCGAGACCATCCTGGCTAACACGGTGAAACCCCATCTTGGCTGGGCGCAGTGGCTCACGCCTGTAATCCCAGCACTTTGGGAGGCCGAGGTGGGTGGATCACGAGGTCAGGAGATCGAGACCATCCTGGCTAACACAGTGACACCCCGTCTCCACTAAAAAATACAAAAAATTAGCCGGGCGTGGTGGCAGGCGCCTGTAGTCCCAGCTGCTCGGGAGGCTGAGGCAGGAGAATGGCATGAACCCGGGAGGCGGAGCTTGCAGTGAGCCGAGATTGTGCCACTGCACTCCATGCACTCCAGCCTGGGTGACAGGGTGAGACTCCAGACTCCGTCTCAAAAAAAAAAAAAAAGAAACCCCGTCTCTACTATAAATACAAAAAATTAGCTGGGTGTGGTGGCAGGCGCCTATAGTCCCAGCTACTCGGGAGGCTGAGGCAGGAGAATGGCGTGAACCCGGGAGGCGGAGCTTGCAGTGAGCCGAGATCATACCACTGCAATCCAGCGTGGGCAGCAGAACGAGACTCCATCTCAAATAAATAAATAAAATGAATTTCAGCTAGAAGAGCCTTATTCCATTTTCCTTTATATTAAACATCTGGCATAAGTTGGTAAGTATGTGAAGTTTATCATATATTCTTATGCGAATTACTATTTTCACCTTTTGTTCTTTGTAATTCTGTCTGGGATTTGAATAGTAGAGTTTGAATTCAGGAAGGACATCCGTGATAAGACAATAAAATCTAGACATGGACATGGCCCTCCTGCTACCTGTCGACACAGGTAAATTTCCTAGAATCTTTTCCCTTTATAGATCCATGTTGAAATTCACTAATAGCCTCACTTGCATGAGATTTGCCAGGCAGAAGTGAAAAAGACATTAGTCAGGTATTGGAACCCCACCATACAGGCAGACAGCCTGCTTCCTGCTCATTTTCCTGGTTATTTTCTCTGCCAATCAAAAGTATCCTGAAAACACCCTGAGCTGCTTGACTTCCATTCTCAAAGAGATGTGTTGGTTTCCACAGTTGTCTCCACAAGCTCCACATCAAAGATCCACGTACAGTTTGGATTTTCCTTCTAGCCTTCGTGTGTGGCCTGGGCATCTAATTCAGACTGTCATGGTTGGCAGTGTTCTCTGAGGTTCTGTCTTCCCTCTTGTGTTTCTATGAGGTTTAATTTGTATGGTTCTTGTTCTGTTAATGCCACTAGAGACTATGTATTCCTGATTCCACCATGAGAGCTACAGTGAAACAGTCAAAAAAAAATACATGGGAGTTTGTTCTCCTACTGCGTTATACAGTGACTACTCTCCCCCATCCTTCCATTTGAGAATAATCACCTTCCTCATATTGGACAAATTGTGGGTGTTTCCAACTATTCCTGAATATTCTCCATCGGTTTATTTTCATTTATGTTTGGTTGTATGCAACTAAAATAATGCATTTTTTTATTTGTTTGAAGCAAAAGCTTCTTAGATGTTTCTTAGAAATATTTTGTTAACTGTTTCCAAACAACATGTATACTGTCAAATATTATCATCTGGGCGCAGTGGCTCACGGCTGTAATCCCAACAATTTGGGAGGCTGAGGTAGGAGGATTGCTTGAGGCCTGGAGTTGGAGACCAGCCTGGGAAACATAGTAAGACCCCATCTCTATTAATTCAAAAACAAATAATTGTATTGTCTTCCCTGTTTCCTGAAAGGCTATATTAAAATATCCCATTACAGTTATGAATATTCAGATCAACTTTGTCATTTTGTCAAGATACATTCTGACTCAATATTAGCATGTGCATAAAAGTTCTGGTATTTTTCCCTTAGATGTTTTTTATTCTTGTACTTACGCATTTTGTCATAAAACAAAATTCTCTTCCTTTTTTTTTTTTTTTTTTTTTGAGACGGAGTCTCACTCTGTCGCCCAGGCTGGAGTGCAGTGGCACAATCTCGGCTCACTCCAAGCTCCGCCTCCCGGGTTCACGCCATTCTCCTGCCTCAGCCTCCCAAGTAGCTGGGACTACAGGCGCCCGCCAACACGCCCGGCTAATTTTTTGTATTTTTGGTAGAGACGGGGTTTCACTGTGTTAGCCAGGATGGTCTCGATCTCCTGACCTCGTGATCCGCCCGCCTCTGTCTTCCAAAGTGCTGGGATTACAGGCGTGAGCCACCGCACCCGGCCAAAATTCTCTTCCTAACAGTGGTATTTTCAGTGCCCTATTGCCAGCAATCACCACGGTCACACCTGTATTCAGAATTAATTACAGTAATACAGTAGTCAATTCTGATCCAAAGTTTTGCTTTCTGTGGTTTTAGTCACTCATGGTCAAACACAGTCCAAAGATACTTAGTGGAAAATTCCAGAAATAAATGTTTCATAGATTGATTGATTGATTGATTGATTTGAGACAGAGTCTCACTCTGTCGCCTAGGCTGGAGTGCAATGGCACGATCTCAGCTCACTGAAACCTCTGCCTCCTAGGTTCAAGCAATTCTCCTGCCTCAGCCTCCCGAGTAGCTGGGATTACAGGCATGCGCCACCACGCCCAGCTAATATTTGTATTTTTAGTAGAGATAGGGTTTCACCATGTTGGT
The DNA here is from genome assembly GCF_006542625.1 of Nomascus leucogenys. Lineage (NCBI taxonomy): Eukaryota > Metazoa > Chordata > Mammalia > Primates > Hylobatidae > Nomascus > Nomascus leucogenys. The sequence continues at coordinate 58,426,271 of NC_044390.1, read as the reverse complement.
CAGGCTGGTCTCCAACTCCTACCCTCAGGTGATCCACTCACCTCAGCCTCCCAAAGTGCTGGGATTCCTCCCATCTTACACATGAAAAAATGTAGGCAGAGAGAGCACAGGGTCTTTCCCAAACTCACGTAAATCAGAATTATAGAATCTCAAAGTTTTGAAGTTCTAGTGTGTTCCACCACCTGTCAAACTATTTTTTTTTTTTTTTTTTGAGATGAGGTCTTGCTCTATCACCCAGGCTAGATTGCAGTGGTGCGATCATAGCTTACTGTCGCCTTGACTTCTGGGGAGTGATCCTCCTGCCTCAGCCTCCCAAGTAGCTGGGACTGCAGGTGCATGCTTCCATAAGCAGACTTAGAAAATTTGAATGAGGCCATACTGGGTGCCTCAAGCCTGTCATCTCAACACTTTGGGAGGCTGAGGTGGGAGGATGGTTTGTGCCCAGGAGTTCCACGTGGCAGTGAGCTGTGATTGCACCACTGCACAGCAACCTGGGTGACGGTGAGGCTCAGTCGTATTGAAAAAAGAAAAGACAGAGAGAGGCCGGGCACGGTGGCTCATGCCTGTAATCCCAGCACTTTGGGAGGCCGAGGCGGGTGGATCACGAGGTCAGGAGATCGAGCCCATCCTGGCTAACATGGTGAAACCCCGTCTCTACTAAAAATACAAAAAAATAGCTGGGCGTGGTGGCGGGCGCCTGTAGTCCCAGCTACTTGGGAGGCTGAGACAGGAGAATAGCGTGAACCTGGGAGGCGGAGCTTGCAGTGATCCGAGATCGTGCCACTGCACTCCAGTCTCTGGGTGACAGAGCGAGACTCCATCTCAAAAAAAAAAAAAAAAAGGACAGAGGAAAGCAAAAGAACGAAAGAAAGAAAAGCAAGAGATATGAGAGAGAAGGAAGGAAGGGAAGGAGAAAAAAGGAAAAAAAAAACTGAGACCCCATCTCTACAAAAGTAAAAAATTAGCTGGGTGTGGTGGGGCACACCTGTGATTCCAGCTACTCCAGAGGCTGAGGTGGGAGGATGGCTTGAGCCCAAGAGTTGGAGCCTGCAGTGAGCCATGATCATGCCACTGCACTCAGACCTGGGTGACAGAGTTCATGTCAGCCACCCTCCAAAACAGGCAAGAATGCTATGTGTGTCATAGCCTATAATTTGTACCACATTAAGGTTGCTTTGATCTAAGGCAGAACTGATGAGTACTTGTTTTTTTGTTTTGTTTTGTTTTGTTTTTTGTTTTTTTTGTTTTTGAGACGGAGTCTTGCTCTGTCACCCAGGCTGGAGTGCTGTGATGCAATCTCGGCTCACTGCAAGCTCTGCCTCCCGGATTCAGGCCATTCTCCTGCCTCAGCCTCCTGAGTAGCTGAGACTACAGGAGCAGGCCACCACGCCCAGCAAATGTTTTGTATTTTTATTAGAGACAGGGTTTCACCATGTTGGCCAGGATGATCTCAATCTCTTCACATCGATGAGTACTTGTTCTTACACTTGGGACAATAAAGTATGTGGAGTCCTAATTAGGGAAAAAGGAGTCAGGCTGGCTTGAGCAGGGGAAAGCAAAAATAGAAGGCAGATAAGCTGTAAATGTGCCTCTTTACAGTCCAGGACAGGTAGCCCTCCTGCACAAATAACTCACAATCTTCCTGTGCCCAGCTATCACCAAACCCTTCGCTGATACAAAAAAATCCCAAGTTGGCTGGGTGCAGTGACTCACATTTGTAATCCCAGTACTTCGGGAGCCCAGGAGTTTGAGACCAGCCCGGCCAACGTGGCAAAAGCCCGTCTCTACTAAAAATACAAAAATTAGCTGGGTGGGGGCCTGGCGCGGTGGCTTATGCCTGTAATCCCAGCACTTAGGGAGGCTGAGGTGGGTGGATCACGAGCTCAAGACCATCCTGGCCAACATGCTGAAACCCCGTCTCTACTAAAAATACAAAAATTAGCTGGGCGTGGTGGTGTACACCTGTAGTCCCAGCTACTTGGGAGGCTGAGGCAGGAGAATTGCTTGAACCCGGGAGGAAGAGGTTGTGGTGAGCTGACATCATGCCACTGCACTCCAGCTTGGCGAGAAAGCAAGACTCCAACTCAAAAAAATAAAATATAATAAAAAGTTAGCTGGGGATGGTGGTGCACGCCTGTAATCACAGCTACTTGGGATGCTGAGGAATGAGACTCGCTTGAAGCCGGGAGGCTGAGGTTGAAGTGAGCTGAGATCACACCACTGCACTCCAGCCTGAGCAACAGAGTAAGACTCTGTCTCAAAAAAAAAAAAAAAAAAAAGAGAGAGAAAAGAAAATGCAAGTTAGCCTACTGCAACTTGGAGTTTCAAATATGCCAATTCAAATAGGGGCCCAGAAAGAGGAGGGGGAGAGACATCTTACAATTTATCAGAACTTCAAACCTCATTTTCTTTTTCTTTTTTTTTTTTGTTGTTGAGACGGAGTCTCGCTCTGTCACCCAGGCTGAAGTGCAGTGGCGCGATCTTGGCTCACTGCAAGCTCCGCCTCCTGGGTACAAGCCATTCTCCCGCCTCAGCCTCCTGAGTAGCTAGGACTATAGGCACCCGCCACCATGCCTGGCTAATTTTGTTTTTATATTTTTAGTAGAGATGGGGTTTCACCGTGTTAGTCAGGATGGTCTCGATCTCCTGACCTTGTGATCCGCCCGCCTCGGCCTCCCAAAGTGCTGAGATTACAGGCGTGAGCCACTGCGCCCGGCCAAAGCACCATTCTCTAAAATCCCCACAAAGCCTTTGTCTCCTTGCAGTCAGCTCCTCTCTGGGCGTGCTGCCTGGTGGAACCCTGTAATGTTATTTTCTTTTCTTTTCTTTTCTTTTTTATTTTGAGACGGAGTCTCACTCTGTCGCCCAGGCTGGAGTGCAGTGGCGCGATCCCGGCTCACTGCAACTTCTGCCCCCAGGTTCAAGCGATTCTCCTGCCTCAGCCTCCCGAGTGGCTGGGATTACAGGCGCCCGCCACCGCACCCGGCTAATTTTTATATTTTTAGTAGAGACGGGGTTTCACCATGTTGGCCAGGCTGGTCTCAAACTCCTGACCTCAGGTGATCCACCTGCCTCAGCCTCCCAAAGTGCTGGGATTACAGACGTGAGCCACCGTGCCCGGTCAACCTTGTCTCTTAAAAGTAAAAATAAAATAAAATGAGAGATAAGAAGAAATATTTTTGGAAGGCACACAGGGGAATGAAGCCATCAGGGCATTTTAATCATAAACTCCTTGTCCCATCAAGGCCATCCCTACCCTTTGTCTTACCCTCCCCAAGACCTACCCTGCCCCGCCCCATCCTGGCCCCCTCCAGCCTTCATCCCCGCTTTTCCCCTCTTTCCCCACTTTGTCTCCTCTTCCCCACTTTATCACCTCTTGCCCCTGTGCGGCCCCGCCGAACTGGAAACGTTTCCAGCAGGTGATTCAGATGCACCTGTGCAGGACTGTGACCAGGTGCAAGTCGCCCTCCCCTGACCTCCCTGTTTAGCCTGCATGATCCTTCCCAAGTGTGTTGCTCCATTCTCGCGCTGCTATAAAGAACTACCTGAGCCGGGCGCGATGGCTCACGCCTGTAATCACAGCACTCTGGGAGACTGAGGCGGGTGGATCACCTGAGGTCAGGAGTTCGAGATCAGCCTGACTAACATGGTGAAACCCCATCTCTACTACTAATAATAAAAAAATTAGCCGGGCGTCATGGCTCACGTCTGTAATTCCAGCTACTCAAGAGGCTCAGGCAGGAGAATCCCTTGAACCTGGGAGGCAGAGGTTGCAGTGAGCGGGGATCACGCCATTGCACTCCAGCCTGGGCAACAAGAGTGAAACTCCGTCTCAAAAAAAAAAAAAAAGAAAAGAAAAGAAAAAAACTACCTGAGACTGGGTAATTCACGAATAAAAGAGGTTTAATTGACTCACAGTTCTGCAGGCTGTACAGGAAGCAAGGCTGGGAGGCCTCAGGAAACTTTTATCAAGGCGGAAGGCTACTGGGGCTCGAGTCAGTCTTCACTTGAAGCAGGAGGGATCAGGAGAGAGCGCGAAGTGGGAAGTGCCGCACATCTTAAACCATCAGATCTCCTGAGAACTATCACGAGAACAGCAGGGGGAAAGCCGCCCCCATGATCTAATCACCTCCCAGCAGGTCCCTCTCCCGGTATTAGAAATTAAAATTGAACATGAGATTTGGTTGGGGACACAGAGCCAAACCATATCACCAGGGTTTTCTGTAAGTGTCTGATGAATACGCAGCTGAGCTTTAGGTGGCATCCTAAAAGCCACTTTGTTAGCCTGAGCCCGTGTCCTCTTAAGAGGGAGAGTTGGGGCTGGGTGCGATGGCTCACGCCTGTAATCCCAGCACTTTGAGAGGCCGAGGCGGGTGGATCATGAGGTCAGGAATTCCAGAGCAGCTGGCCAACATGAAGAAACCCCGTCCGTACTAAAAATACAAAAATTAGCCGGGCGTGGTGGTGGGCGCCTGTAATCCCAGCTACTTGGGAGGCTGAGGCAGGAGAATCGCTTGAACCCAGGAGACAGAGGTTGCAGGTGAGCCGAGATCGCACCACCGCACTCCAGCCTGGGCAACAGAGCGAGACTGTCTCAAAAAAACAAAACAAAACAAACAAACAAAAAAAAAACTTGGGGGTGGGCAGAGTTGGAAAAGATTTCAGGACTCACTCTCAGCGACGGTGCCTCACGTGAGTTGGAGCAAGGTGCCTTCCTGGGCCTCCCTGGCTGCGATCCTGTCCTCAGGAGGGCGACCCCGGTCACGTGCGACCGCTCAAGGCGGTCCTCAGAAGCGGAAGGCCAGTAGGCCTTCAGAATTCTCAGAAATCACTCACCCCCGTCCGGCAGTGACAATCTCAGGAGAGCCTGTCTACAAACTGGCGCCTGTAGAGAAGATTCTGCCATTGCCCCCGGCCTCCAGGAACTGAACTGGATTCTAAGCACCATGGCAGAATCTTATCCCACCTATGCAGCAGGCTAGCTCCAGGAAGAAAATATAAACGCCAGGCCGGGCGTGGTGGCTCACGCCTGTAATCCCAGCACTTTGGGAGACCGAGGCAGGCGTACCACGAGGTCAGGAGATCGAGACCATCCTGGCTAACACAGTGAAACCCCGTCTCTACTAAAAATACAAAAACTTAGCCGGGCGTGGTGACGGGCGCCGGTAGTCCCAGCTACTCAAGAGGCTGAGGCAGGAGAATGGCGTAAACCCGGGAGGCGGAGCTTGCAGGGAGCCAAGATGGCGCCACTGCACTCCAGCCTGGGCAACAGAGCGAGACTCCGTCTCAAAAAAAAAAAAAAAGAAAAGAAAAGAAAAGAAAATATAAACGCCGCCGGGCGCTGTGGCTCACGCTTGTAATCCCAGCACTTTGGGAGGCCGAGGCGGGCGGATCACGAGGTCAGGAGATCGAGACCACGGTGAAACCCCGTCTCTACTAAAAATACAAAAAAAAAAATTAGCCGGGCGTGGTGGCGGGCGCCTGTAGTCCCAGCTACTCGGAGAGGCTGAGGCAGGAGAATGGCGTGAACCCGGGAGGCGGAGCTTGCAGTGAGCCGAGATTGCGCCACTGCACTCCAGCCTGGGCGACAGAGCGAGACTCCGTCTCAAAAAAAAAAAAAAAAAAAAAAGAAAATATAAACGCCAACAAACAGGTAATGCCCAATCACCGGCAAGACCCCGCTGGATTGGACCCCAGCCCTCAGCAGAGGCCACCTTGTCCAGGTCTCACTCTAACCTGTACCTCGGCCCCAAGATATCAGAGGCTGCCTTGGTGGACCTGGGGCACTCTCCACAAAACTCCCTGAATGGCCAAGGCTGGTCCTGGCCTCCATAGGCCAACGCAGAAAATGTGGAGAAGGCAGGGAACGGTGGCTCACGGAAGTCATCCCAACATTTTGGGAGGCCGAGGCGTAATATCGCTTGAACCCAGGAGTTCAAGATCAGCCTGGGCAATATAGCAAGACCCCATCCTTTTTTGAGACTGAGTCTTGCTCTGTCATCCAGGCTGGAGTGCAGTGGTGCAATCAGCTCACTGCAACCTCTGCCTCCCAGGTTCGAGCGATTCTCCTGCCTCAACCTCCTAAGTAGCTGGAATTACAGGTGCCCACCACCACGCTGGGCTAATTTTTTTGTTTTGTTTTGTTTTGTTTTTTGCTTTTGAGACAGTCTTGCTCTGTCGCCCAGGCTGGAGTGCCGTGGCGCAATCTCGGCTCACTGCAAGCTCCCCTTCCAGGGTTCATGCCATTCTCCTGCCTCAGCCTCCCGAGTAGCTGGGACTACAAGCACCCGCCAACACACCCGGCTGTTTTTTTGTATTTATAGTAGAGACGGGGTTTCACCATGTTAGCCAGGATGGTCTCGATATCCTGACCTCGTGATCCGCCTGCCTCAGCCTCCCAAAGTGCTGGGATTACAGGCGTGAGCCACCGGGTCCGGCCTTTTTTTTAAAATTTTTAGTAGAGACAGGTTTCACCATGTTGGCCAGGCTGGTCTGGAACTCATGACCTCAAGAGATCCACCCACCTCGGCCTCCCAAAGTGTTAGGATTACAGGAGTGAGCCACCGCACCTGGCTACCATTTCTAATAAAAGCAAACTTTTGTTCAAATGTATTCATCAAAAAGGCCCCTTGCATGTGACCACAGCCAAGCCAGGAAGCCTTCTTCAGGTATCCCTAGCTAGCCTGCAGGAGGTCTTGGAAACTTGTTCAATGGATAAATATAACTGGGCCCACAAAGGATCACAGGAATGCTTAATCCCTCCAGCCTCCAGGGCCAGCCTGGCCCCAGCTGTGTAGGGGGGCTTAGAAGCGTTTTCAGGACTCATCCAACTACCAGGCCCAGTCTGGCGGTGGGCAGAACGTGGGGCCCTTCCCACAGCAGTCCGAGGACCTTCCTGACTGTGATCCTGGCCCCAGCGGGGGGACCTAGAAAACGCCAGTGAAGCTGTGGGCAAGCAGGCACTAGGTGGGAAAGCAGCCAAGCTCAGGGCACCCTACCCCATTCACCTGCGACAGCAGCAGCCAGTCTCCACGGGCGGAGGGGACCTCCATACGACATTCAGCCCGCGAGATTCTCAGAGACTGCTCGCCCGCAACACGCAGTAATGATCTCAGGAGAGCCCGTGAAGGGGCGGCGCGTGTCATAGCCGAAAAGACTCTGTCATCGCCGGCGACCTCCTGGAACTCTCTCCTGCGGTTTGCAGCCAGATCACTTCCCATACATGCGGCAGCCAAGCTCAGGGGACGGTATCAGACTGACCCTAGGTGGCGCTCGAACCCCCGCCGGACCTCACCATACAGGCACTTTCCCCAGCCTACACCGTCTGGTTCGGGTCCCACATGAACCTGTAATACACTCGGCCCAAAGCGGTCAGAGGATGGCCTGGTGGGCCCGGGGCACCCTCCACAGAACTCCCTGAATGGCCAGGGCTGATCCCAGCCTCCATATGCAGACTTAGAAAATGTGAATGAAGCCCGGCTGGATGCCTCATGCCTACCACCTCAACACTTTGGGAGGCCGAGGCGGGAGGATAGATGTGCCCTGGAGTTCCATGTTGCAGTTCACTATGATCGCATCATTGCACAGCAGCCTGGGTGACAGCGAGACTCGGTCGCAGGAAAAATAAAACAAAAAACAAAAACAAACAAAAAAAATGAAAGAGAGGGAGAGGGAGGGTGGAGGGAGGGAGGAAGGGAGGGAGGGAGGGAGGGAAGGAGGGAAAAAGAGAAAAGAAAAAAGAGGCCGGGTGCAGCGGCTCGTACCTGTAATCCCAGCACTTTGGGAGGCCGAGGCGGGCAGCTCACCTGAAATTGGGAGTTCGAGACCAGCCTGACCAACATGGATAAAACCCGTCTCTACTAAAAATACAAAAATTAGCCGAGTGTGGTGGCGCATGCCTGTAATCCCAGCTACTCGGGAGGCTCAGGTAGGAGAATCGCTTGAACCAGGGAAGAGGAGGTTGCAGTGAGCCGAGATTCTGCCATTGCACTCCAGCCTGGGCAACAAGAGTAAAACTCTGTCTCAAAACAAAACACCAAAAAACAAACAAACAAACAAAAAAAAAAACAAAAACAACACCGCAAGAGTGAAAGTCTGTCTTAAAAAAAGACAAAAGAAAATGAAGAAGAACATTCAGGATGGAAGGAAGGGAGAGAAGGGAAAGAAAGAAAGGAGGGAGGGAGTGAGGGAGGGAAAGAAAAAGAAAGAGAAAAGAAAAAAAAGGAAAGTTTGGGAAGGCCTACAGGGGAATGAAGCCACAACAATATCCTACTCAGAACCTCCTTCTCCCATCAAAACCATCCCTCTACCTCCCCTTCCCCCCGCTTTCCCCGCCACTGCTTCTGCGGCTCCCAGTGATCCTCCTCCTTTTACCCTCCCCGTCCTTCTCTTCATGCCCCTATTCCTGTCTCCTATCACTCAGAATTGGCAACGTTTTCAGCAGGTGCTTCAGATGCGTCTGCACAGGACTGTGACCAAGTCCAAGTCGCCCACCCCTAGCCCTCCCTGTTTGGCCCGAGTCATCCCTCCAGACGTTTTCTGAAGGTGTCCGATGAATGGTCGCCATGGAAACTGCAGCTGGGGTCTGGGTGCCCTCCTTCATCCCCCCTGTACGCCTGGGCCAGCGTCCCTTCTTAAGAGGGGCTTTGGAAAAAATTTCAGAACGCACTTTCTGCGACAGTACCTTATGTGAGTCAATGGTCAGGAGCTGTGCGCCCTCTGGGGTCCCTGGCTGCGATCCTGGCCCCAGGAAGGGGACCTAGAAAACTTTTCCAGTAGGCTGGGCGTGGGCTCATGACTGTAATCCCAGCAGTTTGGGAGGCCGAGGCAGACAGATCACTTGAGGTCAGGAGTTTGAGACCAGCCTGGCCAACATGGTGAAACCCCGTCTCTACTAAAAATACAAAAATTATCCGTGCGTGGTGGCACGGCCTGTAATCCTAGCTACTCGGGAGGCTAAGGCAGGAGAATCACTTGAACCCAGGAGGCAGAGGTTGCAGTGAGCCGAGATCGTGCCATTGCACTCCAGCCTGGGCAATAGAGCGGGACTCTGTCTTAAAAAAAAAAAAAAAAAAAAAAAGAGGCCAGGTGCGGTGGCTCACACCTGTAATCCCAGCACTTTGGGAGGCCGAGGCGGGCGGATCACGAGGTCAGGAGATCAAGAACACCCTGGCTAACATGGTGAAACCCCGTCTCTACTAAAAATACAAAAAGTTAGCCGCGCCTGTAGTCCCAGCTACTCGGGAGGCGGAGCTTGCAGTGAGCACCACTGCACTCCAGCCTGGGTGACAGACCGAGACTCCATCTCAAAAAAAAAAAAAAAAAGAAAAGAAAAGAAAAAAAAGAACGAAAATATATCCAGTGATGCTGTGAACAAGCTGGTATCAGATGAGAAAGTGGCTGAGCCCAGGGCACCCTACCCCATTCACCTGCGACGGCACCAGTCGGTCTCCAAGGGCAGAGAGACCTTCATACGCCACTCTTCTGCGATTCTCAAAGACCGTGGACTCCCATCCTGCAGTAATGATCTCAGGCTCCCCCGGATCCCACAGTAACTATCTCAGGAGAGTCCGTTATGCAGTACCGCGTGTGGTGGCCAAGAAGACCTTGCCATCTCCCTCGGTCTCCTAGAACACTGTCCTGGGCTCTCCGGCCGGATCTTGTCCCTCACACGCGACAACCGAGCTCCAGGGACGATATCAGAGTGATCACCAAGTGGCGCCCGACCACCGGTGAGACTTCGCTGGACCTGGACCTTCCCCTACCCCACCAGATGCCACCTGGTCAGGGTCTCACTCCAACTTGTATCTCCGCCCAAAGCAGTCAGAGGATAGCCTGCTGGGCCCGGGCCACCCTCCACGGATTCCCCAAATGGCCAGTGCTGATTCCCAGCCTCTACAGGCGGCCTTAGAAAAATTTGGGAGATGCTGGGCATGGCAGCTCAAGCAAGTCATCCCAACAGTTTGGGAGGCTGAGATGGGAGGATTGCTTGAGCCCAGGATTCTGAGGTTGCAGTGTGTTTTGATCAGGCCAGCACACTCCAACGTGGGTGATAGAGGGAGACCCAGTCTCCCATCCCGGGTTCATGCCATTCTCCTGCCTCAGCCTCCTCAGTAGCTGGGACTACAGGCACCCGCCACCATGCCCAGCTAATTTTTTGTATATTTAGTAGAGATGGGGTTTCACCATGTTGGCCAGGATGGTCTCAATCAGAAGGAGACATTTTAAAGTTTTCAGGGGGTTCATCCTGTGGCCAGATTCTATGCAGCAGGACAACTCTCTGTCTCACCTGTAATAATCCCTGTCTTTAGAGGGTGACTTAGACAAATTTTCAAGGAGCACATCCAGGAACCAGGCCCCATGTGTGACCAAAACTAGGCCTGGGGTGCTCTGCCCTAGGGTTCCCAGCTGGCCTAAGCTGTTTCCTTATCCCCACCCCATCCCCAAGGACTTACAAATATTTCCTGGAGGCACATCTCACAATCAGAGGCCTCTGCAGGATGGCAGCCCACCTGTGATCCTTCTGCTGGCCTCCTTCTTTGGCTACGACCAGTCCCTACCACTGGCTGGGACACAGGAACCTTTGCACTCAGAGCCTCCTATGAAGGAGCCCACATGGGGCTGTGGGCAAACTCAGGTCACCCTCTCCAGGCCTCTCTGGTTGGCCAGGTCCAATCTCTCTTCCTGGAGAGGGACTTATAAAAGATTTTTTGTGGGGGTCACATGTTAAAACAGGGACACACGTGGGACCAGGGCTGAGCCTGGAGAGTACTACACAGTCCTTATTACTCAGCCCAGGCCAGTCACTACCATAGGAGGGGACTTAGAAATATTTTTGGTGGGGGTGATACCTCCAGTAACAGGTCCAATATGGCAGATGGGTGCAGGGAGCCCTTTTCAGGCCTCACAACCTGGCCCAGCCCTCCATCAAGAAGGAAACCTGAAAAAGAGCACATCTGGGCTGGGCGCGGTGGGTCACGCCTGTAATCCCAGCACTTTGGGAGGCCAAGGCAGGCAGATCACGGGGTCAAGAGATCAAGACCATTCTGGCTAACACAGTGAAACCCCGTCTCTACTAAAAATACAAAAAATTAGCCGGGCGTGGTAGCAGGCGCCTGTAATCCCAGCTACTCGGGAAGCTGAGGCAGGAGAATGGCGTGAACCTGGGAGGCGGAGCTTGCAGTGAGCCGAGATCGCACCACTGCACTCCAGCCTGGGCGACAGAGCGCGACTCCGTCTCAAAAAAAAAAAAAAAAAAAAAGAAAGAAAGAAAAACAGCACATCTGGTGACCATGCCTCAAGTGGGACCACAGCAAAGTGTCCCCTGGCACCCCACCCTGGCATCCCTAGGTGGCCCATGCTGACTGGCCCATTGGAGGGGTTCTCAGAGGAAACATCAGAGGGCCAACATGATACCACCCTCCCTGGGCTTCCCTGTCCACCCTGGGCCAGTCCTTGTCACATCAGAGGGGGCCTAAGAAACATATGCTATTGGTGCTTGCAAACTGACCCCAGAACACTTAAAAACTTTTTATTTTTATTTATTTATTTTTTTGAGACAGAGTCTCACTCTGTCACCAGGCTGGAGTGCGGTGACACAGTCTCACCTCACTGCAACCTCCACCTCCCAGGTTCAAGTGATTCTCCTGCCTCAGCCTCCTGAGTAGCTGGGACTACAGGTGTGCGCCACCATGCCCAGCTAATTTTTGTATTTTTAGTAGAGAAGGGGTTTCACCATGTTGGCCAGGATGGTCTCAATCTCTTGACCTTGTGATCCATGTGACTCAGCCTCCCGAAGTGCTGGGATTACAGGTGTGAGCCACCACGCCCTGCCTACTTTTTTTTTCTAGAGACAGGGTCTTGCTCTGTCACCCAGGCTGGAGTATGGTGGAGCCATCATGGTTCACTGTAGCCTCAAACTTTTGGGCTCAAGCAATCCTCCCACCTCAGCCTCCCGAGTAGTAGCTGGGGATTATAAATGCACGCCATCCTATCTGGATAATTTTCTAATTTTTTTTTTTTTTTGAGATGGAGTCTCGCTCTTTCACCCAGGCTGGAGTGCAGTGGCGCGATCTCAGCTCACTGCAGGCTCCGCCCCCCGGGGTTCACGCCATTCTCCTGCCTCAGCCTCCCGAGTAGCTGGGACTACAGACGCCTGCCACCTCGCCCGGCTAATTTTTTGTATTTTTAGTAGAGATGGGGTTTCACCGTGTTAGCCAGGATGGTCTCGATCTCCTGACCTCGTGATCCACCCGCCTCGGCCTCCCAAAGTGCTGGGATTACAGGCATGAGCCACCGCGCCCGGCCAATTTTCTAATTTTTAATTTTTTTTTCAAGAGATAGGATCCAGGCTGGTTGCAGTGGCTCATGCCTGTAATCCCAGCACTTTGGGAGGCAGAGGCAGGTGGATCACTTGAGGTCAGGAGTTTGAGGCCAGCCTAGCCAACATGGTGAAACCCCATCTCTATTAAAAATACAAAAATGAGCCAGGCATGATGGGGGGTGCCTGTAGTCCCAGCTACTCGGAAGGCTGAGGTAAGAGAATCGCTAGAACCCGGGAGGCAGAGGTTGCAGTGAGCCAAGCTTGCGCCACTGCACTCCAGCCTAGGCGATAGAGGGAAACTCTGTCCCCCCCCCACACACACAAAGAGGTAGGATCTGGCTCTCTTGCCCAGGCTCGAGTGCAGTGGTGTGATTATCACTTACTGCAGCCTTGACCTCCTGTGCTCAAGCAATTCTCCCAAGTAGTCAGGAATACAGACACTTCACCCAGCTAATTTTTTAAATTTTTTGTACAGACAGGGCCTCATTTTGTGGTCCAGGCTAGTCTAGATCTCCTGGGCTCAAGTGATTCTCCCTCCTCAGCCTCCAGAGTTGTTAGGATTACAGGAGCAAGCCACCACACCTGGCTCTGGGTCATAAATTCTGTCCCCCTCCAACAAGCAAATAACAGACAAAAAAAAATCCACACTCAGCCACAGAGTGACCTGAGTCTTAATAGTAGCATTTTAATGGCAGCAGCCCCAAGAGGAGAGTGAGAGTCTGGTCTGCCCCCAGAGCAGGAGGCTTGGGCTTGGAGGGCCCATCCCAGCAGACCTAACCATCCACCTCCTTCCATTGAACTGAGGCCAGGAAAGTGCGGATTTCCATGGGTTCCAGCGTGATGTTGGCCGGATCCAGCTGGTAGGGAGTTTGGTGGGGTATGGGGCCTGGAGAGGTGCAGGGGGAAGGAGGAGTGAGAAGGTGCAGACTTCCTCTGACTCACCCCACTATGCTTCCTCCCCTGGGTCTAGACACAGCTGCACATCCCCAAATCTGTCTCCAGGGCCTCAATCCCAGACTCTTAACCTGCTTCCCCCGCCCTGAATACCACCCCCAGGTCCAATGTCCTCATACCCTCAATCTGACCCTAGAGGTGACGAACACCCTCCCAGAACTAGACACGGATGGGGATTTTCAAATCTTGTTCTTGGGACTAAACACCACCCACAAACCTCAAGACGCATTCCTGGTTTGCCGCACCCATTTCAGATCCTTTAAGCCCCTAACCTGGGTCTGGACTCTGCACCATACCCTCATGACCTTTTTGGGTCCTGGCCAACATCCCATGCCTCACACATTGCCCCCACCTGCCAGCCCCAGGTAAGACTCCACCCCTTCCCTACCCCTGACCAGGGCCCCACCTGTGTTTGTTGTCCACTTGAGCCTGGAGGCTGCCTCTCGGAGCTGGTTGGCCACCAGCGTGGTCTCCTGCAGGCGGGTGATGGTGAAGGTGGAGAACAGGTCCTGCGGGGAAGGGGATGGGCCCAGATGAGTTGGGGCAAAGCCAGGTTTCCCTTCTCTCCCTCTCTCTTGCCTCTCTCCGATCTCCTTCTCAATTCTGCCCTTCTTACCCTCAAGTTCAAGGTAACGGGGGCGCTCAGGTTACGTCCGGAATCCTCTCCTACGGCAAACTGGTGCTCCAAGCGCAGCAGCACCATCTCGGGGCCCCAGCTGGCCAGCGTGAGCAGGTGCACCGAGGGCGGCAGGTCCCTGCGCAGCCCTGAGAACTGCGGGAGAGAGGGCGGGGCTGAGTTGGAGAGGGGCGGGGCCTGGGTGGAGAAGGGCGGGGCCAAGCCAGGTCAGGAGGCAGGGCTAGGTTGTAGGGGCGGGGTTTCGCCAGAGACTGGCAGGGCACAGCCGAGAAGAGCGGCCAGGGCCATGACAGGGAGGGCTGAGCCAATGGGGAAATGGGTCAGTCCCAAGCTTAGGGTTCGAGTCCCGACGGAGCAGAACTGATGTGACCTGAGACTTTGGGAGTTACGGCGGGGCTGAAGCCGCGGGGCGGGGTGAGGCGGGACAGAGCCTGGGGGAGGTGAGAGGGCGAGAGGGCGGGGCTAAAGTGAAATGGGCGGGGCCGAAGGTGAGTTGGTGGTTTAGGGGCATGAGCTAGGGCTGTGCCTCTACACAGTCCAGGGAGGTTGGGACTGGGCTGGCACTGGGCGGGGACTGCCCAGGGGATGGGGCTGGCCCGAGGGTTTGGGGCTAATTATGGCCAAATGGATCCCCGCTGAGCCTAGGAAAATCCGCACCCAAACCCGGCTCCCTGGTAGACTTCATTCCGGTCCTCTCTGCCTACCCCGCTGCCCCTCACCTGCGTGCGCGGAGGAGCCCCGAGATTGTAGGCCGCGCCGCCACCCTGGGCCAGCACCACCTGAGGGGCCAGGACCTCTTGCTCAGCCAGGAGCCGGTGCCCAGCGGCTGCAGCCTGGGCTGTGTCCAGCAGCACCAGGTGGCGCCCTCGCACCCACGCCCCCGACCCGTTCTCCATTAGTGGCTCCGATACTCCGCGTCCATCGTCCTTCAACAGCCTTCTGTGCACCTGGGGGGAGAGTGGCCAGGAGCGGGTGAGAGTCGTGGGTTTGTGGGTGTCCTTGGGCCAGAAACTGGGTAAGGGCGTGTGGGAATGTCAAGAGAAATTAAAGGGTGGGAGGAACGGATGAGGATGAAGGTGAGGGTCTGGTAGGGCAACCCCAGCAGAGGTAGGATCCAAGTAGGCATGCGAACCAGGCCGGAAGGAGGTAAGTGCCTAACAGGGGGGCCTGGATATGGCACGCCAGAGACTGGAGGGAGCCTGGGTAGGAAATGGAGAAAAACGGAGAGGAAACGTTGCACACAGAAATGGAGTCCTTGGCCGGGCGCGGTGGTTCACGCCTGTAATCCCAGCACTTTGGGAGGCCGAGGTGGGTGGATCACCTGAGGTCAGGAGTTTGAGACCAGCCTGGCCAACATGGTGAAACCCCATCTCTACTAAAAATACCAAAATTAGCCAGGCATGATGGTGTGTGCCTGTACTCCCAGCTACTCGGAAGGCTGAGGGAGGAGAATCGCTTGAACCCAGGAGGCAGAGGTTGCAGTGAGCTGAGATAGGACTATTGCACTCCAGCTTGGACAATAAGAGCAAAACTCCGTCTCAAAGAAAAGAAAAGAAAGAAACGGAGTCCTCAGCTTAGTGGGGCCCGAAAGCAGAGAACTGGGCTAGAAACAGCCTTCAAGGTCCAGCAGGGGGCCGGGTTGGGAGGACCCTGGCTTGGATGGGGCTCTGACCCACTCACCATGAGCTCCAGCGAGCCATCTCTCAGGCTGCTGCCCCCCTGGGAGCGGTCAGTCAGCACAGTCAGCTGCATGTTTCCATCCTGGGGGTTGAAGGGTAAAAGTGGAGGGCAGTCAACCCCAACCCCAGGCAGCTTTGAGATGCTGCAGATAAGGGGTGATTCCCTTTCTATCGAGGTGGGGAGGTGCAGGGTGGGGGAGAGCTACCGTGATGTAAATCCGGGTGTTGACTGGATAGTAGTTTCCTGCCACAGGCTCTGTCTGGTTCAGTTTCCAGGTGGGTCGATAATCTCGCCTGGGGTTGGGGGTGAGCTGGTCAGGCTTGGGATCTGGCTCCCCCACTCTTTTTTTTTTTTTTTTTTTTTGAGATGGAGTCTCGCTCTGTCACCCAGGCTGGAGTGCAGTGGCGTGATCTCGGCTCACTGCTCCGCCTCCCAGGTTCACGCCATTCTCCTGCCTCAGCCTCCCGAGTAGCTGGGACTACAGGTGCCCGCCACCACACCTGGCTGAGTTTTTTGTATTTTTAGTAGAGACGGGGTTTCACCATGTTAGCCTGGATGGTCTCGATCTCCTGACCTCGTGATCCGCCCACCTCGGCCTCCCAAAGTGTTGGGATTACAGGCGTGAGCCACTGCACCCGGCCTGGCTCCCCCACTCTTCACCCTTCCTTCATCCTCTGTCTCCCACACTCATGTAATCAGCAAATTCCGCCACCAACCCTGGGCCCCAACACACCACAGACCACCCCCTCAGTGTTCTCAGTCACCCCCAACCTCCTCTCCAGGATCTCCCGGCCATTGCTGTCTGTGTAGAAGCATCCCTTTGTCTCCAGCGGTGTGTCAAAACGGCTGATGACCTCCTTCCCCCAGGTGTCGCTGTACCCAATGGGATGGCAAGGTTGTGAGCCTTGGATAAACCCCACTCTGCCTTTGCTTCCACACCCCTCTCCCAGCCTGTGCCACTCACCCCACAGGTATCGGCCCCACCGACCACTCTAGCTCCAGGTGCTGCTGTCCCGGGTACAGGCGAACCACCTGGGAACACCAGGCTGAGAAGTTCTGGTGCACCTCCTGCACCAAGGGCGTCTGCGGGCACACGGGTGAGGTGGGTGTCAGTCTGTACCCGAGCAGAGGTGAGTCCTACAAATGTCCCCCAACCCTGGCCATAAACCCCATTAAGGCCTACATCAAGGTCAACCTTCAGTCACTGCCACATAATTCTTTTTTTTTTTTTTTTTTTTGAGACGGAGTCTTGCTCTTTCGCCCAGGCGGGAGTGCAGCGGTGCGATCTCAGCTCACTGCAAGCTCCGCCTCCTGGGTTCACGCCATTCTCCTGCCTCAGCCTCCCAAGTAGCTGGGACTACAGGCACCTGCCACCACGCTCGGCTAATTTTTTGTATTTTTAGTACAGACAGGTTTTCACCGTGTTAGCGAGGATGGTCTTGATCTCCTGACCTCGTGATCCACCCGCCTCGGCCTCCCAAAGTGCTGGGATTACAGGCGTGAGCCATCGCGCCTGGCCCACATAATTCTTTTTTCTTTTTTTTTTTTGAGACAGAGTTTTGCTCTTGTTGCCCAGGATGGAGTGCAGTGGCACAATCTCACCTCACTGCAACCTCCGCCTCCTGGGTTCAAGCAATTCTCCTGCCTCAGCCTCCCGAGTAGAGGGATTGCAGGTACCTGCCACCACCCCCGGCTAATTTTTATATTTTTAGTAGAGATGAGGTTTCTATCCATGTTGGCCAGACTTGTCTCGAACTCCTGACCTCAGATGGTCCGCCTGCCTCGGCCTCGCAAAGTGCTGGGATTACAGGCATGAGCCACTACACCCGGCCTCTTTTTTTTTTTTTTTTTTTTTTGAGACAGGGCATCACCATGTAGGCACCTGATCAGCAAATGCTCCCACCTGGTCTTGAACTCCTATGCTCAAGTGATCCTCCTGCTTCAGTCTCCCAAAGTGCTGGGATTACAGGCATGAGCCACTGCACCCGGCTTGCCACATCACTCCTGAGTGTGGCATAAATGCCTCTTGTTAACCATTGCCCCATAGAACAGGATTCTAGCTTGGCACATGGCTACCTGGGATAAAGACTATATTGTCCAGTCTTCCCTGAGGCTATCAGTAGCTGAGTGACCACAGTTTGCCCCATAGAAAGTGATCCACGTGGTGTCAACAATGTTCCTGGCCCCTCTCCCTCTGCTACTGACTCAAACACAGATGTGGCGGCTGGAGCTTCAGCAGCCATCTTGGACCATGAGGTGGAAACTGAATATTGGGGAAGGCAGAGCAATGAGATAGAAGAGGAGGTCCCAGGCCAGGTGCGGTGGCTCACGCTTGTAATCCCAGCACTTTGGGAGGCCAAGGCGGGTGGATCACGAGGTCAGGAGATCGAGACCACGGTGAAACCCCGTCTCTACTAAAAATACAAAAAAATTAGCCGGGCATGGTGGCGGGTGCCTTTAGTCCCAGCTACTCAGAGAGGCTGAGGCAGGAGAATGGCGTGAACCCGGGAGGCGGAGCTTGCAGTGAGCCGAGATTGCGCCACTGCACTCCAGCCTGGGCAACCGAGCAAGACTCCGTCTCAAAAAAAAAAAAAAAAAAAAAAGAAGAGGAGGTCCTGGGTGATTACGGAACCACCCCACCTTCTCTGGGACTAACAGCCAGACTTTTTGTTAGAAGAAAATATTCTTCTCTTATTCTAGTCACAGTTAATTTGGCTAACTCTATTAGAACAGGCAAAACTATATACAGATATGCAGACATTCATCTCAAAGGGACTCACATGAAATGCGAGGCTCTTGAATGTGGACAAATGTGAGTTTTGTCATCTATGAAAGTCAAACATCAATGAGAGGCCCTGGGAAACCACTGTTCCTAGACAGATGCACCCACAGGCATTCACCCTGAGACTCGCCCAAACCCAATCAATCCAAGGGTGGACTCTCAAATATCCACTCCAGATAGAAGCTCCTCTTACTATATAGACTTTGGTGAATTCTTCAAGCAGTGATATTTGGCTCTCCTGATTCATGGGCCAAGTGGGAACGCCCCACCCCCAATTTCCAACACTAAGTATGTAAATGTCCACAGCAGATGTGAATGGCTTTGTATGATGTGTCCTACGGGGAGACTCTCATACAACCAGCCATGAATATCAACTCTATGGAAGGACCCTCAAATATTCCCCCTGCAGATCTGTGGGTCTTAGCCCACTGATCTGAAGGAAAAGTAAATCCTCCCCTACCCTCACTCTACACATGGCCCACCACCCTCCTGGGCTCCATAACTCCCCCATTCCCAACTGCCCACTCATCATTCCTAGTCCCTGACCTTCACCAGGTGGATCTGAGCCCAGCGGCTCACAGGCAGTGGTTTCTGTTGGTTGGGTCTGAAGATGTAGGCACCTGAGGCCTGGTCACTTTCATTGTCACCTATACTTGCGTTGTACCTGGGGTTGGGGCAGGTGAGAGTTAGGTAAGGGGCCCTAGCTCCATGCTGAGCACCACCACCCCACCCTCAGGCCTGGTGATCTTCCCTTACCAGAAGAAGGTCTGGCGAACAGGCAGCAGGAGTTGCTGATTCATGTTCATAATCTCCATCAACAGCCCTGTGTCAGGATCAAACGTTGCCCGGATGTGCTGGGCAGAAAAGGGTCCACAGGTGGGTTTGTGTGTGTGCGTGTGTTTTTTAATTTTTTTTTTTTTTTTTTTTTTTTTTTTTTGAGACTGAGTCTCACTCTGTAGCCCAGGCTAGAGTACAGTGGTGCAATCTTGGCTCACTGCAACCCCCACCTCCTGGGTTCAAGTGCCTCAGCTACCCAAGTAGCTGGGATTACAGGCGCCCACCACCCCGCCTGGCTAATTTTCATATTTAGTAGAGACGGGGTTTCGCCTCAAACCCCTGACCTCAAGTGATCTGCTCACCTTGGCCTCCCAAAGTACTAGGATTACAGGCATGTAATCCTACACCATGCCCAGCCGGATTTTTTTTTGTTGTTTTGAGACAGAGACTTGCTCTGTCGCCCAGGCTGGAGTGCAGGGGTGCAATCTCAGCTCACTACAGCCTCTGCCCCCAGGTTCCAGCAATTCCCCTGCCTCAGACTCCTGGGTAGCTGGGATTACAGGCGCATGCCACCATGCCTGGCTAATTTTTGTATTTTTATTAGAGACAGGGTTTCACCATATTGGCCAGACTGGTCTCGAACTCCTGACCTCATGATCCACCCGCCTCAGCCTCCCAAAGTGCTGGGATTACAGGCATGAGCCAACGCGCCCGGCCCCCTTTTTTTTTTCAATTAAAATTCTTTTTAGGGCCAAGCACGGTGGCTCACACCTGTAATCCCAGAACTTTGGGAGACTGAGTTGGGTGGATAACCTGAGGTGAGGAGTTTGATACCAACCTGGCCAACATGGTGAAACTCCATCTCTACTAAATTAAAAAAAAAAAAAAAATTTAAATTTGTTTTCTAGAGATGGGGGTCCCACTATGTTGCCTGGGGCTAGTCTCCAACTCCTGGGCTCAAGCAGTGTGCCACACCCAGCCATTCAACCTGATTTTCTTTTTTTGTTTGTTTTGAGACAGAGTCTTGCTCCAGGCTGGAGTGCAGTGGCATGATCTCGGCTCACTGCAACCTCCACCTCCTGGGTTCAAGCGATTCTCCTGCCTCTCCCTCCTGAGTAGCTGGGACTACAAGCATGTACCACCACGCCCAGTTAATTTTTGTATTTTTGGTACAGACAAAGAGGTTTCACTATGATGGCCAGGCTGATCTCAAACTCCTGACCTCAGGTGACCTGCCCGCCTCCAAAGTCCTGGGATTACAGGCATGAGCCAACGTGCCCACCCCAGGCTTTTCTTTTTTTTCTTTTTTTTTTGAGATGGAGTCTCGCTCTGTTGCCCAGGCTGGAATGCAGTGGCGCCATCTCGGGTCACCGCAAGCTCTTCCTCCCGGGTTCACACCATTCTTCTGCCTCAGCCTCCTGAGTAACTGGGACTACAGATGCCCACCACCATGCCCGGCTAATTTTTTTGTATTTTTAGTAGAGACAGGGTTTCACCGTGTTAGCCAGGATGGTCTCGATCTCCTGACCTCGTGATCTGCCTGCCTCAGCCTCCTAAAGTGCTGGGATTACAGGCGTGAGCCACCGCGTCCGGCCCCCCCAACCTTATTTTCAATCTCGCCACCTCTTACCAGGGCCTTCCAGGGCTAGTGCAGTCAACCCCTTCCAGGTCCCTGCACTTCCACACTGGCTGCCTACAATCTGTTCCCCACAACAGCCAGAGCACACCTGTGATACCCTAAGTCTCATCAAAGCCCTCCTCTGCTGCGGACCAGGGCCAACTTGGGCATCTGATGTGTGAACCACAATGCCAGAACTCACAAGACTTTTAGGGGCCTGTGGGAATGTTTTAACTTCTTTTCTTTCATTTTATTTTAATAAAAATATAAAAAAGATGTTTTCTTCCGAACATGAACAGTCCTACTGCAGAACTTCTTTTATTTTATTTTATTGAGACAGGGTCTCACTTTGTCACCCAGGCTGGAGTGCAGTGGCACGATCTCGGCTCACTGCAACCTCTGCAACCTGGGCTCAAGCAATCCTCCTTCCTCAGCCCCCAAGTAGCTGGGATTACAGACATGTACCACGACACCCAGCTAATTTTTTGTATATTTTGTAGAGACTGGGTTTCACCATGTTGCCCAAGCTGGTCTCAAACTCCTGATCTCAGTAGATCCACCCACCTCAGCCTCCCGTGGTGCTAGAATTACAGGTATAATCCACCATGCCCGTCCTATTTTACTATTATTCTTTTCAGACAGGGTTTCACTCTGTTGCCAGGATGGAGTACAGTGGGACAATCATTGCTCACTGCAACCTCGAACTCCCCAGCTCAAACAAACCTCCCATCTGGGCCTCCCAATTAGCTGGGACAACTCCTGGGCTCAAGTGATCCTCCCGCTTCAGCCTCCCAAAGAGCCAGGATTAGACACATGAGAAACAACGACTGGCAAAAGACAAAGTCTTCCTGTTGGTCCTCAAGGCTCTCAAGGTCTGACCTGTCACCTGTTCACCCTGCTTCAGCCACACTGAGCTCCTTGTGGCTCCTGGAATTCTGCACACTCTCCTGCTTGAAGGCTTTTGTGCCTGTTATTCTCTCCCCATCTGGATCTCTCTTCCTCCAAATAGCCACATGGCTCCCTCCCTCAGGTCATATCTTAAATGTCACCTTTATCGGGAACACCTTCCCTGAAATGTCCCTGCCAAAATTGCAAACCACCACCTGCCACCAGCTCTGACATATCTGTCAAGTGTCACCCATGATCACACTGGGTCCTCATAACAGTCCCAGGAAAAGACACTGAGGCTTACACAAAGGTCACTTGCTCAAGGACACACAATGAGGGGAGTTGTGACAGGAGGTCATGAGCCTAGGGACCTGCTGACCCAGAGTCCACACAGCTCACCATGACACTTCAAATTTGTCACAGGAGCAGGAAAGGGGATTGAAATGGGGTCTCACCTCATTTTCGATGGTTAAAGCAGGGGACCAGGATCTCCTGGGGATGGGCTGTGGTGCACGGGCCTGGGGCTTCCAGCGAGGCACCTGGGCTACTGAATAGGTGCTGAAGCCCAGGGCGGGCAGTGAGGCTGAGAACAGCAGCTCCGGAGGGTGCACCTGGCTGTCTGAGCTGGGAAATATCACCACCTCGGATAAAGGAGGAGGGAAACTGAGTCAAGAGTACCCATGGAAAGCTATACATGCATGGAGACAAAAAACTCAAGGAATGAAAAGAGTCCTGAGATGGGGAAAGGAAATGGAGGTGTGTGTGGTGGGGGGACAGTCAGATTCCAAGGAAATGATTGCAGAGAAGATTCACCAGGTGGAAAAAACCCCACTGAGAGGGCGGAGAGACTACGGAGTCGGGATAGTGAAGGAGGAAGTAGGGTAAGAAACCCTTGAGGCAGGTTCTCTGGGGAGGAAGAGGTTTGGGGGAGGACGTTTTCTGGAATGAAGGAGATGTCCATAAACAGCAATAAATTTTCCTGGGGAAGCGGGGTATTAAAATGGAGGACTAGCCAGGCACGGTGGCTCATGCCTGTAATACAGGAGGCGGAGTTTGAAGTGAGCCGAGATAGCGCCACTGCACTCCAGCCTGGGTGACAGAGCGAGATTCCGTCTCAAAAAAAAATAAAAAAGGGAGGACCACTCACAGGAGGCAGATGTTCCTAAGGGGAGACTGATATTAAGGGGCAGAGGGTGAAGATACAAGAGGGGGGAAGAGATACGCATGAGTGGGAAATATTCATGGAGGCAGGCGCTATCCATGGGGGCGATGAGGAAATGCCCATTGGGGGAGGAGTTCCAGCGGGGAAATATTCGTTGTCTGGGCTCACATCGCTGGGCACTGTCCTGCCATTGGGGTCCTTCACAACGAAAACGCCTTCGCTGACCGGCAGCCGTACCATCCAATTCACCTTCCGCCCCAGGGGATTATAAACGATGACCTGGAACTGGGGAGGGAGGGTCAGAGAGGGCATGGGTCACAGCCGGCCTTCACCAAACCCACCCACTTTGCACAGAAACGCCCCTGGGTGGTCCTGGTGTGGTCACGGCACTTAAGGCCAAGCCCCCTCGAGATGCGTTGTTCTCTGTCCTGACCCAGCTTCGCAGCCCACGTAATTTCACTCCTGTATAGTCCTCCAAAAACATTTTCCAACTACCCCCTCTAAAGCCCGTCTGACCTAGATCCACCCCTCCCGTCCCGGCTCACGCGCGCCGCCGTCTGGCTGAGCGGGCAGATGCTGATGTTTAGCTGTCGGCAAAAGGTGAAGTGATCTTTGAAGCCTCTGAGCCGCGCCAGCGCGTTGCTCAGAAGAACCTGCGGAAGAGCGCAAAGGGATCGGTGGGTTCTGGACGCCAGGCCTGACTCCTCCCCTCTCCTCAGGCCCCGCCCCGTTCCGGTCTCTGTCCCGCCTCCCTCAAGACTCGCACCAAAAGCCCTTCTAACCCCACCCTGCTGCCCTTGACTACACCCCATAGCTGTCTCCGCCTCCTCTTTGCCCACTCTCCGCCTCCTTTTCCCCTCCAAAGCCCCGCCCCGTTCCTGTATCTTTCCCCGCCTCCTACAAGCCCCGCCCCCACGAGCCCTTCTAGCCCCGCCACACGGCTCTCGGCTACGCCTCACACCCGTCTCTGTCCCCTTTCTCAGGCCTTGGCCCCGCCCCTTCCTGTCTCCACCCCCGTGTCTCCCAAGTCTCGCCCCGCGCACCTCGCAAGGCCCCCAGCCTGCAGCAAGCTGGCGCGCGTAGTCGTTGGCCACGTGCTGGCGGGAGGTGCCGCTGACGGCGTCGTGATGCTGGAGCACAGCCATCGCCTCATCTGCTCATAGACAATGAGTCCGGTGAGGTTCTGTGGGACTCAGCTCAGACCCCAAGGGGAAACGAAAGGTCCGGTGCTGGCGGTCAGGATTCTTAGAGGCTTTAAGAAGGAACTCGAGGACGGCCGGGCGCGGTGGCTCACGCCTGTCATCCCAGCACTTTGGGAGGCCAAGGCGGGCGGATCACGAGGTCAGGAGATCGAGACCATCCTGGCTAACACGGTGAAACCCCGTCTCTACTAAAAATACAAAAAATTAGCCGAGCGTGGTGGCAGGCGCCTGTAGTCCCACTACTCGGGAGGCTGAAGCAGGAGAATGGCGTGAACGCGGGAGGTGGAGCTTGCAGTGAGCCGAGATCGCGCCACTGCACTCCAGCCTGGGAGACAGATTCGAGACTCCGTCTCAAAAAAAAAAAAAAAGAAGAAACTCGAGGGGGGCGGCCTAGGGGTGGTTTCCAGCTTCAGCCGCAAACCTTTTCCCCTCTTGGGCCCGACACTTACTGAGGGCTGCACTGTCTCCTGAGCCATAGGGTCCCACGTTGGCCGCCAGGCCCACCAGTGCCTCCAGCTGGTTGCACACCTGGAGGCAGAGGGGTATGTTGGGGCGCCCAGCCTGTCGGGCCTCAGGGGTGCATGCCCCCTCTAGCCCAGCTCCTACCCACCTGCAGGAAGTTGTAGCTGAGGCGCTCGTAGCGTTTGAGGGCCGGCCGACTGGAAAAGTAACCGGTCCAGAACTGGTGGGGGCCATCCGCGTAAGGGAAGAAGTCATCATGTTTCACTGACCTACAGCGGCAGGGGCATTGAGGGCAGGGTCGTGACCCACGGGGCATGCCAACCCCCCCAAGCTCCCCAGTTTCCCCAAATACCAGGTGAGGTTGGCCTTGTTCAGCTCCCAGAGGTAACAAGCGGGGGTGGAGTAGAGAACATGGACACTGCTTCCTTTTGCCTGCTGCTGGGGGAGGCGACAGAGTGAGCCCTCGGGAGTCCGCACCTTCCTGGGGGCCCACACTTCCACATATGTGTGCACATTCATGCATCCCGTAGGTTCAGTTTCTCTAAATACATATTTGGCGTGCAAGCCAATGGTCGGGTGTGAAAATGAATTTTGGCTGAAGTCAAACATGACCACTAGCCTTTTTTAAAAGGATTTCAGAGATGCAAGAATAAACCTGAAATTTTACTAAACTTTTACAATAATTCTAACTTCATTATTAAAAACTTTTGTGGAGACCGGGCGCGGTGGCTTACGCCTGTAATCCCAGCACTTTGGGAGGCTGAGGCGGGCAGATCACGAGCTCAGGAGATGGAGACCATCCTGGCTAACACGGTGAAACCCCATCTCTACTAAAAATACAAAAAATTAGCCGGGCGAGGTGGCGGGCGCCTGTAGTCCCAGCTACTCTGGAGGCTGAGGCAGGAGAATGGCGTCAACCCCAGGGGGCGGAGCCTGCAGTGAGCCGAGATCGCGCCACTGCACTCCAGCCTGTGCGACAAGACTCTGTCTCAAAAAAAAAAAAAAAAAAAAATACTTTTGTGGAAAAACTCAGTGTGAGATTATAGGGCAGGAATAATCGTTTTGCAGGACCATCAGATTGTTACCAAAAAACACAACTTTTTTTTTTTTTTGAGACGGAGTCTCGCTTTGTCGCCCAGGCTGGAGTGCAGTGGCTCAATCTCGGCTCACTGCAAGCTCTACCTCTCAGGTTCATGCCATTCTCCAGCCTCAGCCTCATGAGTACCTGGAACTACAGGTGCCTGCCACCACGCCTGGCTAATTTTTTGCATTTTTTAGTAGAGACGGAGTTTCACCATGTTAGCCAGGATGGTCTCGATCTCCTGACCTCATGATCCACCCGCCTCGGCCTCCCAAAGTGCTGGGATTACAGGCATGAGCCACCGTGCCCGGCCTAGACACAATTTTTATAATGAATGGAGGTGCACTTTCACCTGAGCAAGGTGGAGGAACAAGAAAGTGATCTATGTGAGAAAAAGGATGTTTGTTTTGCACGTGCTGTGTCCCCAGTGTACACAGTAGGTGCTCAATAAACTTTTTTTTTTTTTTTTTTTTGAGACTGAGTCTCACTCTGTCGCCCAGGCTGGAGTAGAGTGGCACGATCTCGGCTCGCTGCAACCTCTGCCTCCCAGGTTCCAGCGATTCTCCTGCCTCAGCCAGCGGAGTGGCTGGTCTTACAGATGAGTGCCACCACACCCACCTAATTTGTTGTATTTTTAGTAGAGACAAGGTTTCACCATGTTGGGCAGGCTGGTCTCCAACTCCTGTCTTCAAGTGATCCGCCCACCTCAGATTACAATCCCAGCACTTTGGGAGGCCCAGGCAGGCAGATCACTTGAGGGCAGGAGTTTGAGACCAGCCTGGCCAACATAGTGAAACCCTGCCTCTACTAAAAATACAAAAATTAGCCAGGGTTGGTGGCACATGCCTGTAATCCCAGCTACTTGGGAGGCTGAGGCAGAAGAATCGCTTGAACCCGGGAGGTGGAGGTTGCAGTGAGCCGAGAGCACGCCACTGCACTCCAGCCTGGGCGACAGAGCGAGACTCCATCTCTAAGTAAGTAAGTAAATAAATAAATAAATAAATAAAAATGTAGAAGAGGGAGGCAGAAGAGGTGAGAATGAGAGAAAGGGATGTGATTACAGAAACAGGGTCAGAAAGATGCTATGTGGTTGGCTTTGAAGATGGAGCCAAGACTTTGAATGTGGGCAACTTCTAGATGTTGGAAAAAGCAAGGAAACTATATTCTCTCCTAGAGACTGCAGAAAGAACACAGCCTTGCCAACACCTTGATTATAGCCTGGTGAGACTCAGGCTGGACTTTTTTTTTTTTTTTTTTTTTTTTGAGACAGAGTCTCTCTGTGGCCCAGGCTGGAGTGCAGTGGTATGATCTCGGCTCACTGCAACCTCTGCCTCCCGGATTCAAGTGATTCCCCTGCCTCAGGCTCCCGAGTAGCTGGGATTACAGGCGTGCACCATCACACCCAGCTAATTTTTGTATTTTTAGTAGAGACAGGGTTTCACCATGCTGGTCAGGCTGGTCTCGAATCCCTGACCTCATGATCCGCCCGGCTTGGCCTCCCAAAGTGCTGGGGTTACAGACGTGAGCCATCGCGCCCGGCCTCATGCTGGACTTCTTACCTACCGAACTGTAAGACAATGTATTTCTGTTGTTTTGAGCTGCTAAGTGTGTGGTCATTTGTTATAGAATGGCCACAATAGAACAATAGAAAACAAAGACAGCACTGAGAGCTATGCACATGACCCAAGGCCCCCGGATGCAAGCGCACATGTGCAAAAGGGTACCACAGGGTAGGCACACTGACCTGCGCATTTACCAGCCGGATGAGCTTGTCAAGGTTCTTGAACCACATGTTGGCATTCTCATATTGGAAGTCCGAGCCCATGGTCATCACAATGTGGTTGGTGCGGTAATACCGGCCCTGCAGGCAAGAGGGGAGTCCTGAGGCCAGAGAATCCTGGGCCATCCCTGTGTATAGTTGTGTTTTGATGTATATGGGGTCAAGGATGTTGGGTGCACATACAGGCATGGGTGGGGGTATGGCACATGGGAGCGTGGGGACACAGATAAAAGTAGCCACTGGTTGTTGAGCAGTTCTCTTGGACCCACTACCTAGAAGAGGGCATCCAGGCACCACACCATGCCATGCTATCTCTTGCCCAGCCTATGCTATCTCTCTTTTTTTTTTTTTTTTTTGAGACGGAGTCTTGCGGTGTCGCCCAGGCCGGAGTGCAGTGGCGCAATCTCGGCTCATTGCAAGCTCCGCCTCCCAGGTTCACGCCATTCTCCTGCCTCACTCAGCCTCTCCGAGTAGCTGGGACTACAGGCGCCCGCCACCACGCCCGGCTAATTTTTTTGTATTTTTTTAGTAGAGACAGGGTTTCACCGTGGTCTCGATCTCCTGACCTCGTGATCCGCCCGCCTCAGCCTCCCGAAGTGCTGGGATTACAAGCGTGAGCCACTGCACCCGGCCTATGATATCTCTTCTAATGAGGAATGCACATAAATCCAGGAGGGGGATATCGTGATGGTGAATAGAATAGCATCTTCCTCCAAGGGGCATGAGAACATGATTACAGGGGCTCACACCTGTAATCCCAGCTACTCAGGAGACTGAGGCAGGAGGATCGCTTGAGTTTAGGAGTTTAAGACCAACCTGGGCCACATAGCAAGACCCTGTCTCAAGAAAAAAAAAAATTAATCTAAAACAATTTTTTTTTTTTGAGACAGAGGTTCACTCTGTTGCCCAAGCTAGAGTGCAGTGACATGATCTCGGCTCACTGCAACCTCCACCTCCCAGGTTCAAGCGACTCTCTTGCCTTAGCCTCCCAAGTAGCTGGGATTACAGGCGTGTGCCACCACACCTGGCTAATTTTTGTATTTTTAGTAGAGACAGGGTTTCGTCATGTTGGCTAGGCTGGTCTCAAACTCCTGACTTCAGATGATCTGCCCATCTCGGCCTCTCAAAGTGCTGGGATTACAGGCATGAGCCACCATGCCCGGCCATCAATTTTTAAAGAAAGGAAAAAAAATGTTTTAAGGAGAACGTGTTATGCCAGGCATGGTGGCTCACACCTATAATCCTAGCACTTTGGGAGGCCAAGGCAGGAGGATCACTTGAGTTCAGAAGTTTGAGACCAGCCTGGGCCACATGGTGAGACCTTATCTCTGTGAAAAAATAATTTTTTTAATTATAAAAATGTTAAAGGCTGGGCGCGGTGGCTCACGCCTGTAATCCCAGCACTTTGGGAGGCTGAGGCTGGTGGATCAAAAGGTTAGGAGTTCGAGACCAGCCTGGCCAATATGGTGAAACCCCCTTTCTACTAAAAAGACATAAAACTTAGCCGGGTATGGTGGTGGGCACCTGTAATCCCAGCTACTCGGGAGGCTGAGGCAGAAGAATCACTTGAACCCAGTAGGTGGAGGTTGCAGTGAGCCGAGATCGTGCCACTGCACTGCAGCCTGGGCGACAGAGTGAGTCTAAAAAAAATTAAAAAGGAATTCTCAATAAAAATGTTAAAAATAGACTGGGCACAGTGGCCCACACCTGTAATCCCAGCACTTTGGGAGGCTGAGGCGGGCAGATCACCTGAGGTCAGGAATTCAAGACCAGCCTGGCCAACATGACGAAACCCTGTCTACTAAAAATACAAAAATTAGCTGGGCGTGGTGGCAGGTGCCTGTAATCCCAGCTTCTCAGGAGGCTGAGGCAGGAGAATGGCTTGAACCCGGGAGGCAGAGGTTGCAGTGAGCTGAGATCATGCCACTGCACTCCAGCCTGGGTGACAGAGCAAGACTCTGTCTCAAAAAAAAAAAAATAAATAATAAATAAAAATGTTAAAAATAGAGGCCAGGTGCGGTGGCTCATGCCTGTAATCCCAGCACTTTGGGAGGCCAAGGCAGGCGGATCACTTGAACTCAGGAGTTTGGGACCAGCCTGGACAACATGGTGAAACACCATCTCTACTAAAAATACAAAAAATTAGCTGGATGTGGTGGTGCGCGCCTGGAGTCCCAGCTACTCGGGAGGCTGAGGTGGGAGAATCGCTTGAAGGCAAGAGTTGAAGGTTGCAGTAAGCTGAGATCTGCTCTCCAGCCTGGGTGACAGAGCAAGACTCCATGTCGAAAAAAATGAATTAATTAAAAATAAATTAAAAATAAAGAGGCATGGTGGCTCACGCCTGTAATCCCAGCACTTTGGGAGGCCAAAGCACGTGGATCACTTGAGGTCAGGAGTTCAAGACCAGCCTGGCCAACATGATGACACCCCAGTGCAAAAATACAAAAATTAGCTGGATGTGCTTGTTTGAACCCAGGAGGCGGAGGTTGCAGTGAGCCGAGATCACACCACCGCACTCCAGCCTGGGTGACAGAGTAAGACTCTGTCTCAAAAAAATTAAAAATAAGGAGAACGTGTTAGGGGATGCCTGTACCATGGAAGGGGCTCATTGCATTGTATATACTGGACTCGAAGGTTCTGGACACCAGGGTTACCTGGGCAGTGGCCACATTTAGGAAGTAATCGACCAGCTCCTTGGCGTTGTACTCGGGGCTGCGGGGGTCCTCCACCACTGGCTGATCGACACACAGCACATCCCAGCACAGATTCCTTGGCGGGTTGTAACCATTGGGAAGCACACCTGCAGGTCACACCAGGTTCAAGGGGTGGCCCATCACCCAGACCTGCCCTGGTTTGAAAGCCGGCCATGTCCCACCCAGGATGGGCTTCAGAATTTGTGTCCCAATGCAAAAGGAAATGCAGGGCCTTTATTCCCAGACTATAGGAATTGCAGGACAGTGACAGCAAAGCAGATATCAAACCCAGGACCCTTCTGAGTGTGTGGCACCATGGCTGGCCCTGCCCTCACCAAGCCCCCTCACCAGTGAAGAGGTCCGCGGTCGGGGGCTTCAGGCTGGCGCTGGCCCGCCACACCTGCTCCATCTCCAGCTTCTGCATCCGTACCCACTTATCTTGATAATCAAGGCGCCCAAAGAAGAAGCCATCAAAGCCCATCTGGGGATGAGGGAGGAAAAGGCAGTGTGAATTAGTGCCCAGCCCTCTCACCACCAAACTCCCCTCTGCTTGGGAGGGGCAGGTCAGAGCACAGGTTAAAAAGCAGCGCTAGGTCGGTGTGATGGTTCTTGCCTGTGATCCCAGCCTTCTGGGAGGCCAAAGCAGGAGGATCACTTAAATCCAGGAGTTTTTGAGACCAGCCTGCACAACACAGGCAGACTGTCTCTACAAAAAAATTAAAAATTAGCCAGGCGTGGTGGTGCGCTCTTGCAGTCTCATCTACTAGGGAGGCTGAGACAGGAGAATCGCTTGAATCCGGGAGATTGAAGCTACAGTGAGCTAGGATTGCACCACTGCACTCCAGCCAGGATGACAGAGCAAGACTCTGTCTCAAACAAAAACAAAAAACAATAAACAAAACAAAAACACGTAGGGCTCAAACAGAGAGGCCTCCAGCTTATTTCCAAGCTTGGGGAAGTTTCAGAACTCACCACCCTGGGCTAGCAGGGAGAGGGCAGGTCCAACATCAGAACCCAGGTTCACCTCCCCAGCGCTGTCAAAGCTCAGAGCAGGCCTGACTCCAGGAATGAGGTTCCCCCTTCCATAGCCTGAGGATGGATAGGGTCTGAGCACAGGTAATGAAGCTGTTTTTAAGGCAGCCTAGGCATCCACTTGCCACCCAGTTTAGGGAGGAGCCAGGATCCTAGCTAGTAGGTGGGGCCAGAACACCAAGAGGGGCCTATTAGGGGAGAGGGCGGAGCCAGCTGGAGCTGGGTCAGCCTGGGGCTGGGCATAGCCAGCTGAGGCCAGAGCTCAAAAGCCACTGGCCTTACGGCTCACTCAAGGGGCAGGTCTTTGTGAGATTGCAGGGAGGGGGCGGGGTTTGAGTGGGCGAGGGAGGAGCCAGAGTGAGTGAAGGAGTGGGCCCAAGAGAGGTCCCGGGTCGCACCTGCGCAAAGAGCGAGGCCTGCTCCCGAGAGTGGCCGAAGGGGTCAATGTGCCAGGCCACACGGGGTCGCCCGTCATTGCCAAATGTGTCCTCCAGAAAGCGCAGCCCGAGTGTCATCTGGTCCACGATGGCACCGTAGTGGGTGGTTGCCTCATCGTTCATCACCCAGCCACCGTTGGCGAACTCCAGGCGCCCTGTGCCAGGACAGGCAAGGTCAGGGTCAGCGGTCAGAGCCAGGAGTGGGAGCAGGGTGGCTGATACTGGGAATGTGAAAGCCTGCCTGTGTACTCATTTCTGGCGGAAGGACAAGAGGGGTCGCTCCCAGGCCATAGTTCCCAGATATGGGAAAGAGGCCCGCCTGCATGGCAGGCTTTCCAGAGGATGCACTGCAGGTGGGGCCTTGTGGGATGTATAGGAGTTCTCCAAATGGAGAGTCCAGGCAGGCGGAGCGACACGCATGTTGTACAGTTTGCAGATGGCATGATAAAATCTCAGAAACCAGAGATGCAGAAGCAGAAGCTGGGCTGGGCTTCCTCTTTTCACTTCCTTGGGGCAGGCTCACCCTGGCGCACAAGGTCTCGCACGACTTCCTGTGTGGCATTTGTCTGCTGGTGCCACCAACGGGAGAAGAAGGCAATCTCCACGTAAATGAAGCGACGGGTGGGATCTGCCAGCAAGGCAGAGATGACCGAGTCCAGGATGTACTGCACACCGGCGTGCTGGATGTCATTCTTGACTGTGGATAACAGGGATAAGGCTCTCAGGGCACAGCAGAGCCAAGGGGGTTATTCCTAGACACAGGAGCCCAAGCCCTGGATATTAGGGTGACACTGGCCCCACCCTAATGTCCAGGACCCAGAAGGGATTACCGGGACCATGGGGATCCCAGGGACCAGTCCCCATCCTCTACTCACTTCCATAAAAGTACTGGTCCACGGTTTTGAGCCAGCCTACGTCATCATGTGTGTGAGGCACCAGGTGTACGTTCAGCATGTTCGGCTGCACTGTGGGGCATGTCTGCACAGGGACCCCAAACACACATACCTTGTCAATAACCCCGGAGGTCGGGGGCTGCAGAGTAAGTCTTAATCTGGAGGTGAGTGACTCAGAGAGGCCTGATCTCGCCTATGTGCAGAGGAGGCCAGGCCCTCCCAGGCAGGACACACACATACATAGTTGTGCTCATAGATACAACTCCCACTTTGCACAATCCCACAGGGCAGCTCTCATTCACACTCTGGGAAAATAATAATAGAAGGAGCTGATGTTTGTTCAGCATTTGCCAACAGCAGACGGCCACCCTGGGAGGTGGGGCGATGTTATCCCCAGTTTCCAAATGAAGGCACTGAGGCTCAGAGAGGATAGGTGACTTGCCCAACGTCACACACTCAGGAAGTGTAAGAGCTAGGCTGGAATTTCAGGCAGACTCCAGAGTCCCAGCTCTCCGCCAGCACCTCCCGCCACACATACACTGCTCACCCCCTGCCACCTCCTGCCCCTCCAATCCCACAGTTAAGTGCAGACAAAGTCTAGGCAAGCATCCCGGAGACACGGAGGCAGGTACAATCAGACACAGTCCTATACTCAGATGCGCACAGCCAGACCTCGCAATGACACAAAGCACGCACTCAGACCCCACTGTCATATCATTATCCATTCACTAGACACCCACAGGACAGACCCACCCACACCTCTAGACTGTATTCGGGGTTTCACTCTGCCTACTGTACGTTTCCGCTTGGAGGCCCCACTCACCTCGTATCCCCCGGCCCGAGCACCGGGAGCCGCCAGCAACAACAAAAGGAAAAAGCAGAGAGGCGCGAGCGGTGGCCGCAGGGCGCGGGAGATGGTCCAGGGGCCTGCTGCATCCAGGCAGCCGCGAGCGCAGACCCCCGAAGCCCGCGCGTAGGCGCCCATGGCTCAGCAGCTTCCTCCTGGGGTTCCCGGGCCCTGGAAAGGCCGGGCAAACGCCCCGCCCCCAGACCCGGCCGGGCCAATTGGGGGGACGGGGGCGGGGCCAGGGTCTGGCGGCTCACGGGACAGAGGCTGTAACCCTGGGCAATCCCGGGGGTCGTTATAGGAAGGTAGGAAAATGCCACCCTTAGGGCACTGGTTGGACTAAAGGTGACATTGGCGTCTCACGGGCTATGAAAAGTCTTGGAATGCCTGTTAATGCCAGTAGGAGCAGAAGTGCTTTTCCTAAAGGGGCCAGGTTTTCCTAGCCGGTGTAGTGTGTCCATGAGAATCCAGGGTGTCCCATGGACCTTCAGTGTTAGGATCCTGGAAGGACCTAGCTTGCCTAAGAGGAGGATTTGATGAAGAGTCCTATACTGTGGGGATTGGGACGTTGGGTAAATACCCTTGGAGTACTGGGGATGGGATCCAGCCTGGTTGAGAAAGATCCCTGGGTGTTCCAAAGAGAAAAGAGGGTCTGACAAGTGGGGAAGGACCCCGAGTCTCTCATGCCTTTCCCAATTCCTACCAGTTCATTCTCTGATAAGAAAACAAAGCCCAGGCCAGGCGCAGTGGCTCAAGCCTGCAATCCCAGCACTTTGGGAGGACCAGGCTGGTGGATCACTTGGGCCTGGGAGTTTGAGACCAGCCTGGGCAACATGGGTTGTTTTGTAGAAACGGGTTTGAAAACACAAAATGTGTAATTTTACACAAAATGTAAAAATACAAAAATTAGCTGGGCATGGTGGCACATGCCTGTAATCCCAGCTACTTGGGAGACTGAAGCAGGAGAATCACTTGAACCTGGGAGGCGGAGGTTGCAGTGAGCCAAGATCAAGATCATGCCATTGCACTCCAGCATGGGCAACAAGAGCGAAACTCTGTCTCAAAAAAAAAACAAAAATTAACTGGGCATGGTAGCATACATTTGTGGTCCCAGTTACGTGGCAGGCTGAGGTGGGAGGATTGCTTGAGCCCAGGAGTTTGAGGCTGCAGTGAGCATAGATTGTGCCACTGCACTCAGCCTGCATGACAGATCAAGGCCGTTTTCTTTTTTTCTTAAAAAGAAAAAAAAAAAAAAAGGAAACCAAAGCCCAGATTATCTAGGTCAGCAGGCCATCTGGTGAGTTGCCAGAGGGCAGAAGTCACTGTCTTGTCCCTAGCATCTGACTTAAGACACAAGGTTTATGAAGTAAGCAAGTGAACAGCCAGAAGCCTCCAGACTGGGGCCCCACGCCAGGCCTATGGGGCTAGAGCCCTTCCTGCCAGCTAGGAGGAACACCCCAATGAACAGAAGAGGCTGACAGCCAGAGTGAAAAACTTTATTATTAACAAGTTTCAACGAGAAAGCAAATGAATACCCCTAAAAACATGGACAGCATCTCGCCCAGCAGCAGGCAGGGGAAGGGAGGCAGGAGGGGTAGGCCTAGGGTGTTCCCTAGGAAAGGGCCAGGTTCCCTCCATCCAGCTGGGGGCACTGAGACAGCCTCATTCGGGGAAGTCCAGGATGGCAGCGGAGGGCAGCAGGTTGAGCAGCCAAAGCCCAGGCCTAGTGGATAGACAGGGTCCAAAATGTGACCCTTCTAGGCTGATATCACCATGGGGGCGTCATGGGCTGAGGATTCTGCAGATAGGACATCACCACGGCAGAGATGGACAGCCTGAGACAGGAGAGAGTTGTCAGTCTAGGATGGGCAGGCTGGGGTCCCCCCACCCCTTACTCAAGAGTCACTTGTTCTGTAGGCCAAGTCTCACATGAAGCTACTCATCATTTGCTTCGTGTCCTCCGAGCTCCGAGAGTTGGCAAAGCTGATGAAGGAGCAGTAGACAGCGACCCAAGCACACCACTTCAGCTGGGGAAAGGTAGGTGGGTGGGCAGGTCAGTGAAAGGCATAACAATGAGTCCCCGAAGCCACCTTTCCAGACACCAGTTCATGCCCACTGATTCCATCCAATGCAGCTGGGACCTTGCCCCCCTGGAACTCCTCAGTCCCACCTGCTCATGGCATACTCCAGATACATGGTTTCTAGTTCTACTGTCTGGCCTGCGTCTCTCAGGGCCAAGAGAGACTCTGACATCCCACATGCTTAAGACCCTGCCCTTTTTCCACGAGTCCTCTCCAAGTTGCTTCAAAGCCTGGCCCCACCCGCAGACCAATCTGCCACAACCCCACCCTGACCCGAATCCTTGACTTCACCAAAGACTGGGGCTTTCTTGGCCCAGCGTCATCCCAGCCCCACTCCCGGCCGATCTCAGGTCCCGCCCCATCAGCAAAGACAAGACGCCGGCTTCATTCCAAACCCGCCCCTGGGCCTCGTTCTCAGGTCCAGCTACACCCATAGAAGCTCAACCCCGCCCACCTTAAGCATAAGGCCGCACATGCTGAAGATCATGCCCAGCAGGTTCATGTAGTCCGGCGTCGGGTCGTCCAAGGCCGGGTTACATTCGCTCGGCGGGGGCTTGTACCTGCGACAGGCTCGAGGGTCAGGGGCGCTCAGGTCGTGCCCCCGGGATAGACAGGCGCTTCCCAGGGCCCCGATCCACACCCACAACCCGAACCCGTGGCCACGACGCTGGGGTCCTCACCTCAGCACTTTGTTCGGCCTCCGTGGGTCCGACATATTGTTAGTAGACATAGCGAGTCGAAGGCCAGGTCACGCCTCTTCCGCTGCAGGAATTGAAGCTTCCGGCGTGCAAGCTGAGGGCGGATTTTGGAGTAACACTCGAGGCCCTCGCACTTCCGTTCCTCGTAACAGAGGCTTGGACTCCCCCTACCCAGAGAACGGAGATTTCGGAGAAGCCAGAAATCTTCCTTGCAAAGGGGAAATGGGGAAAAGAACCTGAAAGCGGGCTTCAATAGTTCCAACCCGATCACCCAAATGCCAAAATGATGAACCCGAAAGTGATAAACAGGAAGTAGGTCAGGAAGAACAATAATAAGGTTACACCCAAACGTGGGTTTCGAAGGCGCGGAATCTTCCGTACAGACCGATTTAAGGCTGCGAGGAAGGGGTCATGGGAGCATGGCTTTCCCTGAGCCAAAGCCGCGGCCTCCGGAGCTGCCGCAGAAACGGTTGAAGACGCTGGACTGCGGGCAAGGGGCGGTACGAGCCGTACGATTTAATGGTGAGCGCCTTCGTCTTCATTCCGGGTCCTCCTCCCGCCTCCTGAGGTCGGCGGCCCAGTAACCCCCGCCTGGTGTTCCCCAGTGGATGGCAATTACTGCCTGACGTGCGGCAGTGACAAGACCCTGAAGCTGTGGAACCCGCTTCGGGGGACGCTGCTGCGGACGTATAGCGGCCACGGCTACGAGGTGCTAGATGCGGCCGGGTGAGCCGGGGACCAGGCTGGGATGGGAGCGCTGAGGCTGGGATCCGAGGTCGATGCTGATCTTCCTCCTCCTGTACTCCAGCTCCTTTGACAACAGCAATCTCTGCTCCGGCGGCGGGGACAAGGCGGTGGTTCTGTGGGATGTGGCATCAGGGCAGGTCGTGCGCAAATTCCGGGGCCACGCAGGGGTGAGTGAAAGCCTGGAGACCCTCATTCGAGCGGAGGGGACCCGTATTAGCGCATAAGTGGTGACAAGGCCACCCCCATTACACCGTAAGGATCCCTTCCCCAGATGACGATCCCCCCGCTCCGCATGCCAGGCTAGGCAGTCACCAACCCCTATCCTTGCTGTTCCCCCAAAACCTTTCACCTCCCCTTCTCCTAGCCTTTGCCCTTGCTTTAACTGACACTGGGAACCCTGCCTTTATCCCAATCCTCCGAAGTCCAGCCTCCTCTGAGTGGCAATAACTTTCTCAGAAGGTGAACACGGTGCAGTTTAATGAAGAGGCCACAGTTATCCTGTCCGGTGAGTCTGGGGCCTAAGCAGGGGGGCCCAGGGTGCTGCCCTCCCCCTCCAAACCTGACCTCACCATCATGCTGGCCTCACAGGCTCTATTGATTCCAGTATCCGCTGTTGGGATTGCCGCTCACGGAGGCCTGAGCCAGTGCAGACGCTGGACGAGGCCAGAGATGGCGTGTCCAGCGTGAAGGTGTCAGACCACGAGGTCCTGGCAGGGTGAGTGGAGCCAGGACCTGGTCTCACCCCAGGTGCTACTGGGAATCATAGCTGCCCCCATGCTCAGATTAGAACCTACTTTCAGCTGGGCACAGTGGCACACAGCTGTAGTCCCAGCTACTTGGGAGGCTGAGGTGGAAGGATCAGAGTCCAAGAGTTCGAAGCACCACTGCACTCCATGCTGGGTGAAAGTGAGACTGTCTAAAAAATAATAATAATCTGGCCAGGCACAGTGGCTCACACCTGTAATCCCAGCACTTTGGGAGGCCGAGGTGGGCAGATCACTTGAGGTCAGGAGTTTGAGACCAGCCTGGCCAACACGGTGAAACCCCGTCTCTACTAAAAATAGAAAAATTAGCCGGGTGTGGTGACGGGAGCCTGTAATCCCACCTACTCGGGAGGCGGAAGCAGGAGAATCGCCTGAACCTGGGAATTGGAGGTTGCAGTGAGCCGAGATTGTGCCACTGCACTCCAGCCTGGGCGACAGAGTGAGACTCCATCTCAAAAAAAAAGATAAAATAAAATGATTTTTAAAAATAAATAAAAATAGGCTGGGTGCGGTGGCTCATGCCTGTAATCCCAGCACTTTGGGAGGCTGGGGCGGGTGGATCATGAGGTCAGGAGATCGAGACCATTCTGGCTAACATGGTGAAACCCCGTCTCTACTAAAAATACAAAAAATTAGCTGGGACTACAGGCAGACGCCACCACACCCGGCTAATTTTTGTATTTTTAGTAGAGACGGGGTTTCGCCATGTTGGCCAGGAGGGTCTCCATCGCTTGACCTCTTGATCCACCCGCCTCAGCCTCCCAAAGTGCTCAAATTACAGGCGTGAGCCACCGCGCCCGCCGAAAAAATATATTTTCTATTCATTAAGTGAAAGTGAAGAGATCATCATAAAGATCTTCACACTGAGAAGGCAGAGGAGGAGGAAGAGGAGGGATTGATCTTGGTGTCTCAGGGCTGATAGAGGCAGAAGAAAATCCACATATAAGTGGACGCGTTCAGTTCAAACCGTGTTGTTCATGGGTCAACTGTACTTTGAAAAGTGCTCCCTCTGGTGGCTGTGGGGGTGCAAGGAGACCAGAACAGTCTAGATGCTGGTGCTGGGTAGTGGGGAAAGTGGTGGGACTGAGTGGTGGGACTGAGGAGGAGGAGCCGAAGAATGCAGGAAAAGGGGGAATTGGGCCAGGTGAGATGGCTCACACCCGTAATCCCAGCACTTTGGGAGGCTGAGGCGGGCGGATCACCTGAGGTCGGGAGTTCGAGACCAGCCTGACCAACATGGAGAAACCCCGTCTCTACTAAAAATACAAAATTAGCCGGGCATGGTGGCGCATGCCTGTATTCCCATCTACTCGGGAGGCTGAGGCAGGAGAATCGCTTGAACCCGGGAGGCAGAGGTTGCGGTGAGCCAAGATCACGCCATTGCACTCCAGCCTGGGCAACAAAAGCAAAACTCTGTCTCAAAAAAACAAGAAAGAAAGAAAAGGGGGAATCGGAAGGACTCCAAGGGTTTGGAAAGGGGGTGTGGGTCTTGGAAACGATGGAGTAGGATGTAACTGGCCCTGGGCCTGAGTGTCAAGGCCAGAGCTTCAGAATTCCACTCCTGTGCACTGGAAGAGCAGGCCCAGCGGGCTGGGAAGGCACAGGGCTGCCTGGAGCCATGGAGCCTAGGCAAGGCTCCCGCTGGATCTACCCTCTCCTGCAGCTCCGTGGACGGCCGCGTGAGACGCTATGACCTGAGGATGGGGCAGCTCTTCTCAGACTATGTGGGCAGTGAGTGTGGCCGGGGATGTGGGACAGGCAGGGAAGATGGGGGGCCAGCCAGGGGCATCCCACTCTCACTCACCTACCCCCCCCCCTCCCAAGGCCCCATCACCTGCACCTGCTTCAGCCGGGACGGGCAGTGCACCCTGGTGTCCAGCCTGGACTCCACGTTACGCCTCCTGGACAAAGACACAGGGGAGCTGCTGGGCGAGTGAGTCCTTGTGGTCATGGGGATCCCCTTCCCTCCTCTCCCACCCCTGGAGAGGACCAAGCCCCCGATCCTGTCCGCCCTTAGGTACAAGGGCCATAAGAACCAGGAATACAAGCTGGACTGCTGCCTGAGCGAGCGTGACACACATGTGGTCAGCTGCTCTGAGGACGGGAAGGTGTTCTTCTGGGACCTGGTGGAGGTGAGGTGCCCCAGCCCAGCCCTACTTCATACCTAGGTGCCTGCCC
The DNA here is from genome assembly GCF_006542625.1 of Nomascus leucogenys. Lineage (NCBI taxonomy): Eukaryota > Metazoa > Chordata > Mammalia > Primates > Hylobatidae > Nomascus > Nomascus leucogenys. The sequence goes on along the minus strand of NC_044390.1, from coordinate 58,386,556 downwards.
CATCTCAGCCCTGTCCTTACCTCAGTCACCCCAGGGCCTGAAGGCTAGGATCTTTTTTTTTTTTTTTGAGGTGAGTCTTGCTTTGTTGCCCAGGGTAGAATGTAGTGGCGCAATCTTGGCTCACTGTAAACTCCGCCTCCCAAATTCAAGCGATTCTCCTTCCTGCCTCAGCCTCCTGAGTAGTTGGGATTATAGGTGCGTGCCACCACGCCCAGCTAATTTTTGTATTTTTAGTAGAGACGGGGTTTCACCATGTTGGTCAGGCTGGTCTTGAACTCCTGACCTCATGATCCACCCACCTCGGCCTTCCAAAGTGCTGGGATTACAGGCGTGAGCCACCACGCCCGGCCCTTTTTTCTTTTTTTGAGATGGAGTCTCACGCTGTTGCCCAGGCTGGAATGTGGTGGCGCCATCTCAGCTCACTGCAACCTCTGCCCCCCAGGGTTCAGGTGATTCTCATGTCTCAGCCTCCCGAGTAGCTGGGTTTACAGGCCCCCACCACCACACCTGGCTAATTTTTGTATTTTTAGTAGAGACGGGGTTTCACCACGTTGGCCAAGCTGGTCTCAAACTCCTGACCTCAAGTGATCCACCCACCTCGGCCTCTCAAAGTGCTGGGATTACAGGCCTGAGCCACCGTGCCCAACTTGGGCTAGAGAGAAGATGAGGCAGGAAGGGCATTCCAGGCAAAGGGAACAGCATATGTTAAGGTGTAGAGGTGTGGCCTGCGCATGCATCAGTCAGGAAACAAAGGCTTCAGGGTGGTGGCAGCTGGGGCAAGATCCGGGTCAGGCTGGGCCGCAGATGCCAGGCCGAGCAACTGCCATTGACCCCTGGGCAAGGGGGAGCTGATGGCCATGTCTAACCTTGGGTGAGACAGGGCTGTAGTCATTCAAGAAACTGGAGCTACATCTTAGCATCCCTGTGCATGGTTTCAAGCCCTGAGCCCTGTCCTTTACATGTCCCAGCCTGGTGGGGAGTCAGGCCAGAAATAGACCATCCTGGTGTAGTGGGGTCAGAGCTAGGGGAATCTTGGCAAAGGAGACATCAGCGCTGGGCTTGGTCAGGGGAACTAAGGCCCATAAGAGGATGGAGGGAACAGGGGGAGCCCTGGAGGCTTGGTGGACAAGCTCTTGCTTTAGGAGCTAAGATAGCAAGAATGTTCCACCTATTTCTTACGGGCCCAGTAGAACAGAAGTTGCCTTGGGAGGGCAGGCACATCAAGGGACATTTTCAAGGTGGAAAGAGGAACCATGACTTGCTTGAGGAACTGTTTACATTGTGTTGTGACCAGGGAAAGTGGGGATCATTGGGGCTGCCAAGCGGACAGGATGGAGCCCAGCTGGTGGCAGGGAACGGGCAAGCTGCGAGCAAGGCATGCTCCAAGCATGGTAGTGGCAGAAAATCAGCGGTCTCTGGACACAGTCTAGAAGCAGAGCCAAAAGGAATGACTGATAGAGGAACGTGTGGTACAAGAAAAAGACTCCTGGCCAGGCGCAGTGGCTCACACCTGTAATCCCAGCACTTTGGGAGGCAGAGGGGGGTGGATCACGAGGTCAGGAGATAGAGATCATCCTGGCCAACATGGTGAAACCCCGTCTGTACTAAAAATACAAAGATTAGCTGGGCATGGTGGTGCGTGCCTGTAATCCCAGCTACTCGGGAGGCTGAGGCAGGAGAATCCCTTGAACTAAGGAGTCAGAGGTTGCAGTGAGCCGAGATCGCACCACTGCACTCCAGCCTGTCAACAGAGCGAGACTCCATCTCAAAAAAAAAAAAAAAAAAAAAGAAAAAGAAAAGAAAAGACTCCCAAAGCCAGGCGTGGTGGCTCACACCTGTAATCCTAGCACTTTGGGAGGCCAAGGCAGGAGGATCACTTGAGGCCAGGAGTTCGAGACCAGCCTGGGCAACATGGTAAGCCCCCATCTCTGTTATTTTAAAAAATAAATAAGAGGCTCCCAAGACTTGCAGCCTGAACACCTGGTAGGACGGAGCTACTGAGGGGCTCAGTCTGGGGTAGATTAACTTTGCAGTGTCCAGGAGGCAATTAGAGGCAGGTGGCTGAAGGTCAGGGGAGAGGTGACTGAGGGCTTCAGGCAGGACTGAGATGGGGGGTGCCCAGGGACCTCAGGAACCAGGGGACAGCCCAGCCACAGAAAACCACTCCCTACCCCTCGCTCCACAGGGTGCCCTGGCTCTGGCCTTGCCTGTGGGTCGCGGTGTGGTGCAGTCGCTGGCCTACCACCCCACAGAGCCCTGCCTGCTGACCGCCATGGGAGGCAGCATCCAGTGCTGGCGGGAGGAGGCCTATGAGGCAGAGGATGGAGCAGGCTGAAGACAGGGGACCCACCACCAGGACCAAGGACCGAGACACAGACGCAGAAGGACTTCAGAGACCATCTTATTCTAGACACATGGCAGACCAAAAAGTAGGGGAGGGGCTGGGTCTGCAAATTAATAAATAGAGGACGGGGTAAGACCTTCCTGGGACCGCAGCCGCTCAGTCCTCGTTCTTCTCATGCATGAAGGCATCCATCTTCTGGGCAAAGGTTTCAGCCACAAGCAGGGGGAAGACCAGGGAGGCGTCAGCATAGACCTGGGTGGGGGGAACCTGGTTAAGCCATGGGACCCACGCCCATCGTCCCAGAGACCCTGTGCCCCACCCAGCCAGCCCTTACCTTGACGGGCTGTGCATCCACCCGGATCTTGCCCCAGGAGACAGCCTCGTCTGGTCGGGCACCTGAGTCAGAGCCATCAAACTCCTGGGCTGTGTTGATGTAGATAGCGTAGTCGGCCCCGTTCCGCTGTGGGGAGGAGAGGGGCACCAAGGGCCCAGTCAACCAGTCACAGGAGACAGACAGACACAGAGGGAGGACACCATAGCCAAACAAGCTGAGAGGTGTGTCCCAGATGAAGAAAGCCCTTCGCAGACCCTTGCTCCCAGACAGGGCCCATGTCAATGTCTGGGGTCACTAGAGCTGCTGGGCAACGATGGCCGTGTTTCCCCAGACCCAACAGCCAGGTGTCAACAACCCTGCCCCATCTGCAAGGCAGGAGCTGCCAGCAACTCTATCTTCAGAAGCCCTCCAAATCCAACCACCGCCCGCCTCCACGGGGCCCACCCTGATCCCTGCATGGTCACCACTGTCCTGGACTGGAGTGCTCACTCACCTGCCACCATCTGTTCACCACATGGCCACCAGGGGGAGCATGGAAACCGGAGTCAAGTCCTCTCCCACCTCCCTCAGTGCAAAAGTCAAAGCCCCGCCTCAGTCCACAGGGCCCAGCAGGCTCCCTGTGGCACCTCCCTGCATCACCTCCTGGCCCTCACCACTCCACTTTCCCCTCACCAGGTACCCAGCTGTTCCTGGATTACTTCAGGCACCCCAGAGTCTTTGCAAGGGCTGTTCCCTGTCCTGGGAACTTTGCGATCCAGAAGCTCAATCCTAGCACAGCAGCAGAAACTCCTGACATGGGAGACAACCACATGGCTCCTGGGAGATGCCTCCCCAAACCCCTGCTCCCAACTCACGCTTCCAGAAGCCTCCTTCCAAACCCCTCGTTGGACAGCACCCCTTTCTCTTCTCATCCCATCATCTAGTATTCTCCGTAGCAATGACTGCCCCCTGACATGGATGTCACTTGTTTGCTATCTCCCCTACTAGAACATCAGTCCCAGGGAAGCAGGGATCCTGGCCTGTCTAGTTCATGCTGTCTCCCCAGCACATGGCATAGGCCTAGTACACAGCACATCTGCACAGTGGGCCAAAGCGTCACCCCCACTCACCATGAGGTTGGCATTGGCGATGTGGTGCTTGACCACGCCCCCGCCCAGAATGATCATCCCAGTGCACTTGGCAAAGATGGCCTGTGTGTTGATGAGCCTGAGGTCTGGGGGAAGAGGGCCGAAGTCAGGCCTTGGACTCAGCCGGCCCTCCTTCCCCTCTCCTCTGTGGCCCTAGCACCTCACCCTCAACGATGTCCAGGACCAGGCCCGGGTTCTTGTAGGAATGGAAGAAGATCATGTCACCCAGCGAGCCGTCTGTAAGTGCGGGACTAAACACAGGGATGTGGTTCTGCAGAGAACATGACAGGACAGTGGCTGGAGCTCAGAGCCTCGTCCCTGTGCTGGCTACATCACTATCTGACTGTGGACGGGGTGCCTAATTTCTCTAGGACTGTTTCCTCAATTGTAAGCATAACAGAAACACCTCACAGATGAGGCCTATATGAGAAAACCCACAGAAAACACTTAGGATAGTGCCCGGCACATAAAGAACCAGCCTATTCTTAGCTTGCTGAGCTGTTTCTCTCTCTCTCTCTCTTTTTTTTTCCTGAGACGGAGTTTCACTCATTGCCCAGGCTGGAGTGCAATGGCACAATCTCAGCTCACTGCAACCTCTGCCTCCTGGGTTCCAGTGATTCTCCTGCTTCAGCCTCCCAAGTAGCTAGGATTACAGGCGTGTGCCACCACACCCAGCTAATTTTGCATTTTGTTTTTTTTCTTTTTTTTTGAGATGGAGTCTCGCTCTGTCGCCCAGGCTGGAGTGCAGTGGCGCAATCTCGGCTCACTGCAAGCTCCGCCTCCCGGGTTCATGCCATTCTCCTGCCTCAGCCTCTCCGAGTAGCTGGGACTACAGGCGCCCGCCACCATGCCCAGCTAATTTTTTTGTGTTTTTAGTAGAGACAGGGTTTCATCGTGGTCTTCATCTCCTGACCTCGTGATCCGCCCGCCTCGGCCTCCCAAAGTGCTGGGATTACAAGCGTGAGCCACCGCGCCCAGCCTTGTTTTTTAGTAGAGACGGGGTTTCACCATGTTGGACAGGCTGGTCTCAAACTCCTGACTTCAGGTGATCCACCTGCCTTGGCCCCCGAAGTACTGGGATTACAAGCATCAGCCACCGTGCCTGGCCCTCTTTTTTTTTTTTTTTTTGAGACGGAGTCTCACTCTGTGGCTCAGGCTGGAGTGCAGTGGTGCAATCTCGGCTCACTGCAAGCTCCGCCTCCTGGGTTCACGCCATTCTCCTGCCTCAGCCTCTCCGAGTAGCTGGGACTACAGGCGCCCACCACCACACCCGGCTAATTTTTTTTGTATTTTTAGTAGAGACGGGGTTTCACCGTGGTCTCGATCTCCTGACCTCATGATCCGCCCGCCTCGGCCTCCCAAAGTGCTGGGATTACAAGCGTGAGCCACCGCGCCCGGACCGACTCTATCTCTTTTTTAAAGAGCCAGCTTAGGCCGGGCGCGGTGGCTCAAGCCTGTAATCCCAGCACTTTGGGAGGCCGAGGCGGGCGGATCACGAGGTCAGGAGATCGAGACCATCCTGGCTAACACAGTGAAACCCTGTCTCTACTAAAAATACAAAAAATTAGCCGGGTGTGTTGGCGGGCGCCTGTAGTCCCAGCTACTGGGGAGGCTGAGGCAGGAGAATGGCGTGAACCCGGGAGGCGGAGCTTGCAGTGAGCCGAGATCGCGCCACTGCACTCCAGCCTGGGGCACAGAGCAAGACTCCGTCTCAAAAAAAAAAAAAAAAAAAAAAAAAAAAAGAGCCAGCTTGTGGCCGGGCGTGGTGGCTCACGCTTGTAATCCTAGCACTTTGGGAGGCCGAGGCGGGTGGGTCATCTGAGGTCAGGAGCTCGAGACCAGCCTGACCAACATGGAGAAACCATGTCTCTACTAAAAATACAAAATTAGCCAGGCATGGTGGCACATGTCTATAATCCCAGCTACTTGGGAACTTCCTGAGGCAAGAGAATCGCTTGAACCCAGGAGGTAGAGGTTGCTGTGAGCCAAGATCGCACCATTGGACTCCAGCCTGAGCAACAAGAGTGAAACTCCATCTCAAAAAAAAAAGCCAGATTGTGCAACATGGTGAGTTCCCATCTCTACAAAAACAATTAGCCAGGCATGATGGCACGCACCTGTAGTTCCAGCTACTCAGCAGGCTGAGGCAGAAGAATCGATTGAGCCCAGAAGCTCAAGACGGCAGTGAGCCATTATTGTGCCATTGCACTCCAGCCTGGGCAACAGAATGAGACCCTGTCTCGTAAAAAAGAAAGAGTAAGTAGGCTGGGTGTGGTGGCTCACACCTGTAATCCCGGCACTTTAGGAGGCCAAGGTGGGTGGATCACTTGAGGTCAGGAGTTCGAGACCAGCCTGGCCAACATGGTGAAACCCCATCTGTACAAAAATTAGTCGGGCATGATGGTGGGTGCCTGTAGTCCCAGCTACTCAGGAGGCTGAGGCGGGAGAATCACTTGAACCCGGGAGGCGGAGGGTGCAGTGAGCTGAAATCATACCATTGCACTCCAGTCTGGGCAACAGAGCAAGATTCTGTCTCAAAAAAATAAATAAGTAAATAAGAGTACGTAGCTTTCTTTTTTTTTTCAGGTTCTGATTCTCTAATTAAAGGGAGTGGGTAGCTCTTATTTTATAGCGTCTGGGAGTGTGGGACCCTGAGCCAGGCCCCAGTGGAGTTGCTAAGTGCTGCCCCTACTGTTCTAGAGATAGTCTGGGAGGAGCATAAGGATGCTGAGGCCCTACCAGTTATCTGTGTGACTTCAGACAAAATTACCTAGCCTGGCCGGGTGCAGTGGCTCACGCCTGTAATCCCAGCAGTTTGGGAGGCCAAGGTGGGAGGACTGCCTGATGCCAGGAGTTCAAGACCAGCCTGTGAAACATAGGGAGACCCCCCATCTCTACAAAACATTTTTAAAATTAGCTGGCATGGTGGCATGTGCCTGTGGTCCCAGCTACTCGAGAGGCTGAGGTAGGAGGACTGCCTGGCCCCAGGAGGTTGAGGCTGCAGTGAGCTGTGATCGCACCACTGCACTCCAGCCTAGGTGACAGAGCAAAATCCTGTCTCAAAAAGAAAAAAATTACCATGCCTATCTCCTCATCTAAGAGTGAGGATGCTAAGAATAACAGTAGTGAATCCCCAGGAGGCTGGAAAGATGAAATAAGTTAACACATGCCAAAGTCTAGCTACTCTGCTCCCGCTTAGGTCCTCACCTTCTGGGCCCAGTAATACACGGACTCTGGGTTGTTGATCTCCTTGCCTAGCCGGGCGATCATCTTAGAAGGCGTCCACTTGACACCCTAGGAGAGGATGTGAGCTTCAGGCCATGCCTCCCCGACTCCCACTGGACTGGCCCCTCCAGGTTGCCCCAGCCCCACCTCTGTGTTCTGCTCCAGCACCATCTGGTCCAGAATGGGCATCAGCCAGTCCTCAAACTTGCAGTAATTGTCATTGGGCACCAGCAGGTTTCCGATCCTGAGGACAGGAGGCATGTAGGCATCAGGCCCCAGGACCCTTGGTCCAGCTCCCCTGCCCAACACCACTCAGAGTTCTCACCTATTGATCCCGTTCTCCCGGAGCTCCTTCCCCCTGAGGCTAAACTCGCCCAAGTATGTGGGCGCCAGGCACTTGATGAGGTCTTCCTCCACGCCGCCAGCTGTGGTCACCAATACATCCACCTGCAGCCACAAGGCAGTGAAGTTGGCCCAAGAAGGAAGCCCCAGCCCTCATTCTGGGCAGGACTTCTAACCTCATCCTTGTCCAGTGACTCTTATGAGGGAGCTCTGCTACAAAACAAAACTTGATTCTATTCCTCTGCTTATAACAGACCCCTATCTCCCCATCTCAAACGATCAATAACTGCATCGCCCATTGACCCAGAGGCCAAGGCCACGGCCCCACCAGGTCCCCACCATGTTGTGCTGCACAAGGTAGCGAATGGTCTCACGGATGCCTGAACTGATGAGGTTGGATGTATATCCCAGGAAAATGGTGCAGCCGGTAAGTGGGCGGCGGCTCTGGGTCAGGTCCGCGTGCTGGTCTTCATCCTGTGACAGCGGTTCCAGCTTCTTCTCGATCTGGGAGTAAGGGCCAAGTCGAGTTAAGCACTGGCCTTCAGTCTCAGACTCAGGACTCCAGGTGGGCTCCAGAAACAGATTTCACCCCAGGCCCTGCACACTCAGGGATACAGGACCAGTTCTACAGGGGACCAAGGAACATCTCCTGTGTAAACTCTGCCCCTTCCCAGACCAGATCTTAGGACACGCGTTCAGGATTTGCCCCCACCCTTTTTTTTTTTTGGACGGAGTTTCACTCTTGTTACCCAGGCTAGAGTGCAATGGCGCGATCTTGGCTCACTGCAACCTCCACCTCCCGGGTTCAAGCGATTCTCCTGCCTCAGCCTCCCGAGTAACTGGGACTACAGGCGCGCACCACCATGCCAGGCTGATTTTTTGCATTTTAGTAGAGACAGGGTTTCACCATGTTGGCCAGGCTTGTCTCGAACTCCTGATCTCGTGATCCACCCGCCTCGGCTTCCCAAAATGCTGGGATTATAGGCATGCGCCACCGCACCCAGCCAGCCCCCACCCTTTTAGGAATCAGAGAGCATCTCCTTTCAGATTCCGTCCCTTCCCCGCTGGGAAAAGCAAATCTAAATTCAACAACCGCCCAGACTTAGGCTCCTCCTCCCATATCCTCCCTCGTCTTGCCCCAGGCTCCGCCCATTCCAGAAAGCTTTAAATTTACCTAGAACCCGCCCCCACACCGAGAATCAGTCCTTGCCTCCTCAGGTTACTGTACTAGCATGTAACTACTAGAGTGCAAAATCCCCTTCCCAGGACAGAAACTCCCGCCCAGAATAGGTCCCGCCTTCCTCCAACTATTGGGCTGCTCAAATAAAAGGCACATCCCCTCCACTGGAAACGCTGCCCCCGTCTAGTACCTCACTGGTTCTACAAGCCACGCCCCTCCGCGTCCCTAGAAGTCCCACCCCCGTCCTCACCATGGCATTGACTTGCTGTACAGCGCGCCCGAAGTTGGTTGCCTGGAAGCCAGTGGTGCCGAAGGCTTCCAGCAGTGCGCGGTAATTCACACCGCGGTTGAAGTCGTAGCCCCGGACCTGGGTGCTTTCGGGCGGCAAAGTCGAACTGTGCTTTAGCACGGCGGCCAACGCCGCCGCTGGCGCCTCCCGTTCCAGGGAACCTTCCATGAGCCTGTAGCCAGCTCTCGAGTCAGAGCTGCCCCTAAGCCGGGCTTACGACGGCCCAGAAACGCGTTAAACCCAGACGCACGCGTCTCTGCAAGAGCACAGGAAGTAGGAAAAACGCTTTGGGAGAAAGACCGGAAGTTGGTTCATCACGTGACCATTTAAGGGCCTATAAACCAGGTTGCCGCCATCTTTGCGCGTGTGTTCCGTAATACGGAAGCCTCGAGGAGCCTTTGGGCCTTTTCTTTTTTTCTTTTTCTTTTTTTTTTTTTTGAGACGGAGTCTCGCTCTGTCACCCAGGCTAGAGTGCAGTGGCGCGATCTCGGCTCACTGCAAGCTCCGCCTCCCGGGTTCATGCCATTCTCCTGCCTCAGCCTCCGGAGTAGCTGGGACTACAGGCGCCCGCCACCACGCCCGGCCTAATTTTTTTGTATTTTTAGTAGAGACGGGGTTTCACCGTGGTCTCGATGTCCTGACCTCGTGATCCGCCTGCCTCGGTCTCCCAAAGTGCTGGGATTACAAGCGCGAGCCACCGCGCCCGGCGCCTTTAGGTCTTTTCTTTTTTTTTTTTTTGAGACGGAGTCTCGCTGTAGCCCAGGCTAGAGTGCAGTGGCGCGATCTCGGCTCACTGCAAGCTCCGCCCCCCGGGTTTACGCCATTCTCCTGCCTCAGCCTCCAGAGTAGCTGGGACTACAGGCGCTGGCCACCACTCTCGGCTAATTTTTTGTATTTTTAGTAGAGACGGGGTTTCACCGTGTTAGCCAGGATGGTCTCGATCTCCTGACCTCGTGATCCGCCCGCCTCAGCCTCCCAAAGTGCTGCGATTACAGGCGTGAGCCACCGCACCCAGTCTCTCTTTTTTTTTTTTTTTTTTTTGATACAAGGTTTCACTCTTGTTGCCCAGGCCGGAGTGCAATTGCGCGATCTCAGCTCACCGCAACCTCCACATTCTGGGTTCAAGCGATTCTTCTGCCTCAGCCTCCCGAGTAGCTGGGACTACTGGCATGCACCACCACGCCCGGCTAATTTTGTATTTTTAGTACAAGCGGAGTTTCTCCTTGTTGGTCAGGCTGGTCTCAAACTTCCGACCTCAGGTGATCCGCCCGCCTCAGCCTCCCAAAGTGCTGGGATTACAGGCGTGAGCCACTGCGCCCAGCCTTTACTCCTTTTCATGTGTTCTCAACTTCCCATGAGTGAAGATTCTTTTTTATTTTTATTATTTATTTATTTTTGAGACAGTTATGCTCTTGTTGGGCAGGCTGGAGTGCGGTGGTGCAATCTCGACTCATTGCAACCTCTGCCCCCCTGGTTCAAGCGATTCTCCTGCCTCAGCCTCCCAAGTTGCTGGGATTACAGGCACCCACCACCACACCTGGCTAATTTTTGTATTTTTAGTAGAGATGGCATTTCACTGTGTTGGCGAGGCTGGTTCTGACCTCAGGTGATCCACCCGCCTCGGCCTGCCAAAGTGCTGGGATTACAGGCGTGAGCCACCGCCCCTGGCCAAGATTCCTATTTTAATGCCGCCTGCTGGAGACCCACTGCTTTGCCCAGCACTCGCCCATTCGTTTGTTCTGTCCCCTCGAGAGGGGAGGATGGTTTTGTTGTTGTTCTTGTTGTTGTTGCTGTTTTTGTGTTTTTTTGTTTGTTTTAGATAGAGTCTTGCGCTGTCGCCCAGGCTGGAGTGCAGTCGCACGATCTCGGCTCACTGCAACCTCCACCTGCCAGGTTCACGCCATTCTCCTGCCTCAGCCTCCAGGGTAGCTGGGACTACAGGCGCCGGCCACCACGCCCGGCTAATTTTTTGTATTTTTAGTAGAGACGGGGTTTCACCGTGTTAGCCAGGCTGGTCTCGATCTCCTGACCTCGTGATCCGCCCGCCTTGGCCTCCCAAAGTGCTGGGATTACAGGCGTGAGCCACCGCACCCGGACTGCTGTTGTTTTTTGATAGGGTCTCACTCTGTCGCCACGCTGGAGTGCTGTGGTGCCATCTCGGCCCACTGCAACCTCTGACTCCCGGACTCAGGTCATCCTCCCACCGCAGCATCCCGACTAGCTGGGACTACAGGTGTGCACCACCGTGCCCAGCTAATTTTTTTATGAGGGTCACTTCTTAAGCGTCACCCATGGACAGGATTTGTCACCAGGCAGAGTTAGATACAGTTTCAGCCTTCCTCGGCCACTTTTGTCTAATGGGATAATGAGCCCAGTTCGTGCCCTCACAAGTCTCCAAAGCCTTCACATACTGCATAACGCTCTGTTCTTCCTTCCCTTATAGCTGCAGCTGTCATCTCCACCTCCTCTGGAAAGCCTTCCCTGCACTTCCACTGGGTCAGTGGCCTCTTCTGGGACCCAGGGCTGACGTCTCTTTCCCTCCTGCAAGACTGTGAGACCCTCGGTGTTGTCCATATCTCAAACGCACCCTCCTAACAGTGCATATGGCCAACAGGATTATTCACTCACTCTACAATTCATGTAATCTATTCTCTATGGTGGGCTCTGTGCTAGGCACTAAGGATTTAGTAGTGAACAAGACCAAGATGTGGACCCTGCCCTACTGGAGCCCACAATCTAGGAAGATAGAAAGTTAAGAACAGTGGTGAGTGCCTTGAGTGCAATGGCATGATCTCAACTCACCGCAACTTCTGTCTCCCGTTTTCAAGCGATTCTCCTGCCTCAGCCTCCTGAGTAGCTGGGATTACAGGCATGCGCCATCACACCCGGCTAATTCTTGTATTTTTAGTAGAGATGGGGTTTCACTATGTTGGTCAGGCTGGTCTCAATCTCCTGACCTTGTGATCCGCCTGCCTCGGCCTCCCAAAGTGCTGGGATTACAGGTGTGAGCCACTGCGCCCAGCGCAATCAGGATTTAAACAGGATGATTTGAGTCTTTAGATGGAAAAGTTCAGGATTTTAATTGGAGGGACGGGTGAAGGACGCCAAGGAGGTGAGATTTGAGCCAAAGCCAGAAGGCTGAGAAAATCCCCATATGTGAAGATGCAGGGAGGCCATTCCCTGCACATGGGAAGACAGAACAGCAAAAGCCATGAGGCTGGAATGAGCCTACCTTGTTGGAGAAGACAGACATCCTCCTTGACGTCCTCACTTGGATCTCAAAGTTGCCCCCTCAGTTTCCTCTCTACCTATCCCTGATCTTTCTGCATCTCAGCAAACGGCCCCACCCTCCACTCATCCACTAGACTGAAAAATAAGGATTGGGGCTGGGCGCGGTGGCTCACACCTGTAATCCCAGCACTTTGGGATGCCAAGGCGGGTGGATCACCTGAGGTTAGGAGTTAGATACCAGCCTGCCCAACATGGCGAATCACCGTTTCTACTAAAAAATACAAAAATTAGCCGGGTGTGGTGGCGCACACCCGTAATCCCAGCTACTCAGGAGGCTGAGGCAGGAGAATCACTTGAACCCGGGAGGTGGAGGTTGCAGTGAGCCGAGATGGCACTACTGCACTCCAGCCTGGGTGACAGAGCAAAACTCCGTCTCAAAAATAAATAAATAAAAATTTAAAATGAGGAGTGGAGCTTGCTGTCTCCCCTTTTCTCACACCCCACATCCATCCTTCTCAGCATGTCTGCCAACCTCTACCTATAAAGTAGGTCCGAAATCCAGGTATTTTCTTTATCCCCATAGCCTACAAGCTGGCTTTGGTCTCCTCCAACCCATCTCCCACCTAACAGCTAAAATCAGAGAGCTTTTTTTTTCTTTGGTGCAGGGTCTCACTCTGTCACCAGGGCTGGAGTGCAATGGGACAATCACACCTCACTGCAGCTTCGACCTCCTGGCCTCAAGTGATCCTCCCACTTCAGCCTCCCCAGTAGCTGTGACTACAGGCGCATGCCACAGCTCTTTAACCATAAATCAAACACGTCACTGTTAAAACCTCCTCATGGTAGCTTCCCCCTGGAAGTAACATCCAAGCTTTTCACAGTGGCCTTAAAAGGCACCTCTCAACCTCCCTGCTCCCATCTCCCACCATGCTGACCCTCCCTCCCTCTCTCCTCTCCAGCTACATGGACCTCTTTGGTATCCTGGAACCCACCAAGCTCTTTTTTGTCCAAGGAGTCATGTACCTGCTGCTCCTCCTGCCTAGAACACCCCATTTCTCAGTTCCTTCTCCTCCTTTGGGCCTAAGTTCAAATGTCACCTCCTCTGAGAGGCCTGCCCTGACCACTCCTCTCCCCTTTACTTTATTCTTCTTTCATATTCCCTTTCACATGTATACTCTTTCACTGAGTACATTTTCTGTTGTCCATCCCTGCCTGACTAGAAAGGCAGCTCCATGAGGGCAAGGTTTTGTCTTGTTTCATTGCTAATTTGGGTTTTGCACAGTGCTGGGCACATATTAGAATCTCAGGTGGGGCAGGGCTCAGTGGCTTATGCCTATAATTCCTTTGGAAGGCCAAGGCAAGAGGATCGTTTGAGGCCAGTTTAAGACCAGCCTGGGCAACATAGTAAGAACCATCTCTACAAAAAGTTAAAAACATAAATTAGCAGGGCACGGTGGCTCACGCCTATAATTCTAGCTAATCAGGAGGCTGAGGTGAGAGGATCACTTGGGCCCAGGAGTTTGAAGTTACAGTGAGCTATGATTGTACCATTGCACTCCAGCCTGGACGACAGAGCGAGAACCTGGGCTTAAAAAAAGAAAAGGCCAGGCACAATGGCTCACACCTGTAATCCCAGCACTTTGGGAGGCCGAAGCAGATGGATCACTTGAGGTCAGGAGTTCGAGACCAGCCTGGCCAACATGGTGAAACCCCTTCTCCACTAAAAATACAAAAATTAGCCAGGTGTGGCTGGGCGCAGTGGCTCATGCCTGTAATCCCAGCACTTTGGGAGGCCGAGGCAAGTGGATCACCTGAGATCGGGAGTTCAAAAGCAGCCTGACCAACATGGTGAAACCTCGCCTCTACTAAAAATACAAAAAATTAGCCGAGTGTGGTGGCACATGCCTGTAATCCCAGCTACTCGAGAGGCTGAGGCAGGAGAATCGCTTGAACCCAGAAGGCAGAGGTTGCAGTGAGCCGAAATAGCGCCATTGCACTCTAGCCTGGGCAACAAGAGCGAAATACCATCTCAAAAAAAAAAAAAAAAAAAAAAAAAATTAGCTGGGTGTGGTGGCATATGCCTGTAATCCCAGCTACTCAGGAGGCTGAGGCAGGAGAATCACTTGAGCCCAGGAGGTGAAGGTTGAAAGTGAGCTGAGATCGCACCACTGCACTCCAGCCTGGGTGACAGAGCAAGACTCTCTCTCAAAAAAAAAAAAAAAAAAAAAAAAGAATGGAGAATGGAGGCATTGGAGATTTGGGCCTGAGCAATGGCGAGAGGAGGAGAGGCAAGGCTGCATGTTGGAGATGGCAGAGGCTGACAAAGCAGATGTGTTGGGAATAGTTAGCAGGAGATCCAGCAGGTAAGGGGGAGGCCAGGGCCTCCTCACTCCGCCAGCCAAGGCACCTAGCCCACAGGGACCCAGGTAACACGTGACACCAGGGTAGCCACAGAGCCTCCTGGGGCAGGGACCCCCTCAGCCGAGGCAGCTGCTGCTGCTGCAGCTGGTGACATTTCACTCCATGAGAGTCCTGGCTTCAAAGTCTTTGCAGGGGTAGCAGAGGGAGAAAAGGGAGTTGGAGAGGACAGGCTGGGTTGGGGAGGGAGCCACAGCAGGGTGGCCACCAGAGGACCAGGCAGCCAGACATGGCTTGGGCCGGAGCCCTTAGCCGAGGTGTGTGGGCCTGATGGGTCCAGGAGCAGCCACCCTCATCCTGCAGCCCCCAAAGAACATAGGAGGAGGTGCAGGAACCCTCGGGCAGGCCTAGGCTCCCCCTAGGGAACTGAGGTTGGGCCTGCTGCCCACAGCCTGCCCACTTTACCCAGATGTCCAGCAAGGTGGCCATCAACAGTGACACTGGGCAGGCCCTCTGGGCAGTGGAGCAGCTCCAGATGGAGGCAGGCATCGACCGAGTGAAGGTGAGGGTCGGGGCCAGTGCAGGAGGCGGGAAGAGGTGGGAACACATGGGCCAGGGGACAGGTGCATGCCTGGGTCTGGTCTGGCTGACCCAGTTGGTCTGCAGGTGTCCAAGATGGCCACCGATGTGCTGCAGTTCTGCACGGAGCAGGCCAAGAGGGACCCCTTCCTTGTGGGCATCCTGGCAGCCACCAACCCCTTCAAGGAGAAGAAGCCCTATGCCATCCTATGAACCCAGGACAATGCCACCCTGTGGCCTGGGCAAACCAGGGGGCCTCAATAAACATGAAGTGAATACTTCTTAGGGCATGGCTGAGCCTGGCTGAGATGGGAGACCAGTGGGACTTTGGGCTTGCAGGGGCCAGGTGCATAACTGGCCCAGCCTCCCTCCCTCCCTGGCCTGCCCCTGGGGTCACAGCCATAGCAGCACACACACACCCTGGAGACCTGGACGGACAGCACGCCATTCCTCTTGCCCTCCCCAGCACCCATGGGATACCCTGAGCAGGTACCCCTTCCCACCATGCAGACAAATGGCCAGGATTTGAGTCATAATCTATACACCACACGCGCCACATCACACACACACGTGACATCATAGACACAGGTGCCCATGATCCTCAGGACTCTCCCTCTTCAAACAAATGCACAGCAACAGCTGACACGCACCCCCCAGCCCAGACTTGCTCTCTCTCCCAGTCACTCCCACGCAGGCCCACAGCCCCCCAGCCCCAAGCAGGCACAGGCAGAGCCCCAGCAGGCAAACCACACTCACACTCCAGGCCCAAGCACCAACGTGTCAGGTTTATTTCTCCTTCGCTCTCACCTGAGAGCAGGGCATCCAAATCATAACAAAACCAGGGCCCAAGAGTGGGGAGCAGCCCCCTGGGTGGGCCTGAACCCCAATTTCACCCTTCCCCCGGGCATAGGCCCAGGCCAGGACCCTCATCTGAATGTGGCCGGGACTCCTTGTGCCCTAGGCCCACAGGGCGAGGGTGGAGGCAGCACCAACATTGGGGATGGTCCCCCAAGAACAGAGAAGGAAGCCCAGCCTCCAGCAGGCAGTATCCACATCCACATCCACCTGCTCAGGCCTGCAGCCTCCAGACCTCTAGCGACAGGTCCCCAGAGCCGGCCACCACCAGGTTGCCCTGAGCACAGACCTGGGAATGGGGAGGAACATGAGGAGTCAGGGACGATGGTGCTCTGGCCAGCTGGGCAGGGCACATGGGGCAGGACCTTACCCTACTGAGCACATTGTCATGCCTTCGGGTGCAGATGGTCCTTGGTGGGTCTGTGGGCACGTGCACCTAGTGAGGGGCAATGGGCAAAGTCAAGAGGTGTGCCCCTGGCTGATGGAGGTAGGGGAGGGGCAGGGACTGTCCTGGGGTGGGGGCTGGGCAGGAGCCTCACCCGGATGGTCTTGTCAGTGGATGTGGTGTACAAGGCTCCCACTGAGTACTGGATCCCAGTGATGGGAAAGCTGTGGCCCACATCAAAGGACTGCAGGAGGGGGATCAGGCAACACTCAGGCGAGGCTCTCCGAAGGCCCACCCTCCCCCACACCACCAAGGGCTCAGGGGTAGGAAGGAAGCCCAGGGGGAGGGACAGTCAGGGGCAGGAGCTCCAGCAGACCCGGATAAGCTGGAAGCAGCCGTTGCGGTTGGCGAAGACGTGCAGCAGGCCCTGGTTGTCACCAGCCCAGAGTTGGGGTTCCTGGTAGGACATGCAGAGCAGGTAGGAGTCCAGCTATAAGAGGGACAAGGGACAGGACAGCTCAGGCCGGGCTGAGCCTGCAACAGTCCCCATCCCTCCAGACCCCTGGGGAGGGCCCACCTGCAGACGCTGCAGGACGCTGTTGGCTCGGCGGTCCACCACCACCAGGGTGTGGTCCTCGCTGCCTGAGATGATGTGCCGGTCATCCGCCAGCAGGGTCAGCACGGGTCTGGAGTGTAGTTGCTGGCGCTTCAACAGGGCTGGGCCAGCTTCATGGGTGATGGGCCGGGGAGGAGGGATATCAGAGCCCCTCGAAGGCCCCCCGCCCAGCCCACGGGAGCATCCCAGGTCTCCATCCTGTCTGGCAAAACCCTCGATCTGCTCATTCCCCCACCCCACAGAGTGACCCATCTCTCTTCTCCCACCTCAGGTAAATCCAGGCTTCCACAGGAACCCCAGGCCTCTGCCCATCCCCGTCCACATCCCATATCCCTCCTCGGATCCCATCTACTGTTATTAGCACAGAGCTGACCAAGGTGGTCTCAGTCTTGCATCCACCCTCAGGTTGGCCTGAAACATGCCTCTATCCCGCAGCCCCGCTCCAGCTCTGCCTGGACAAGGTACACTGGCCCTTCAATTAACAAAAGTAGAATGAATAAATAGGCCAGGCACAGTGGCTCACACCTGTAATCTCAGAACTCTGGGAGGCTGATACGGGCAGATCATCTGAGCCCAGGAGTTCAAGATCACCTTGGGCAACATGGCAAGACCTCGTTCTCTATTTAAAAAAAAGAAAAATGGCCGGGCGCGGTGGCTCACATCTGTAATCCCTGCACTTTGGGAAGCTGGGGTGGGTGGATCACCTGAGGTCAGGAGTTCATGACCAGCCTGGCCAACATGGTGAAACCTCGTCTCTACTAAAAATTCAAAAATTAGCCGGGCATGGTGGCAGGCGCCTGTAATCCCAGGTAATCGAAAGGCGAGGAAGGAGAGTCCCTGAACCCAGGAGGTGGAGGTGGAGGTTGCGGTGAACTGAGATCACACCACTGCACTCCGGCCTGGGCAACAGTGAGACTCCGTCTCAAAAAAGAAAAAGAAGAAAAAAAGAAAAATGAATCCATAAATAACAGAAAATACTTATGTTCCAGGAAGTGTTCCTTCTAGGTGCTTATGTAAATGAATTTATTTATATATTTTTAATTAATTTTCATTTAGAGATGGGGTCTCACTATGTTGCCCAAGTTGGACCCAAATTCCTAGGCTCAAGCAATCCTCCTGCCTCAGCCTCTGGAGTAGCTGGGACTACAGGTGGGCACCACCACATCCAGCATAAAAAGACATAGTTAAACCACCACTGTTGCTATTATCATCTTCCCCCATTAACCCCATGGGGCTGCTGTGGTATTATTATCTGGATTTCACAGATGGGGAAACCGAGGTTTAAGCTTGTCTGGAGGTCACACAGCTAGGAAGTGGGACAGCCAGGATTCTAACCTGCCCCCAGGGCTGCCCAAGCTTCATCTGCACCCACTGCCCAAGTTGCCTGTATTGTACCAGCACAGCATGGCCACTCTGAGTGGTGAGTATTTGGTTATGTGACTATGTGACTATGACCCCAGCCAGGCTGTGAAGCCCCAGCGTCTCCTTCTCCAACATGACATCTCCCAACCTGGGCCCCAGGACTCTTGGCCCACCTCTGGGGTCGTAGATGGCCACCTTCTTGTCATAGGTGCCAGTCACCAGGATGTCAGGCAGGTAGGAGAGGCACAGCACAGCTGAGCTGGCCCTAGGGACACACAGACCACAGGGCTTTGGCTGTGGCCAGACAGGGTCCTATCCCCGCAGGCCCCCTGCCCAGGCCCCCACACACTTTATCTCACCGAACTGCTGCCCATCCGCTGCCATGTCCCAGAGCTTCACTGTGCTGTCCCAGGAGCCGGAGCACACGCGGTGGTCCTGTGCTGCCAGTGACCACACCCAGCCCTGCAGGACAGGAGCAGCAGTCACACACCTGCCACAGCCCATGGGGATCCCAGACTAGGATCGTTCTGTTTTTGCAGGTAAGGCTCAGAGAGGTCAAGAGACTCACCCAAAGCCACATAGCTCTTCCTCCCCAATGCCCACTGTGATAGATGCTGCAGTAAGTGCAACACCCAACTCTGGCTCCAGGTGATCACCCCCACTGCACAGATGAACCCAGAGCAAGTTCAAGTTGAGTACAGATTAAAGTTTGTGTCCATGGGTCAGCCTGACTTCAGAGTCCAGGAAAGGTACACCCCCGCCAGAAACTTTTTTTTTTTTGGAGATGCAGTTTCACTCTTGTCATCCAGGCTGGAGTGCAGTGGCTTGATCTTGGCTCACTGCAACCTCTGCCTCCCGTGTTCAAGTGATTCTCCTGCCTCAGCCTCTCTAGTAGCTGGGATTACATGCTTGTGCCACCACGCCCCGCTAATTTTTGTATTATTAGTAGAGACCAGGTTTCACCATGTTGGCCAGGCTGGTCTCAAACTCTTGACCTTAGGTGATCCGTCTGCCTCAGCCTCCCAAAGTGCTGGGATTACAGGCGTGTGCCACTGTGCCTTGGCCAGGAACTCTTTTTTTTTTTTTGAGACAAGGTCTTGCTGTATCACCCGGGCGTGAATGCAGTGGTGCGATCATGGCTTACTGCAGCCTCCACATCCCAGGCTCAAGCGTTCCTTGTACTACAGCTTCCCAAAGAGCTGGGACTACAGGCGCATGCCACTACGCTCTGCTAATTTTTTTTTTTTTTTTTTTTTTTTTTGAGATGGAGTTTTGCTCGTTTCCCAGGCTGGAGTGCAATGGCACGATATCGGCCTACTGCAACCTCCGCCTCCCGAGTTCAAGCAATTCTCCTGCCTCAGCCTCCCTAGTAGCTGGGATTACAGGCATGTGCCACCGCGCCCAGCTAATTTTGTATTTTTAGTAGAGCCAGGCTTTCTCCATGTTGGTCAGGCTGGTCTCAAACTCCCGACCTCAGGTGATCCGCCTCCTCGGCCTCTGGAAGTGCTGGGATTGCAGGCGTGAGCCACCGCACCCAGTCTTTTTTTTTTTTTTTTTTTTTTTGAGACGGAGTCTTGCTCTGTCGCCCAGGCTGGAGTGCAGTGGCGTGATCTAGGCTCACTGCAAGCTCCGCCTCCTGGGTTCACGCCATTCTCCTGCCTCAGCCTCCCGAGTAGCTGGGACTACAGGTGCCTGCCCACCATGCCCGGCTAATTATTTGGTACTTTTTGTAGAGTCAGGGTCTCCCTTGTTGCCCAGGCTGGTCTCGAACTCCTGGGTTCAGCAATCCTCCTGCCTCGGCCTCCCAAAGTGTTAGGATTACAGGCCTGAGCAACTAACTGCACCCTGGCCCAATAACATTTCTAAGTCAAGTTCTGCAGAGACTCAGCACCAGTGGTGGTTTGAAGCCACATGACAAGTGATTAAGAGTGTGGCCTCTACTTTGTGACTTGGCAAACCATATCACCTCCCTCAGTTCATTCATCAGCAAATTGGGCAGAAAACATCCCTTGCCTCAGGAGCTAATATGCACAGGGTGGTGAATGCTGACTTACTGCCCACCAATCCCGCTGAGGAGGGCACTATCATGTATCTCATTTTACAAATGGGGAAACTGGGACCCAGAGAGGCTGAGTTTCTCACTCAAGGTCACACAGCCAGGAAGCAGCCCAGTGAGAATTTGAACCCAGCATCCTGGCCCCAAGCCCAAGCTCTCAGCCACCAGCCTGACCACCTTAGCAACTGGTGGAGATGCTCCTCCACAGCCACTTCTCATGAGATGACAGTCATGCTCAGAGTTGGCTGATCTCCAAGGGCAGTCTCATAACTGCTTTGCACTGGGCCTCTCAAGGTGTACCTGACATCTTTTGAGCACCTACTGTGTGTCAAAGCCTGAGCTTGGCCGGGCACCATGGCTCATGCCTGTAATCCTAGCACTTTGGGAGGCTGAGGCAGGCAGATCACTTGAGGCCAGGAGTTTGAGACCAGCCTGGCCAACATGGCGAAACCTCGTCTCTACTAAAGAAAAAATATATATAAATATAAATATAAATAACTATATATATGTGTGTATATATGTATATATATATATATATACATATATACACACACAAAAAAAATTAGCTGGGCACGGTGGCACGTGCCTATAATTCCAGCTACTCAAGAGGCGAGGTTGCAGTGAGCTGAGATTGAGCCACTGCACTACAGCCTGAGCAACAGAGTGAGATTCCATTTAAAAAAAAAATTAGCTGGGCATGGTGGCAGGCACCTGTAATCCCAGCTACTTGGGAGGCTGAGGCAGGAGAATCACTTGAATCCCGGAGGCAGAGGTTGCCGAGATCATGCCATTGCACTCCAGCCTGGGTGACAGAGTGAGACTCTGTCTCAATAAAAATATAAATAAATAAAGGCCGGGTGGCCGGGCGCGGTGGCTCACGCTTGTAATCCCAGCACTTTGGGAGGCCGAGGCGGGCGGATCACGAGGTCAGGAGATCGAGACCACGGTGAAACCCCGTCTCTACTAAAAATACAAAAAATTAGCCGGGCGTGGTGGCGGGCGCCTGTAGTCCCACCTCCTTGGACAGGCTGAGGCAGGAGAATGGCGTGAACCCGGGAGGCGGAGCTTGCAGTGAGCCGAGATTGCGCCACTGCACTCCAGCCTGGGTGACAGAGCGAGACTCCGTCTCACAAAAAAAAAAAAAAAAGGCCGGGTGACTCATGCCTGTAATCCCAGCACTTTGGGAGGCTGAGGCGGGCAGACCACGAGGTCTGAGATCGAGACCATCCTGGCCAACATGGTGAAATCCCATCTCTACTAAAAATACAAAAATTAGCTGGGCGTGGTGGTGGGCACCTGTGGTCCTAGCTACTCAGGAGGCTGAGGCAGGAGAAGTGCTTAAACCTGGGAGGCAGAGGTTGCAGTGAGCCGAGATTGCACCACTACACTCCAGCCTAGCAACAGAGTGAGACTCAATCTCAAAAAAAAAAAAAAAAAAAAAAAATTAGCCAGGTGTGGTGGCATGCACCTGTAGTCCCAGCTACTCGGGAGGCTGAGGCAGGAAAATCGCTTGAACCCGGGAAGCGGAGGTTGCAGTGAGCTGAGATCATGCCACTGCACTCCAGCCTGGGTGACAGAACGAGACTCCGTCTCAAAAAAAAAAAAAAAAAAAAGCCTGAGCTTAATACATGTCCACATTAATGCATAATGCATCTCCTTCATCCTCATCCTAATCACCCACTGGACAGAAGTAGAAACTGAGGCACAGAGAAGTCACACATCTCACTCAAAGTCACACCAAGGATAGAAAAGTCAGATTCAAATCTATGCGGTCCTGTACCAAAACTTGGGGCCTTAACCAAGATGCCCTACTGAGGCCTCACACCTCCTATCCCCACCTGACCCCTCACCTTATGGGTACTATTTCGCTTAGTGCCTCACCTTATGGGTACTATTTCGCTTAGTGCCTAAGGTCTTGACCAGAACCTGGTTGGACTCCGTCCCCAGCTGCCGCAGGTCCCACAAGTTGACATTGCGATCTCGGGAGCCCGACAGACAGAGTGACCCACCCTGGAAAGGGAGCAAGGTGATGTTGTCAGGGCAACCCTGGCCCACCCCTGCCTGGCCCCCCACAGACCCCGTCTCACCTGGAGCAGCAGCACTGAGTCAACGGAAGCCACGTGCCCGTCGGCCAGGCAGAAGTATTCGACCCAGCGCCCATCCTCTGCCCAGCGGGACAGGTGCTGCTCCAGCGCAATGCAGGCTGCCGGCCAGTCAAAGTTCTTCTCTGTGGGTTACCACGAGTAGGGTGCCCGGTGGGCAGGGACCCTAGCACCCATGCCAGTTGGCCAAGCCCAACCCTGGCTTCCAGGGAGCCCACCTTACACCAGACTTGGACAGAACCCCATGGAGATCCCTACACCCGCCCCAAGCTGACCCAGGTTCTGGTCTTGGGACCACCTGCCTGCCCATTTGCCAGGCAGGTCTAGGACTACTCACTCCAATTTCCAGAAATTGGGAACTGGGGTCTCAGAACTACCTCTCCAGGCGCCATCCCCAAACCCAAACTCAGGGCAGAGCAGTCTCAGGATGTTGAGGTCTGACCTCAGGCTCCGCATAGAAGCTGGGACCTCATTACTAACCCTGCCTCAGCCATCTGAACCAGACCAAGGGGGCTGTTTCTCAAACAGTATCTGGAAACTGGGGAGCCTTGTCAAGATGCAGAATGCAAGCCCCAGATGCAGATTCAGTGGTATGGACGGGGTCCAAGCATCTATGTTTATTAAGCTGTTTCGGAGAGTCTGACCTAGGGGGTTGGATGGCAACACCTTGAGAATCACTGATCCTGGAGTGATCCTGATTCCACTCTAAGGTTGAGTGTTTGATTATCTTAACCTGGAAGCAGAATCAAAGCTTCCAGGATAAGGGTATCAAGCTGTAATACATCTTGGCTTAAGGGCCTGAGGATCCAGCTCTATCAGAATCAACAATATCTCAGGATCAACAATATCGATTCAAAGGTCCAAAACTGTCTTCCCTCAGGAACCAATCAACTCAGGGCCAAGAGCCACTGTCTCACCCCTAACTGGGTCAAGGCTCTAGGGCTCAGGAGTTCTGACATCAACAGTTGCTGTCTCAGCTTCTAAGCTGGACTCAGAACCTGAGGATCCTTGGGCTCACTTTGAGCCCCAGCATAAACTCCAGAGCCTAAGACTTCAAGTCCTTGTGTCAATCCCCAGTCAGGGGTCAGGGGCTTAATACCACAAGACCCCAAGACTGAGGATATTTGGATCCTGAGTCGTCCAGGGACCACAGCCCCATGTTGGGGTTTCACAGCCTCAGGACCCCAAGTGCCTGACTGCCTCGTGGTCCACCAAGAGATCCTCAGGGGCTTCGGCACCACCAGTAACTACCTCAGCCTCCAGCTTGAGCCAGGACAGCCATGAAGCCTGCACCAGAGGCTGTATCCGGAACACCCCATGTACCTCTTGCCCGCCCCAAGCCTGACCTGGGCGGGCGCCCCCGGCCCCCGAGTGCGCGCACCTTCCACCACTGGGTAGGGCGCGCGTACGCGGCGCAGCGCGCGTAGCCTCCAGGTGACATGGTCAGACACGAGGTCGCGCAGCGCGTGGCACACCCGCGACAGGACGTGAAGCACGAGGCGGGCGTCCAGGTAGGAGCAGATTTCGAGCAGCAGCTCCGGGGGAAGGCTCAGAAGGCCCGGCTCGCTTACGGCCGAAACCTTGGACGCGGCCCGAGGCTCCGAAGCGCTCGGGGACGCGGCGGGCGTGGATAGCTGCGAGGGGCGCGAGAACGCCAGCCCGGATTTTGGCGGACTGAGAACGCGGGCCACGTAGGCCTCGGCCTGCGCGTCTGGGTCTGTCTCTGACTCTGGGTCCGAGTCATCGTCCCAGGAGCGGGATTCATCGCAAGGCCCTAGGGAAAGTTCCATGGCGACCGGGTGGGCGCTGCCGGCCTCGCGTCTTGTCTCCTAGGCAGCACGAGGGCACTTCCGGCGCTGTCTGATGACGTTTCTGCGCCCACCGGAAGCGAGCGAACGAAGTCAGACACTGACTTAATACAGAACATGGCCCGCTTACGGGGTCTCCTGCAACTGCGTCGGCCTTAGGCTGGAAAATGCAGGTTCCTGTTTCTGCGCTTTTTAAACTAGCATCTCTTGTCGTGCCGATACCGAGAGCCAGCCAACTCTAGCTAAAAACGAAACCCAAGCCAGGCGGGGTGGCGCCCGCCTGTAGTTCCAGCCACTCAGGAAGGTGAAGGGGTAGGATCCCTTGAGTCCAGGAGTTCGAGACTGCAGTGAGCCGTAATTACGCCACTGTACTCCAACCTGCGCAACATAGTGAGACCCTGTCTCTTTAAATTAGACATAAAATAAACACTGCTTTAACGAAGGCATCTGTTATATGTGACACTGAGCTTAGAAACCCAAAGGCCCCTTTCCGAGTTTAAGGAGTAGCGATTGGAACTCTTGCCTCTTTTCCCAGAGCCTGAAATATGCAGTTACACTGCAGAGGCCTCAGTTAAGTGACTTTTATTTACTTTTTTTTTTTTTGAGAAAGGAACTGGGGCCTCAGAAGTACCTCTCCAGACCCCATTCCCCAACCCAACCTTGGAGGACAGCAGTGCAGTCCTCCAAGTGGAGTGCTTGGCTCATTGCAACCTCCGCTTCCTGGGCGCAAGTGATCCTCCGCCTCGGCCCCCCAAGTAGCTGGGACTCCAGGCGCGCACCACCACACCCGGCTAATTTTTGTATTCTTTTGTAAAGACAGGGTTTCACTACGTTGTCCAGGCTGTTCTCGAACTCCTGAGCTCAAGCCATCCGCCCCCCACTTGGTCTCCCGAAGTACTAGGATTACAGGCGTGAACCACCGCGCCTGGTGGAAAGCTACCTTTTTCTTTTTTTTGAGACGGAGTCTCACTGTGTCGCCCAGGCTGGAGTGCAGTGGCGTGATCTCAGCTGACCGCAACCTCCGCCTCCCGGGTTCAAGCGATTCTCCTGCCCCTCAGCCTGCCGAGTAGCTGGGACTACAGAAGTGACTACGCCACCACGCCGAACTAATTTTTATGCTTATTATTTTTTTGTCTTCCTTTTCGTGGAGAACGGGGTCTTGCTATATTGCCCAGGCAGGTCTCAAACTCCTGGGCTCAAGCTATCCTCCCGCCTCTGCCTCCCTGAGAGCTGGAATTACAGGCGTGAGCCACCGCGCCCAGCTGAACTAATTTTTGTATTTTCAGTAGGGACAGGTTTCACCATATTAGCCAGGATGGTCTGAATCTCCTGACCTTGTGATCCACCCGCCTCGGCCTCCCAAAGTGCTGGGATCACAGGCATGAGCCACTGCGCCCGGCAGAAAGTTACTTTTAATAACATCACTTTTTTTTTTTGAGACTAAGTCTCACACTGTCGCCCTGGCTGGTGTGCAGTGGCGCGATCTCGGCTGGCTGCAACCTCCGCCTCCCGGGTTCAAGCGATTCTCCTGCCTCAGCCTCCAGAGTAGCTGGGAATACAGGCACGCGCCACCACACCCGTCTAATTTTTGTATTTTTTTAGTAGAGACGGGGTCGCACTATGTTGGCCAGGCTGGTCTCAAACTCCTGACCTCGTGATCCGCCCGCGTGAGCCTCCTGAAGTGATGGGATTACAGGCGTGAGCCACCGCGCCTGGCCTAACTAACATCACACTTAAAACAGCATGTTGGCTGGGTGCGGTGGCTCAGGCATGTAATCCCACCACTTTGAGAGGCAAAGTGGGTTAATCACCTGAGGTCAGGAGTTCAAGACCAGCCTGGCCAACATGGTGAAACCCCGTCTCTACTAAAAATACAAAGAATTGGCCGGGCGTGGTGGCAGGCACCTGTAATCTCAGCTGCTCGAGAGGCTGAGGCAGGAGAACCACTTGAGCCTGGGAGGCGGAGGTTGCATTGAGCTGAGATGGCACCATTGCACTCCAGCTTGGGCAACAAGAGCAAAACTCTGTCTCAAACAAAAAAACTGCAGGTATTTACTGAAAGCCTCTTTTGAGCCAGGCAGCTAACCAATCCATGTAGGTCATCTGAGCAGTCCTTGCTGTTTCCTCTACTTGACACTCTTCTCTACATGGCTCTGTTCAAACATCGTCTTCTCAGTGTGGCCTTTACAGGTCACCCTACATAAGATTTCAACTGTTTCCCCCACCATTCTCTCTGCCTTCCTGTTTTTCTCTATAGGACTTAGCACAGTTCCACTTTTTATAGTCTATCCTCTCACTAGAATGCAGGCCTTATTTGTTGAATATTGGATGTGTGTCAGTATTTTTTAACTTTCCCACGTTGATCTTTGGGCCACACCAGGGTTGCAATAAGATTTTATTCTGGCTGGGGGCGGTGGCCCACACCTGTAATCCCAGCACTTTGGGAGGCTAAAGCAGGTGGATTGCTTGAGCCCAGGAGTTGAAGACCAGCCTCGGCAACATACCGAAAATCCCCTCTGCAAAAAATAAAAAAATTAGCCAGCATGGTGGCATGCACCTGTAGTCCCAGCTACTTGGGTGGCTGAGGCGGGAGGATTGCTTGAGCCAGAGAGGTTGAGGCTGCACTGAGCCATGATTGTGCCACTGCACTCCAGCCTGGGTGACAGAGCAAGACCTGGTCTCAAAAAAAAAAAAAAAAACATTTTATTCTGAAGATTGTGGGTTTTTCTCCCACAGCTGAAACTACTTCTCATTTGCCTGAGTAATTGTAACTAATATTAATTAAATTACCCTCAGGCCTAGGGCTGGGCTGAGCCTTCTAGGAAAACCTTGACCCAGGGTCAGCTGATGATAAGAGTGCGGCAAGGCCTCACCCCTTACCACTCAGTTTAAACTACGGCAGAGGGGCATCTTGAACCTGGGCTGTGACACTAATGGCTCACCCTTAGTTGAAGTCCCAGAGAATGAGCTGCACATTTCATATATGTTACAAATTTAATCTTCCATCTTTCACATTCATCTATGTTCCCACTCTCAAGTATCCCCAGTGCCCCCCCACATTTCTTCATTACCAAAGCCAAGGACACAGGAAGCCACAGACTAAGGAGTTCACAAGAAACTGATCTTTACTCAACAAAGTTCTACACAAGTGGAATCTCACGCCACCTCGGCGCCAATCCCCAGCACAGCACAGTAACAAATGGACAGACCCGGGAGCCCGCAGGGGGAAGAGGGTGAGGAGGGAAAGAGGGACTGTGGCTCAAGGCCAGTCTGGGTCCACAGCCCTGGGTAGGGGAGAAGGTTGAGAAGCTGAAACTTCATTGTGCAAAAAATAACCAAAAATAAATTAAAAAATTAAATATTTTTAAAAAAAAAGGAAAATGAGAAGAACCAGGCTCCCCTTCCCTGAAGGTGTTTGTATCCCCCATCTTGAGTAGTGAGGGGTTACCAATCCCATCAGACAGCCAATCCATCCACACACCCCAAGACCCAGCAGAGGATGCTCCAAAGAACTGGAATTACCAGAAAATTAAAAGGTATTTTTAAAACTTTTTTTTTTTTTTTTTTTTTTTTAAACAAATGGCTTCCAGAGACCTGCTCGAGTTTCATGGGGTGGGCGTGCAGGGACACCCAGCTAATTTATGGAATGTGTACTGAGTGCCCCTTGGAATAGAGGCAGGGACTGACCCTGACTATGGAAAGACACAGGGCATGGATGGAGGGTATGGCGCCGAGGAGGGATGGATGGAGCAGGCCCCAGGATGCAAGACTCCAGTCAAACTCCAAAACACAAGGGGCTCCCCAAAGAAGTAGAAAGCAGGGAAGGAAAAAAAGGGAAAAAATGCTAAGGGGGTCTGCAGGGCCCAGTTTTCTGGCCAACTGGGAAGTAACTACACCCCCACCCTCTCTAGGGGAGCCCCTCCCACCTTGACCATGTTCCCAGACTATTCCGGAAGGTTCTCTAGAATTGCTGACCCAGTCTAGTAGGATCTCTGGGCTCACTGGGTACTATGATGAGCAGGAAGTCCCAGGGAGATGCAGTAGGGCACAGGAGACACACCACCTTTCCCTTCCACCAAGCCTTGGTTTTCCTTTTTGCTGGCAAAGCATAAACCTGTGTCCTCTGTCATCATCAAACAAATGCCCCTGCCCCGGCCCTTGAGTTAAAACTCCGGCCTGAAACGTGAGAAGGGGGCTTTCAGAAGCACAGAGAAACGGACTGCCCCTGAAGCTGCTTACAGAGAGAGATGCTAGGGGTAGGTGCCAGTAGCTCTGGCTACACCCAGCTCTCTTCAGGAAAAAGGTCCCAACCCAGTGTCTTCAAAAGCCACTGGAGCACACAGGAAGGAGAAAGGGTGACCTCTGGCCAGCCCCAGCCACTCCAGTGGTTCTCACCCTGCGAGCCAGGCTAGGACAAGGACGGAGACACACCAGCTGAGGCTGCAACAAAGCTGGAAGGAGTGTGTGGAGCGGGTCCCAAGCATGTGCGTGCTGACAGGGCGACTCCCAAGGTCACCATCTTTCTCCCCCCGCCCCGAGATCCCGCCTGAGGCCCCCCACCCACCCAGCCCTCCCCAGTCACCGCCAATTCCAGCAAAACAGCAGAAGCTTCTTAAACTCTAGATGCAGGTTACACGGAAGGCCTTACGGGTTAACTCAGGGGTTCACTAATTCTACTGTCTCCATGCAGTCGGGGAAATGGTGGAGCGGCTGGCCCAGCCTCGCCGGTTATGGCACCTGCACATGCGTGTGGCCATGTGTGTCTGTGTGAGTGTACGCGTCCCTACAAGGGCCCCCCTCCTGACCTGCTCCTCCCTCACCTCATCCGAAGCCAGATTCGGTCAGCTGTGTAGATTCCTCCCTCCCATGTAGCTGGCCCAAGTGGGCTGCCAGAGATGATCCTATTAGAGCCCAGGGGCCCTTGCCCACCAGAAGTCCCCCCCACCTCCCCGTTTGTAGGATGAGCATGGTGGCCCCACCCACCTGCCAGGAGGGCAGGTGGACGGACGGACGGACGGACGGACGGACGGGGAAGGCATCTGGATTTGAGTCCCACTCACTCCTCCCTAACCCCCCTCAACCAGGGCACAGCGACTTCTGGATGCAGCGCACTCCCCAGTAATCCCTCCAATGACGACGCAGACAGAAACCTGCAGGGGGAGGAGGAAGGTCATGGCCTGGGACCTTTCGGCCCCCAAGACAGTGCTGACTTGCCAGCTGCAGTCTCCTCACCTGGCAGTCTCCACGATCACCTAGACCCCGTAGAAAGCCGCCAGCCTCTCCTTGAGCAGCGGCGGGAATTGCTCAGAGAACTGCTGCCAGTTATCTTCCCCAACTTGGTCTTTGAAGCCGTGGAGAATCTGTGCGGAGGGTGGTGGTGAGGGGTAGGCAGGGGCAGAACAAGGGGAGTGCGCCTCTTCCCCCATCCCCAGGCCCCATTGTTACCAGATGGTCTCACCCCTGCCTGCTCCCGGAACTAGATCAGGGCCCAGTCAGAGCCTCACCTTATAAAACATGTCCCGAAGGTCATCCTTCGGGCTCACCCAGGAGGCTACAGCATCGCAGAAGAAAATAAAGTCCTGAAATGTGACGGATCCCAGGTGAGGGGCCGCCCGAGCCCAGCGCCCGCACCTGCCCTCAGAGCCCAGCTGCCCCAACCTGCACAACGCCCCCTGGGTTGACACCAATCATCATGCAGATGCCGCGGAAGGCTGAGTCCTTCTCCTCATTGTCCCTGATGTTCCTGAGGGACGTGCACCTGTGGGAAGGTGAGCAGCTGGAGGTCAGAGGGCAGGCAGGGCATGCATCTGTGGAAGGCTGGGTCACTGGGTATCAGTGAGTGGGCCTGGGACATGCATCTGTGGTGGTGGGGCGGGGCAGGGAGTCAGTAGGCAAATGGGGCTGGAAGTGCACAGGCGAGGGAGGGGGTTGGGCCCGTCCCGCCCACCACACAGCAGGCTTGACACGTGGACACACACCAAGGCCGGATGAACTGCTGCAGCATGGGTGCCACCTCCTGGGGGCACACGTAGCCCAAGCGGCCGATGGTGATGGCTGGAATGGCAGAGGGACTCGTCAGGCGACCTGCAACCCCGAGTGGCCCCGGGACGGTACGTGGCGGGGCCTCTGGCACGAGGCACCAAGCCCCGCCCCATGAGCCCCAAGGGAATGGCTACTGCAGCCACCCTGGTCCCCCAAGCTTGGCCCAGCCAGGGGTCCTCCTCATCACACCTGAGTCTCTTCCCAGGTCTCTCTGCATTTATTTTTCTTTCCTTTCCCTTTCCTTTTCTTTCTTTCCTTTTTGTTTTTTGTTTTGTTTTGTTTTTGAGATGGAGTCTTGCTCTGTTGCCCAGGCTGGAGTGCAGTGGCATGATCTTGGTTCAGTGCAACCTGCCTCAGCCTCCCGAGTAACTGGGATTGCAGGCACGTGCCACTACCCCCGGCTAATTTTTGTATTTTTTAGTAGAGATGGGGTTTCCCCATGTTGGCCAGGCTGGTCTCGAACTCCTGACCTCAGGTGGTCTGCCTCCCAAAGTGCTGAGATTACAGGCATGAGCCACTGCACCCAGCCTGAGGCTGCATCTTTCTTGGGGCTTCTCCCAGTGCCCCCTTCCAGGTACTTCCAGACACCCTCCTTGGTTCCTTGACAAGGCCCTTTCTGATGCCCTTCCCAGCCCAGAACCCCACCTCCAGAAGGCGGGCAGGGGTGCAGGCAGCAGCCGGGCCAGGTGCCCACCTGTGTTTTCCAGCAGTGTCTTGGGTGTGTTGGGTCGGTTAATGATCTCCACCAGGTTGTTGAGGACCATCTGCACATAAGGCTGCATCTCTGCCCCTGGGGGAGCACCCAATCAGAGCTCTGCACAGCCCCCGCCACCCACAGGGGGCCAGGGGGCCGCCTCCCTCACTCACTACTCACCCCAGTTCCAACTAAAGACTGGCCAACCACTACCAGTGAGGAAACGAAAGACCTCCTCCGGCTAATCCCCACCCAGAATCCCTGGCCAACCAGGGACAGACCCACACCCTCCAAACATCAGAGGCTTCCCTGGAGTCGCTAAGGTGACAACACGCTGCCCAAGTCAAAAGAAAAAAAGCCAAAGTCACCCAACCAATCCGAATGAGTTTTAGCCAACTACACAAAACGGTCCAATCAGAACAGCCATCCTATCCCTCCTCTTTGGAGAAGCCAATCACAAATGACCTTTCTGCTTGGATCCACCCCTGACGACCCCCCAGAGACTTCCCTTGAAGGAAGCTGTCAGTCAGAGCTAGGCTACCGCCCCCAGGTTAAGAACACGCTAATGCGGGGGCGGGGGGGGGGGGCGCATGTTGCCACTTGCAGGCACTCACCCATCTGCATGCAGATTTCACCAATGGCCCAGGTGGCGTTGTTGCAGACGGAGATGAACTCTGGGTTCAGGTTGGTGCCCAGAATGGGCATGAACTCGGCTGGTGGGAAGAAACAGGGGTGCTGAGAAGCAGGGCCAGCCAGGGTAAGCTGCAGGACCTAGTCCAGCAGGCCCCATCAGACAGTACGAATACATCCCAGTGTGGTCACAGTCATCCCCGGGTATTGCTCTCCATCACTTGAGGCTGGGGCTGGGGTCATGGGTTAGGGACAAGGCGAATGTCGTACCGATACAGGGCTTGACATGGATGAAGCAGGCTTTGGTGAGGTCTCCCAGGAGGGCAAAGGAGCTCTGCCGGACCTCAGGCATCGAATCCTGGGGATTCAAGAAAGATCAGTGTGGCTAGGCTCCCCTCCTCCTAACCAGGACAGCTCAGGGGACACAGTCCCTGCTGCATGTCCAGCCTCTGCCGCTTTCCAGTTCTAGGGCTCCCAGCTGTTCCTTAACCTCCCTAGTCTCCAGCCGACATCTGCAAATGGGAGATGGCAGTGCCCCAACGGTCATCCCTCAGTGTCCGTGGGGGATTCTTTCCAGGTCCCCGCAGATATCAAAATCCACGGATGTGCAAGTCCTTGATATAAAGTGGCATAGTGTTAGGGCCAGGCGCAGTGGCTCACGCCTGTAATCTCCAGCACTTCGGCAGGCCGAGGCAGGCAGATCACTTGAGGTCAGGAGTTTGAGACCAGCCTGACCAACACGGCAAAACCCTGTCTTTACTAAAAATACAATAAAATTAGCCAGGCATAGTGGGACACGCTTGTAGTCCCAGCTTCTTGAGAGGCTGAGGCAGGAGAACTGCTTGAACCCTGGAGGTGAAGGTTGCAGTGAGCCAAGATCACACCATTGCACTCCAGCCTGGGTGACTGAGTGAGACTCTGTCGCAAAAAAAAGGTGGGGGGCAGTGCGGGGGGGGCATAGTGTTTGCATATGCACCTATGCACATTCTCCTGTACACTTAGCATCATCTCTAAATCATTAATACAATGTCAACAATATGGGAATAGTTGTTATACTGTATTGTTTAGGGAATAATAACAAGAACAAATGTCTGTATGCGTTCAGTACAGACGTAATTTTTCCTCTGAGTATTCTCAATCTGAGGTTGCTTGAATCTTGGGATGTAGAACCCAGCCAACTGTGCTGGGGCAGGGACTTGGGCTTTCATGTTTTCTATTTTCTTTCCTTCTTTCTTTCTTTCTTTTTTTTTTTTGAAGACAAAGTCTCAGTTTATTGCCCAGGCTGGAGTGCAGTGGCATGATCTCAGCTCGCTGCAACCTCCGTCTCCTGGGTTCAAGCAATTCTCCTGCCTCAGCCTCCCATGTAGCTGGGATTACAGGTGCCCGCCACCACGCCTGGCTAATTTTTGTATTTTTAGTACAGACGGGATTTCACCGTGTTGCCCAGGCTGGTCTCAAACTCCCGGGCTCAAGCAATCCTCCTGCCTTGGCCTCCAGGATTACTCTTTAAAATAATTAGAACGGCGCCTTTTCCCTGATTTCCTTTGGGCACAACCAGGTCCTGACTCCCGCCGGGGCAGCCCACGCAGGCTGCTGGGTGTCATCACTGTCCAGGTCCCCACCCACCTGCATGCACTGGAACAGCAATGTCATGATGTTGCTGCGGGCCACCAGCTGCTCCACGTGACCACCCAGGCCCTCGGCCAGGCCGCTGAGCAGATCCAGTGCTACAATCATGAAGTCCTTGTCGGGAGCCTCATACTGCTCGGGGTGCTGGGTGTACATCTAGACACAGATGGGGATGGGGCACGGGTGAGTGGAGCAGGCCCGAGGCAGGCCAATGCAGAAGCACAGGTGACGGGCCTAGGGGTGCTCACCATGGCCTGAGCCAGTGTCTTCTGCACAAGGGTGACGCAGCGCTGGTAGACGGGCTCACAGTAAGGCAGGAAGCCACTCTGCAGGGCGGTGGCCACCGATGACAGACACTGGCAGGGAGGAAGGCAGGTGGGGAGAACTCAGGCGGGGTGGGCAGGATGGGCTTCGGGTGAGGGGCAGGAGCCCACTCACCTCCAGCAGGGGGAAGAGGTCCTTGTCTTCGTCCTTGAGCTCATTCCACTTCTGGATCAGTGGGGGCATCAGCTTCTGGATGTATTCCTGGAGAGGGAGCACGAAATTGGCGCTCCCTGGGTCAGGGTGGCACACTGTGACTCAGGCACCTGTTGCCCGAGTGGTGAGGCCTGAGCGCCTCACTGCGGCTGATGGGACCCTGAAAGGCCTGCCATCCGGCCAGACCTCGAGGCCTTCATTCTTCTCACCTGTCCAAGCACTGCCCTCCCCACCCCACCCCCCTGGGAGCCTGGGTCACCACCTCCTGGTTCCCGAAGCACAGCACTTACCACGCTGTCTCATAACTGTCTTTCTCCCCCACTAGACGGGGAGCAGGGCGAGGGCGGGGCTGGGTCTGTCTGTCTGCCTGTCGAGGTCACGGCCACGTCCCTGGCGTGCAACACGGGGTTGCCACCAGGTCACTGGATGCCCAGGGGCACGGGGATCAGAAGGCGGGACCGCTCTGGGGTCTCACCGGCTGGTTGAGGTGGTGGCCTACAGAGTCGGCCAGGGTGCCAATGGCGTCGTAGAGGATGAGCAGGTTCTTGTGCTGGTATTTCCCAAAGGCAAAGACAAGGGTGTCCAGGATGTAGCTGAGGTAGGGCACCAGCTCCGTGCAGGCTTCTTCCTCCAGGGTGGCGAAAGCACTGGCGGGAGGGAGGATGAGACGGGGGGCTCAGTGGACCATGGCAGGTGACACTGGGCCATGGGCAGTCGGGGAAGGCAATTCAGGATCAGCCAGTACGAATACGAGAGAAATCAGTTCCACATCAACGGTCACAGGTGTCATCACTTCCCAGAGGGTGGCCAGGGGAGAGTAGGGGCTGTGGGATCAGGGGTCCAGGGTCACCTGCAGGCCGCCTCCTGTACCCTCTTGTTGCCATCCAGGATGCGTTTGAGCAGCTCTGTCATCAGGGGCTTGAGATGCATGTCGGGTGGCTGGCTGACTACCCAGTGGGCATAGCGGCTCAGCGTCCAGCAGGCGATGGAGCGGACCAAGGCCTTCTTATCCGACAGGCACTGGATCAGGTGCGGGATCAGCTCGGGCAGGTAGGGCACCATGCCCTGCATGCAGCCTACAAGGAAAGGGAACCAAGAGGGGGCAGTTTGATTGGGCCCCAGGAACAAGCTGGGCCCAGCCACACTTACCCTATGGAGAGAAGAGTCAGCCGCACACAACATATACAGAAACTGAGGCTTAGAGGTTAAATCACTGGCCCAGACTCATTTCACAGAGCCAGGTAAAGGCAGGCACAGGAGGGGAAACAGCAGAAGCCTCTCATCCCAAAGCCCCGGGTTATCTTTATTTTTTTTTTTTGAGGCAGAGTCTCACTCTGTCGCCCAGGCTGGGGCACAGTGGTATGATCATGGCTCACCGCAACCTTCACCTCCTGGTTCAAACCATTCTCCTGCCTCAGCCTCCCGAGTAGCTGGGATTACAGGCCCTTGCCACAATGCCCGGAGAATTTTTTATATTTTTAGTAGAGATGGGGTTTTACCACGTTGACCAGGATGGTCTCAGTCCCCTGACCTCGTGATCCACCCGCCCTGGCCTCCCAAAGTGCTGGGATTACAGGTGTGAGCCACCACGCCCAGCCAAAGAGCCCCGTGTTATCGCGCTAATTCAATTCATGCATTAATTCATGTGTTAATTGAATTCATGCATTAATTCAAAATTGGTTCCGTTACATAGTGAGTGGGGTTTTATGGGGCAGCAGTGACCCAAATGGAATAAAAGCACCTTGCATTTGAAACAGTTCTTAAGACGTTTGTGAGTTTTTTTTTGTTTTTTTTTTTTTGAGATGGAGTCTTGCTCTGTCGCCCAGGTTAGACTGCAGTGGCGTGATCTGGGCTCACTGCAGCCTCTGCCTCCCACATTCAAGTGATTTCCTGCCTCAGCCTCCCAAGTAGCTGGGATTACAAGCGCCCACCACCATACCCGACTAATTTTTGTATTTTAGTAGAAACGGGGTTTCACCGTGTTGGCTAAACTGGTCTTAAAATCCCGACCTCAGGTGATCGCCCCTCAGCCTCCCAGATCCCAGAGTGCTGCGATTATAGGTGTCCAGCCGTTTGTAATTTTTCTATTTCTCCTTATTTTTGTTTAATTTTTAATTTATTATTATTTTTTGAGACGGAGTCTTGCTCTATTGCCCAAGCTGAAGCACAGTTGCACAATCATGGCTCACTGCAACCTCCACCTCCCTGATTCAAGCAATTTTCCTGCCTCAACCTCCCGAGTAGCTGGGACTACAGGCGTGGGCCACCATGCGTGGCTAATTTTTCATACTTTTAGTATAGATGAGGTTTCACCGTG
Source organism: Nomascus leucogenys (assembly GCF_006542625.1). Lineage (NCBI taxonomy): Eukaryota > Metazoa > Chordata > Mammalia > Primates > Hylobatidae > Nomascus > Nomascus leucogenys. The sequence continues at coordinate 58,350,574 of NC_044390.1, read as the reverse complement.
TTAGCCAGGCTGGTCTCGAACTCCTGACCTTAGTTGATTCACCCGCCTCGGCCTCCCAAAGTGCTGGAATTACAGGCATAAGCCACTGTGCCCAGCCATTTTAAAAAATTTTTTAATGTTTTCTTTGAGACAGAGCCTCGCTCTGTCCCCCAAGGAGGAGTGCAGTGGTGTGATCTCCACTCACTGCAACCTCTGCCTCCCAGGTTCAAGTGATTCTCGTGCCTCAGCCTCCCAATAGCTAGGACTACAGGTATGTGCCACCACGCCTGGCTAATTTTTGTATTTTTAACAGAGATGGGGTTTTGCCATGTTGGCCATGCTGGTCCTGAACCCCTGACGTGAGGTGATCCACCCACCTTGGCCTCCCAGAGTGCTGGGATTACATGCTCGAGCCACCACACCAGCGTTTTTTTTGTTTGTTTGTTTTTTTTAAAAGATCACGAACACTGCTCTTTTATTTAAAGAGAACAAAGATAATAGCATATCCCCCAATAATCCAAGACACAAGATCTATGTTTACCAGTTTGAGTTCAACTCCTATAGATCTTTTTACCATAAACATGTAATACAGGCCAGGTGCGGTGGCTCACGCCTATAATCCCAGCACTCTGGGAAGCTGAGGTGGATGGATCACCTGAGGTCAGGAGTTCGAAACCAGCTTGATCAACATGGTGAAAGAAACCCTATCTCTGCTAAAAATACAAAAAATCCACCGGGTGTGGTGGTGGACACCTGTAATTCCAACTACTTGGGAGGCTGAGGTAGGAGAATCTCTTGAACCGGGGAGGCAGAGGTTGCAGTGAGTCAAGATTGCAACCATTGCACTCCAGCCTGGACAGTAAGAGCAAAACTCCGTCTCAAAAAAAAAAAAGAAAGAAATTAGCCAGGCCTGGTGGCGGATTCCTGTAATCTCAAGCTACTCTGGAGGCTGAGGCAGGAGAATCGCTTGAACCCAGGAGGCAGAATGTTGTTGCAGTGAGCCGAGATCACACCACTGCACTCCAGCCTGGGCGATAAGAGCCAGACTCAATCTCAACAAAAAAAAAAAAAAAAAAAAAAAGAGGCCAGGCGCGGTGGCTGGCTGGGCAAGATGGCTCACATCTGTAATCCCAGCACTTTGGGAGGCCAAGGCAGGCAGATCATGAGGTCAGGAGATCGAGACCATCCTGGCCAATGTGGTGAAATCCTGTCTCTACTAAAAATACAAAAAAATTAGCTGGGCGTGGTGGCATGCACCTGTAGTCCCAGCTACTCGGGAGGCTGAGGCAGGAGAATCACTTGAATCTGGGAGGCGGAGGTTGCAGTGAGCCGAGATCATGCCACTGCACCCCAGCCTGGCAAGAAAGCAAGACTCAGTCTCAAATAAATAAATAAATAAATAAATAAATAAATAAATAAATAACACAGCTTATGTAATCTATTAACATATGTAAGCGTATTGTGTGATATATACCCTATTAACATGAGATACATTAAACACATATTACATGTCAAAACATTTCTTTAGACAATTTTTTTTTGAGACAGGGTCTCACTCTGTTCTCCATGCTGGAATGCAGTGGCGCAATCATGGCTCACTGCAGCCTGGACCTCTCACCTCAGCCTCCCAATTAGTTGGGACTACAGGCACTTACCACCATGCCGGCTAATTTTATCAGGTTTTTTTGTTTTTATTTTTGTTTTGGGTAGACATGAGGTCTCACTATATTGCCCAGGCTGGTCTTGAACACCCTGGTTCAAACAATCTGCCTGCCTCAGCCTCCCAAAGTGCTAGGATTACAGGCATGAGCCACCACACCTGGCCTTTTTAAAAATTTTTTTGTAGAAAGAGGGTTTCCCTACGTTGCCCAGGCTGGTCTCAGACTCCTGGGCTAAAGCAGTCGTCCTGCTTCAGCCTCCTGAGTAGCTGGGATTACAGGCATGCACCACAGTAACTAGACAAATTTTAGACAAACTTTCAAAGCTTACAAGGTTAAGGGTTTTTGCTACCATGCCTGAAATTTTTGGCACAGGTCTGGATGCTGAGGCAATGGTATATCATGCCTCCAACGGACTCACAAAGCCCTCCTATAACAAGTTTTGTGTCCCATCGGGACCATGGGAGCCTGAAAACCCCACCAATTACAGGACACCAGGTTGAATTTGATGAAACACCACCTACCATGGGTTACTACTGACTCTGGCAGGCCAGCCTGGCAGCCAGGAACAGGTTTAAGGCCCAGACACACCCTGGGTGATTGTAAGGAAGTGGCATCAATCTTTCTGTACCTCAGTTTCCCCATCTTTGAGACTGGGATCCAGCACCCACCTCATCAGGTGGTGGTGAGGGCCAAGGATGTTTGTCTACGTAAGTACACAAGGCAAGCATGCAGCTTTGCCTGCTGTTATTATCATTGTTGCTGTAATTACGCTTACAACATCAAAGAACTGCCTGCCTGCGAGAATGAACAAGAGGCCTTGCACTGTGGGGCTCCAGGGGTTCCTTTCAGGCCGAAAAACCAAGGGGAGAATTGAAATCTCAGAGCTGTTTGGAGTGGGGTGAGTAGGCCTCCAGGGAGAGCTGAGGCATTGGTGTGGCCAGTAATGTGCGCCAGCCCTACAGTCTCATGCCAGCACAGGGCTCAGAGATCAAGTGCACTCACCCTCAGCAATGGCGCCCAGCACCAGGATGCCCGACTCCTTGACCACCCACTCGGGGTGGAAGAGGAGGCCTTTGAGTAGCGGAAGTAGGTGGGGCAGCAGTTCCTCCCGGAAGACATTGGCGAGGACGTCCAGTGCAGCCGCTGAGCACTTCCCTGTGGAAGGGGGGACAATGGGGAGGCTCAGGGCGGCCCCTCAGGCAGGTGGCCGACCCTCCTTGACTGCACTCCCCGGATCAGAGACCATGATCAGAATCTTCACGATCAGCTTCTTTTTTTTTTGTTTTTTTGAGACAGTCTCACTCTTTCACCCAGGCTGGAGTGCAGTGGCGCTATCTCGGCTCACTGCAAGCTCCGCCTCCCGGGTTCATGCCATTCTCCTGCCTCAGCCTCCCGAGTAGCTGGGACTACAGGCACCCGCCACCGCGCCCGGCTAATTTTTTGTATTTTTAGTAGAAATGGGGTTTCACTGTGTTAGCCAGGATGGTCTCAATCTCCTGACCTCGTGATCCGCCCACCTCAAGCCTTCCAAAGTGCTGGGATTACAGGCGTGAGCCACTGCGCCCGGCCATGATCAGCTACTAATCAGCTTCTGCCTCAGCTTCTAGTCACCTCCCAAGAGGTAGTCCAGGGCTTGCCACCCCAACCCCACCCCAAGGCAGGGGCACACACTCAAATTCCAGTCGGACAGAGCATCATCATCATCGTCATCCTCCGCGTCCTCAGAGCCATCAGGCCGCTCAGCCTCGTGGGGCAGTGTGACTGTGCGTGACTTGTGGAAGCGTGGCTTGATGTCCTGCTCACTGTCGGGGACAGCCTCATCCTCCTCCACATCCCCCTGGGGGACAGGCAGACTGTTAAGTACTTTGGGGACCACAGCCATGACACCCACGCCCATGCCCACCCATGCTGGGTGGGCCCTGCCTGACCTTGAGCAGAATGATGTCAATTTCCGAGTACTTCATCCCATTCACCAAGATGGGGATCAACCTGCACAGAGAGGGGCTGTTTATGGGGATGCAGGGGCCGTGGCAAAAGCTGGGGGGAGGCACAGCTTGGGGAGGAGGCAAACAGGTGTCAACAGAGTGACCAGCCCCCCAATCAGCCACAGAGCAGACCCTGCAGAGCATGATGGTACTGCTAGGTACAAATCGATCCATTTCCCTCTGGGGAATTACTGGAATCTAGTCTCTGCCGCTATGATTAGGATATAAATGATACCACTCCTACCTCCACAGAAAGGTTTTTTTTTTTTTTTTAGAAGCAGGGTCTAACCCTATCACCCAGGCTAGAGTGCACTGGTGCGATCACAGCTCACCACAGCCTCACACTCCTGGGCTCATGCAATCCTCCTGCCTCAGCCTCCCAAAGTACTAGGATTACAGGCATGAGTCATGGCACTCAGCCTGCAGGAAAGCTCTTGACCCAGGCCTGGCCACTCAGTGAATTACAGACCCCTGAATACACTGAAATTCTTGGTACGGTGCCTGGTCCCTAGCACAACATTAAGGCAGGGACGTGCGGTCCTATTCCTGGCCACTTTCCTGAGATAGGGCAGAGACTAGCCAGGGTAGGGGAGCAAACAGACTGGGCAGCCAGCCCCTCAGCTGCAGCCCAGAGTTGTAAGTGACAGAGCCTCCATTACCTGCTCATCTAGGTCTCGTTATTCCCCAGGAGCCGTCCGCCCAGCCCTAGACTGTTATCAATAATAATTTGGGGCCGGGCACGGGGACTGACACCTGTCATTATAGCACTTTGGGAGACCAATGCGGGAGGATTGCCTGAGCCCGTAAGTTTGAGACCAATCGGGACAATATAGTGAGACCTCACCTCTAATGAATGAATGAATGATAAATAAATAAATAAATAAATAAACAAACAAACAATATGCTGGGCACGGTGACTCACGCCTGTAATCCTAGCACTTTGGGAGGCCAAAGTGGGCGGAACACAAGGTCAGGAGTTCAAGACCAGCCTGGCCAACATGGTGAAAACCCGTCTCTACTAAAAATAAAAAAAATTGGCCTGGCACGGTGGCTCACGCCTGTAATCCCAGCACTTTGGTAGGCTGAGACAGGCGGATCACAAGGTCAGGAGATCAAGACCATCCTGGCTAACACAGCGAAATCACGTCTCTACTAAAAATACAAAAAATCAGCTGGGCTTGGTGGCGCTCGCCTGTAGTCTCAGCTACTCGGGAGGCTGAGGCAGGAGAATCGCTTGAACCTGGGAGGTGGAGGTTGCAGTAAGCGCAGATGGCGCCACTGTACTCCAGCCTGGGTGACAGAGCAAGACTTCATCTCCAAATAAATAAATAAATAAAAATTAAAATTAAAATAAAAAATTAGCCCAGCGTGGTGGCACGCATCTGTAATCCCAGCTACTTGGGAGGCTGAGGCAGGAGAATCACTTGAATCCAGGAGGTGGAGGTTGCAGTGAGCCAAGATCGTGCCACTGCACTCCAGCCTGGGCGACAGAGTGAGACTCTGTGTCTCAAATAAATAAATAAATACATAAAATAAGGCCAGGCGCGGTGGTTCTGTAATCCCAGCACTTTGGGAGGCCGAGGCAGGTGGATCACGATCTCAGGAGTTCAACACCAGCCTAACCAACATGGTGAAACCCTGTCTCTACTAAAAATGCAAAAATTAGCTGAGCATGGTGGCAGGCACCTATAATCCCAGCTACTCAGGAGGCTGAGGCAGGAGAATCCCTTGAACTCGAGAGGCGGAGGTTGCAGTGAGCCAAGATTGTGCCACTGCACTCCAGCCTGGGCAGCAGAGTGAGACTCCGTCTCAAAAACAAAAATTTAAAAATAATAATAATAATGACTTGGGGGCTGGGTGCAGTGGCTTGCACCTGTAATCTCAACACTTTAGGAGACCAAGACAGGAGTACTGCTTGAGGCCAGGGGTTCGAGACCAGCCCGGGCAACTTAGCAAGACCTCATCTCTACTAAAACTTAGAAAAGATTAGCTGGGTGTGGTGGGATGTGCCTGTAATCCCAGCTACTTGGGAGGCTGAGGTAGGAGGATTGCTTCAGCTGGGAGGTCAAGGCGGCAGTGAGCCATGATTATGCCACTCCACTCCAGCCTGGATGACAGAGCAAAACCTTATCTCAAAATAAAAAGGGAAAAAACGATTTGGAGAGAGGCAAGCAGTCCAAGTTTGTCAAGGAGGGTCAGTTTTAGGACTTTTGTTGGAAACACTTTTCTTTACTCTGAAGTTCCTAAGCTGGAAGGGCACAGAAGGCTACAGCACTACCCGCAGGGAAGGTTGTGCCTAAGAATGAAGCCAATAGAAGGGAAGCAGATCTGAGACCACACAGATGCCTTTCACATCCTTTGAGCTCCTGGATACAGCCATACCTGAAGCCTTTGTTGATTTGTCATTTCCTTTTTTTTTTTTTTGAGATGGAGTCTTGCTCTGTCACCCAGGCTGGAGTGCAGTGGTGCGACCTTGGCTCACTGCAACCTCAGCCTCCCGGGTTCAAGCAATTCTCCTGCCTCACCCTCCTGGGCAGCTGGGACTACAGGAGCAGGCCACCATGCCCAGCTAATTTTTCGTATTTTTAGTAGAAACGGGGTTTCACCATGCTGGCCAGGATGGTCTCGATCTCCTGACCTCGTGATCTGCCCGCCTTGGCCTCCCAAAGTGCTAGGATTACAGGCATCAGCCACCACGTGTGGCCATTGATTTTTCATTTCTTTCCACTTATCAGTTACCTAACTTTGAAGTCTTCAAAAAGTGGCATTCTTACCACTTACACATAAATATATACTGAAGTAAACTGACAAGGATGTGGACTGAGAGAAGCACAGCAGGTGACCAGAAGGGAAGGCAGAGGCATAGCAAGAGGTCGAAGCTGGGGTGGGACAGTGGGCAGCAGCAGCACTCACTGGACCAGATGGGAGGCCAGGACTTCCTTGCAGATGGGCTGCTCGGCCAGCGTCAGCCAGAACTCACAGGCCTCAAGGGCAACATTCTCATCATGGTCCTGGGTCCTCTGCAGCATGTACTGTGGTAGGGGGGAAAAGCTGAGGCCTGGCCTGGCTGGGGGTGGCTCCCTGACCCCTGCCACCGGCCCCCTGCCTGCCCGCCTGGGCTGGCCTCGACCATGCACACCTGGATGATGCTGTGCATGTGGGGGATGAGCCTGTCGATCCGCACTTCCAGAAGCATCACCAGGGCGCGGCACACATTCTTCCGCACCTCGGGGTCATCATCCACGGCCAGGGCAAATAGGTGCTGCAGGGAGGAACAGGGTCAGCTGTAGGGGCCCTCAGTCCTCTCCCTGCCCACCCCCAGCCCAGCGGCCCACCTCGATGAAGGTGTCAATATTGTCCATCAGTGCCTGGGCCCGGTCCATGATGAACTGGTTCACGCAGGCGATGGCATGGGACCTGGGGGGGAGCAGACACATGGGTCACCCTGACCCTGCCCACTCCAGGCTCCCTGGAAGCCCCCAGGGAGCTGCACCCACCGGATCTTGGGACTGCAGTGCTTGAAGAACTGCAGGAACTTGGGGATCATGATGTTGAGGGGCCTGTTGAGGGCGTCACTGTCCAGAAGCTCTGATGAGTCTTCGCAGATCTTCTGCAGGGCTCCAAAGGCTCCCTGAGTGCAGAGGGGCAGAGAGACAAAGGTGGGTGGTGGTCCCAGTCCCCCAATACCCGCTCTGGCCATCCATGGCTTCTTGCCTACCTCACAAGTGTTGTAATCCTCCGAATTAAGCAGGTTGCAGAGCTGGGGCAGCAGTTCGGGCCACATCTGCAGCTCACCCTTGGAAGCGATGGTGGTGATGAGAATGCCTGGGGCGGCCGGGAAAGGACGCTGCCTGAGGCTGGGCGGGGGCTGCCCAGTACCTCCCCCTCCCACTGGGCACCCCCAGTGCTGCCTTTCTGTTCCCTAGCCCATGCATGCCCTCCACATCCCCCCTCCTTTTTTTTTTTTTTAAGAGATAGAGTTAGCTCTGTTGCCCAGGCTGGATTGCTGTGGCACAATCAATAGTCCATAGCAGCCTCAAACTCCTGGCCTCAAGCCATCTTCCCGCCTCAGCCTCCTAAGTAGCTGGGACTGCAGGCACATGCCACCATGCCCAACTAATTTTTAAAATTGTTTGTAGAGATGGGATCTCACTATGTTGCCCAGGCTGAACTAAAACTCCTGGCCTCAAGCAATCCTCCTGCCTCGGCCTCCAAAAGCACTGAGATTACAGGCGTGTGCCACCGCTCCTGGCCTTGACATAGGTAGAAGGGTACTCCTTGACTCAGTAAGTACCCTGAGCTTTACTGTGAGTCAACTCTGTTCCAGGCCCTGAGGCACAGCACAGAGCAAAACAGAAAATCCTCACCCTTGGGAGCTGGAAGCAAGCTATGAAGTAAAGATAAATTAGCAAAAAAAACTGGGAGGAGCCGTGCATGGGCGGCTCATGCCTGTAATCCCAGCACTTTGGGGGACCAAGGTGGGTGGATCACTTGAGGTCGGGAGTTCAAGACCAGCCTGGCCAACATGGTGAAACCCCATCTCTACTAAAAATACAAAACTTAGCTGAGTGTGGTGGGGGGCACCAGTAATCCCAGCTACTCGGGAGGCTGAGGCAGGAGAATCACTTGAACCCGGGAGGCAGAGGTTGCAGTGAGCAGAGATCACGCCACAGCACTCCAGCCTGGGACGGAGCAAGACTCCATTTCAAAAACAAAACAAAAACAAACAACTGGGAGGGGCCACATGCCAAGGACTAAGGGGGGAAATACAGCAGAAAAGATGGTGAAAAACGGCTGTAAGTGAAGGTAGCAACTTTAAATTGGGTGGCCAGAGCAGGCCTCGTTGAGGTGACACCTTGATATCTGAGCCAAGACCTGAAGGAGGTGAAGGAGGCGAGGGAGGAATCATCCAGGTTTCTGGGGAAAGGGCATCTGAGGCAGGGGACTCTGTGGTGCAAAGGTCTGGCGTTAAGGACAGGCATGATGAGAGAGGGAAAGGAGGTAAGGGCAGGAAAGTGGCAGGGATGCTTGCACTGCCTATTAGACATCCAGGAGTTACATACAGCAGGCATCTGAGGTGCCAGGACAGTGCACATATCTGGTGACAGAGCTGGATATGGGTTCTGTTAAGTGCAGAGATGGTATTTGCTGCCACGAGATGGCAGTGTTTCCCAAGGGTGGAAACTGTCAATGAGAGAAAGGTGCTGAGTGGGTAGGTACACAGTGAGGACTGTGGAACCTTAGCCATATCCCCTCACTCTGTGTGCCTCAGTGCTTCCAGCCCTCAGAAGAGATAAAGAAAACCAGCCTCCTAACTAAGGTTATCAGTAGGTTTCTTTTTCTCTTTTTTTTTTTTTTTTTTTTGAGATGGAGTCTCACTCTGTAGTCCAGGCTGGAGTGCAGTGGTGCAATCTTGGCTCACTGCAACCTCCACCTGCGGAGTTCAGGTAATTCTCCTGCCTCAGCCTCCGAAACAGCTGGGATTACAGGCACCCGCTGCCACACTCAGCAAATTTTTTTATTTTTAGTAGAGATAGAGTTTCACCATGTTGGCCAGGTCTCAAACTCCTGACCTCAGGTGATCCACCCGCCTCAGCCTCCCAAGGTGCTGGGATTAGAGGCGTGAGCCACTGCGCTCAGCCTGGATCAGTAAGTTTCGACGACTTAGCGAAGAGCCTGGCACATAGAATGAGCTCAGGAAGTCCAGATCCTCCTGCTGGCCTCGGAGGGGGTTTTTGCAGGACTAAAAGTTACTTTTTATTTTTGAGATGGTATCTCAGTCTGTTGCCCAGGATGGAGTACAGTGGCATTATCTTAGCTCACTGCAACCTCTGCCTCCTAGGCTCAAGCGATTCTCCTGTCTCAGCCTCTCGAGTACCTGGGATTACAGGTGCCCACCAGCTGTAATTCCCAACTAATTTTTTGTATTTTCAGTAGAAACGGAGTTTCACCATGTAGGCCAGGCTAGTCTCCAACTCCTGATCTCAAGTGATCCGCCTGCCTTGGCCTCCCAAAGTGCTAGGACTATAGGCGTGAGTTACCGCACCCAGCCAAAAGTATTTTTTTGTTTTTATTTTATTTATTTTTTTTGAGACGGAGTCTTGCTCTGTTGCCCAGGCTGGAGTGTAGTGTCGCAGTCTCGGCTCACTGCAACCTCTGCCTCCTGGGTTCAAGCAATTCTCCTGCCTCAGCCTCCTGAGTAGCTGGGATTATAGATGTTCACCACCACGCCTAGCTAATTTTTTTTTTTTTTTGAGACAGAGTCACGCTGTATTGCCAGGCTGGAGTGCAGGGCACCATCTCGCCTCACTGTAACCTCCAACTCCTGCGTTCAGGTGATTCTCCTGCCTCAGCCTCCTGAGTAGCTGGGACCACAGGCGCGTGCCACCACGCCCAGCTAATTTTTTGTATTTTTAGTAGAGATGGGGTTTCACTATGTTGGCCAGGATGGTCTCGATTTCCTGACCTTGTGATCCGCCCACCTCGGCCTCCCAAAATGCTGGGATTACAGGCGTGAGCCACCGTGCCTGGCCAGCTAAGTTTTTGTATTTTAAGTAGAGACGGAGTTTCACCATGTTGGCTAGGCTGGTATTGAACTCAACCTCTGGTGATTTGCCTACCCCGGCCTCCCAAAGTTGCTGGGATTACAGGCGTGAGCCACTGCGCCCGGCCAATTCTTAGTCATCTTTCTGTAACTTCCTCAGGCCACCTTCCAAGAGTCAGAAAAGGCTCTGCCGAAAACCTAATTCCGTTGCACCTGAAACATGAATACCTGCATTATTTTAACTGCTATACCCTTAGCACTCAGCCCAAGGCCGAACACAAAATTCTAGATGTTCCATGACTGTCTCAGAGGCAAGAAGGACTGTTTCAGGAGGGAGTGGTTCCAGAGCGTGGCCCTGCACTGCCTCAGCTGTTTCTAACTTCTGCTGCTTACCCAGACAGGTCCCTTAATAGCTCAGCGCCTCAGCTTCCTCATCTATCAAATGGCAATAGTAATAGTACTACCATAGAGGGTGCCGGAGCATTCCATGAAGCACTACACTTAACATGCTGAGAAGTGAGAGTTCAGTGTGTCCTCAGAGGCCAACCCCCGCTGCCCCTCTCACCAATGGTGGCTCGGATGAGCGAGGAGGCGTCGCCAATGTTGTTGAGACACTCCTGTTTGATGAAGTCTGCCACAGGGGGTGGGAAGCTCTGATAGTGCGCCTTCACGTTGTTCTTGAGGATGAGGCCACTGAGAGAGCGCGTTGGCTCATCTGGGAGGAGGAAGGCTGAGGTTCAGGGGCCCACGGGGGAGAAAGCAGGTTCCCGATCGCATGGAAGGGAGCAGAGGGCGTACCTTCTGACTTGAGTCTGGTCAGGACGAAAATCAGGTAGTTGTTGAAGTCAGGAAACTGATTGAGTTGTTTGAGTTTCTGCCAGGCTGTTAAGGAACTTGGAAGACAGAGGCCTTCCCCCAGCCAGGCCCCCTCACTACCTACCTGACACTATCTCTGACCACTGGGACCAGGCTGCCAGCTCCTGGGGGATCCCGCTCCCTAATAAGCCCACAATGACACAGAGCACCTCAGACACATCAAATTCATATAAGGGGCCAAGCGCGGTGGCTCACGCCTGTAATCCCAGCACTTTTTGGAAGGCCAAAGCGAGCAGATCACAAGGTCAGGAGTTCGAGACTAGCCTGGCCAGCGTGGTGAAACCCCATCTCTACTAAACATACAAAAAAATTATCCGGGCATGATGTGTGAATGCCTCTATTCCCAGCTACTTGGGAGGCTGAGGCAGAATTGCTTGAACCCAGCAGGTGAAGGTTGCAGTGAGCCAAGATTGCGCCTCTGCACTCCAGTCTGGGCGACAGAGCAAGACTCCATCTCAAAAAAAAAAAAAAATCATACAAGGAGTTGGGTGGAAATGTCTGAGTTTACCATCCACTCCTGAAGACCCAGCCAGAGCAGGAGAGGGAAGGAGAATCCTGCTCCTCTTAAAGTGGCAGCTACTAGTCAGCTCTCCCCACTAACAGGCCATGGTGCCTTTTTTTTTTTTTCTTAAAGAGGGAATCCAAATTTCAGGGTGAATCATGCTCATGGTTTAAATATTTATTTATTTATTTATTTATTTTCAGACAGAGTCTCACTGTGTCACTTAGGCTGGAGTGCAGTGGCACGATCTCGGCTCACTGCAACCTCTGCCTCCCAGGTTCAAGCGATTCTCCTGCCTCAGCCTCCCGATTAGCTGAGATTACAGGCTTCTGCCACCACACCTGGCTTAATTTTTGTATTTTTAGTAGAGACAGGGTTTCTCCATGTTAGCCAGGCTGGTCTCAAAACTCCTGACCTCAGGGGATCTGTCTGCCTCGGCCTCCCAAAGTGCTGGGATTACAGGCGTGAGCCACCGCGTCTGGCCTATATATCTTTTCTTTGAGACAAGGTCTGACTCTGTCGCCCAGGGTGGCTGGAGTACAGTGGCACAATCTCAGATCACCACAACCTCTACCTCCTGGGCTCTAGCCATCCTCCCAAGTAGCTGGGACTACATGTGCATGCCACTACATCCAGCTATTTTTTGTATTTTTTGTAGAGATGGGGTCTGCCTATATTGCCCAGTCTGGTCTCAAACTCCTGGGCTTAAGCAATCTACCTGCCTTGGCCTACCAAAGTGCTCCGATTACAGGCATGAGCCACCCCATTGGGCCAGGGCCTACTTTAGTAATTAATGGAGTAGATGCTAGCGTTCGATGAGCATTAGGAATTTTCATCATTTTCCATAACAATCCCCGCAGCTCTGGAAATGGGACCCAGGAATTGTAATCCTTCTCTGTCCAGGGCAGATCCTCCGCACAGCAGAAAAAATCTGGGGACTAGGGGAGTCAGTCCCTCTCTTTCTCTCTCTGGCCTTTGGAAACTGCACACACCTACCCGGTTCCCCTAGCCCCGGAAGGAAGGAAGGATACATCCTGCACGATGCGCTGAGTGGCTGTGTTGGGCGACTGTGAGTCTTTGAGCAGCTGCAGGACCTGCTGCAGGCCCTGCTCGTCTGGCTGCCAGTCCATGGCGCAAGGCAAGCTGCGGGGGTAGGGGCCGGGGTCAGCGCTGGGTCTCTGGGGCTCCGTGTGAGACCCAGGTGGAGCCCCTGAGGCCGCGGTGGCCGCATGACGACGGGAACGCCCTCGGCGGACAGGCGGAGGCCTCCGATCCACGCCCGCCCAAGTGCGGGGTCCCCGCCAGCTGCGCCATCCTCGGCCGCGCAGTCGCGGGCTCGGGAGCGCGGGAGGGGGGATGTGGAAACGGGCCACAGGCGGCGGCGGCGGCGGGGCCCGGCGGATCCTCATGGGACCCAGCGGAGAGCCCTCGTCCCAGGGTGGCCCATGCCGCCGACCCTGGCTCCGAGCCCGAAGGCTTCCACCTCCCTCGCAGCGGCTGGGCGAGGACCCAGCCGCTTCCACATCCACGGGCCCCGCCCCAGACCGTGATAGCGCCCCGGCCCCCGTGGTCTCTTCCTTGCAGGCACAGTCCCTGAAGAGTCCCCTTCCCCCGACACTCGGCCCTTAACCTCTGCCAGATCCCAGAGGCCTCCTGCCCTAGTCCAATTTCTTAGCTTCCCCAGATGCACCGTCCCAAGACGACCGTCCTGATCTCTCCTGTCCCCTGTTCCTGCCCTTCAAGCTCAGTGGATGCCAGATGTCCTCCTCTGTGGCCTAGCCAAATTCTAAGGATTCCCCTTAATCAGGCCCAAAGCAGTCCCCAGATAGGTCTCTGCTGCCTCTTCGAATGAGAGCCAGCCAAGCCCGGCCAACCCACTATAGGAGCCCCCGGACGGATCCCAGTCGCCTTCCCCAATCAGGTCTGGCCAAGCCTCTCCCTGAAATCCCCTCCGACCCTGTCAGCAGTAACCCTTGCTGACGGATCTCTGTTGCCTCTCCCAGTCAATTTCGGCCGAGCCTCCCACCACCTCGTGTCAGTAACCCCCTGGTCCGATCCTTGCAGCCTCCCCCAGTTCGACCTGGGTGAACACCCCCCGGGGCATTCCCCTCAACGGATCCCAGCAACGCCTCGAAGTCAGATCCAGGAAAACCCTCTAGGCCGAAGTCTGACGCCCCTCCCTGTCAGGACCCAACGAGCTCCCCTCCCCCCTCCCCGCTCAACTTTTCAGTGCGGCCTCCCCCAATCAGACCCAACCAAGCCCCACCGAAACATGCCCCTACACACACCCGATTCTCGCGACGTCCCCCAATCAGGCCCCAAGCAGTCCCCAGACGCTTCCCCCAATCAGATCCCCTCCAGCCCGACCCCAGCAGTCCCACTGGCCCTCTTGCGGAGCCCCGACATGGCCTGGCTGCGAGGCCCCACCCCCTAAGCTCTGCTCGGTTCCCCCCTCCCCCGCCCGGCCCGTTCTAGCTGCGAGGAGGATCGGGCCCAACCGGGTTCCCGGCCTTTCCCGGTCGGGCGCGGCCCCGACGCCCGGGCCGCGCGCGGCGCAGGCCCGGTGCCCGGCGGGGGTCGACGCAAGCCGGGGCCAAGAGGGTCGGGCTCTGAGTGAGGCCCACTTACCCGGCCCCGGGCAGCAGCGGCGGCAACTCGCGCTGCGGCTTCTCCAGAGACTCGCGCGGAAGGAGGGAGCCAAAGAGAGAGAATTAAAAAAAAAAAAAAAAAAAAAAAAAAAGAAAAAAAGAAAAACGCGGCCGTAGGTGAGCCGCCGCGGCTCCCGTACTCCGTTCAAACTGGTCCCGCCGAGCCAATCGGAAGGTTCAACCTTCACACGTGCTCTGGCACTTGGGAAACCCGGGCTGAGACAAGGCCCGGTCACGTGACCAGAGTTGCCGTTTCGTTGGCCTCTCTAGCCAGCCGGTCCTCCCAGTGTCTCGTTTTCCCAGCATCTTACACTGACCTGACCGCAAGCTGTCTAGCTGGAGCCAGGAGTTTGGTAGCGCGTGGGGACTTCCTGTGTGTGATGGATCCAGGAACCCCTCGGCCAGAGCCAGCGCCCTCCTTGTCACCTTCCTCCACTAAAAATTGAAATATGCCTCCCTTCCCCCATCCAGAGGTACTTGGGAGGAGTACGCTGTGTGTGCGCAAGGAAAGAGCTGAGCGTGGTCTTTATACCCCAGAGACAAAGGAAAGAAAGCAGGACAAAGTAAGTGCCTGAGACAAGCCGGGTTCCTACAGAAGCCTCTGCCACTTTTTGCAGTACTGTTTGATAGTTTTTACAAGGAGATGAAAAAGCCACAAGGATATAAATTTTTGAATAAAACGAAATGAACTAATAAAATAAACTTTGAACCACGCCTAATCCCTTTCCCTACCTGAAGTTGAACGAGGTGGAACAGCGCAGGAAATTCTGGCAAGGGCAGGGTAATGAAGAAAGAAATCTTCTTGATCCTTGCGACGTCTGAAGACAGTAGGGCACCGTTTTTCCTTCTCTTGAGAGAGGAGCAGATGGTAAAGAGCTGGAGACCTGGAACGTCTTGGTTTCCCCTCCCTGCCCTGCTGATAACAAAGTGGGAGACCTCCTGCCACTTGAAGCCTCAGTTTCCCCACTTGTCAAATGGGTATAAGAGCAGTTCGCGCGATTAGAGATCATCCAAGTTAAGCACGACCTGGCCAGCTCTAAATTGTTCCTTAAAAACGTGGCTTTACCCTCCAAGGCTCAAGGCTGTTCTTTCACTGTATTCAGCCCCTCCCTAAGCCGATATTTAATGAATTCATCAGCTCTAATCCCAAAGAACAACCCACCCTTCCCTGAGGAACTTTTTGACCCTGGTGAGAGGCACAGGTCAATTTTTGCCCCTGCCTGAAGGAGGGGAACAGCTATCTCAACCCACTCGCCGTAGGCAAAGTCAGTCCCGGCTCCGTTCATTCATGAAAAGCAAGTACTGGGCCTCCAAGGTTAGGGAAGTGTCGGCAGGCGCCTAACTCCACTCGGAGAATCGCGGAAGACACCCTAAAGGAGCAGTTGGGATTCCGAGGTAGCCAGTTCCGCTGGACTGAAACCTGGGCTGAGAAACACGTGCAGAAAGCCGCCACCAACGCATGCGTAAAGGCCTCCCTCTCCCCCACCCTCCGATAAGCCCTGGAACTACAAATCCCGTCCTGCCACGCGCCAGGGTCGCCGCGCTCTGGGGTTTTGGCTGAGAATCAAATTGGCAGGAGGGTCTCTAGACCAACCGAGGTGCATGGGGAGCAGGAGAGTGAGACTGGGGAGCTGGGGCTGGATTTGGGGGTTCCTGGGGCGGGTGTGAACGATAAGAGCTTTCTGGTCAAATTTGGGGGCTGCCCCAGATAAAGATCAGATGGGGAGTGAGTTTGGGATGCAGGAGACAATTTGTTAAGGTTCACCCCCTTCATATAATATGGCAAATTTTCAGCGGCCCTCCGCAAGCCTTGGGGCAGAACAAAGTAGCCCCTGCTGCACGTGTGGTCCACATTGTTGGCCCTTGTGTGGTCACGGAATTTTTTCTTCCTCTCCAGCTGGTGAATTTGAGTGCTGAATCAGGACAAGGTTTTGGGTTTTCGTTTTTTTGTTGTTTTTGTTTTTCTATTTCTTTTTGTTTGTTTTGTTTTGTTTTGTTTTTGAGACGGAGTCTTGCTCTGTTGCAAGGCTGAAGTGCAGTGGCGCGATCTCAGCTCATTGTAACCTCCGCCTCCCGGGTTCAAGCGATTCTCCTGCCTCAGCCTCCCGAGTAGCTGGTATTACATGCATGCGCCACCACGCCCGGCTAATTTTTTTTTTTTTTTAATAGAGATGGGGTTTCACAATGTTGACCAGGATGGTCTTGATTTCTTGACCTCATGATCAGCCCGCCTTGGCCTCCCAAAGTGTTGGGATTACAGGCGTGAGCCACCGCGCCTGGCTTTTTTTGTTTTTTGTTTTTTTGTTTGTTTGTTTGTTTTTTGAGACGGTGTCTTGCTCTTATTGTCCCGCCTGGAGTGCAATGGCTCAATCTCGGCTCACTGCAACCTCCGCCTCCGGGTTCAAGCGATTCTCCTGCCTCAGCCTTCCGAGTAGCTGGAATTACAGGCGCCTGCTTTAGTAGAGATGGGGTTTTGCCATGTTGGCCAGGCTGGTCTTGAACTCCTGACCTCAGGTGATCCACCCGCCTCGACCTCCCAAAGTGCTGGGATTACAGGCGTGAGCCACTGTGCCCGGCCCAGTGTTTTCCTATTTCTTTCTTTTTTTTTTTTTTTTTGAGACATTATCTCGCTCTGTCGCCAAGGCTGCAGTGCAATTGTGGGATCTCAGCTCATTGCAACCTCCACCTCCGGGATTCAAGCTATTCTGCCTCAGCCTCCCGAGTACCTGGGACTACAGGCGCCCGCCACCATGCCCAGCTAATTTTTGTATTTTTAGTAGAGACAGGGTTTCACCATATTGGCCAGGCTGATCTCGAGCTCCTGACCTTGTGATCCACCCGCCTTGGCTCCCAAAGTGCTGGGATTACAGGCGTGAGCCACCGCGCCCGGCCTTTTTTCCTTTTTTTTTTTTTTTTATTTTGAGATGGAATTTTGCTCTCGTTGCCAGGCTGGAGTGCAATGGTGCAATTTCGGCTCACCACAACCTCTGCCTCCTGGGTTCAAGCTATTCTCCTGCCTCAGCCTCCCAAGTAGCTGGGATTACAGTTATGCGCCACCACGCCCTGCTAATTTTGTATTTTTAGTAGAGACGGGGTTTCTCCATGTTGGTCAGGCTGGTCTCCAACTCCCGACATCAGGTGATCCACCTGCCTTGGCCTCCCCAAGTACTGGTATTACAGGCGTGAGCCACCACGCCCGGCCTTTTTTCCTATTTCTTAAGCACCTACTGCATGTCAAGCTGTTTCCAAATGTTGTCTCATTAACACTGGGTGCGGTGGCTCATGCCTGTAATCTCAGCACTTTGGAAGGCTGAGGGCAGATCACGAGGTCAGGAGATTGAGACCATCTCCTGGCTAACACGGTGAAACCCTGTCTCTACTAAAAATACAAAAAATTAGCCAGGAGTGGTGGCCTGCACTTATAATCCCAGCTACTCAGGAGGCTGAGGCAGGAGAATCACTTGAACACGGGAGGCGGAGGTTGCAGTGAGCCAAGATCACGCCACTTCACTCCAGCCTGGGCGACAGAGCAAGACTCTGTCTCAAAAAAAAAAAAAAGACCAAATGTTATCTCATGCAAATCTCACAACAGCCCTATGCCTGGCAAACTTACCTCAGTTCAATTAGAAGCTCTCTGTACCAAAAGAAACTCACAGAATTGGTGTCCAACCAGCCGGGCACGGTGGCTCACGCTCACACCTGTAATCCCAGCACTTTGGGAGGCCAAGGCGGGCAGATCATGAGGTCAGGAGATCGAAACCATCCTGGCTAACATGGTGAAACCCCGTCTCTACTAAAAATACAAAAAAAAATAGCCAGGCATGGTGGCCAGCGCCTGTAGTCCCAGCTACTCGGGAGGCTGGGGCAGGAGAATGGCGTGAACCCAGGAGGCGCAGCTTGCAGTGAGCCAAGATTGCGCCACTGCACTCCAGCCTAGGCGACAGAGCGAGACTCCGTCTCAAAAAAAAAAAAGAATTGGTGTCCAACCAAGAATCTGAAATGCGAGACAAACGTGTTCTCAATTTACAACAGCCTCCCTGCCCAAGCCTCTCATCACACTGTCCCCCGAGTTCAAAGGTCAGCACTTTAACTGACTTAACACAGTCCCCAAACGCAAGCCAACTTCTTCACCCTGGAAAGCACTAGCTGTTTTATTTTTTTTATTTTTATTTTTATTTTTTTTTGAGATGGAGTCTCGCTCTGTCGCCCAGGCTGGAGTGCAGTGGCGCAATCTCGGCTCACTGCAAGCTCCGCCTCCCGGGTTCACTCCATTCTCCTGCCTCAGCCTCTCCGAGTAGCTGGGACTACAGGCGCCCACCACCACGCCCGGCTAATTTTTTTGTATTTTTAGTAGAGACGGGGTTTCACCATGGTCTCGATCTCCTGACCTCGTGATCCGCCTGCCTCGGCCTCCCAAAGTGCTGGGATTACAAGCGTGAGCCACCGCGCCCGGCCTAGCACTAGCTGTTTTAAACAATGGCAAGGTTAGATTCTATGAATATTGCCCTTACTTTAGAACTTGACTCTAGAGATGCTTCTTTATTTTACCCCTATATGATAGATGAAGAACCTGAAGTACAGAAAGGCTTAGTGACTTACCCAAGATCACACAGTCAACAGGCACTAGAATAGTTTGAAGCCAGGGCTGTGTGACTCACCAAAACCTGGATTTGATTCTCCTCCCTCTTCAGACTTTTCTCAGGTCAGAGCGGGTAAGTACTGTAAAGGGATGTGCCTGGGCTTTCAGTCTCTCCTGCCTCTTGACACTAGAATAGAGGCTGAGATGCTGCAGGGCGACCTACTTCCCAGGCTTCTGTTGCTTTTTAAAGATCCAGTCTCTGCTGGTGGCTTTGGGGGAGGAGGAGGTAGGGATGGCTCCATTAGCTTCCTGTGTTCCCTCCCCCATACTCCATCCCCAAGGCCAAAGTCACACCTGGGCTAGCTTAGCATCCCCAAAGTAGGAGGGAGAGACCTTTCAGCCCATGTGCAAACTAAAGCAGAAAAACCTTATTGTGTGTTAGCAGGAAGTGAAAGAGAAAAGTTATCCTATTCTTTTTTTTTTTTTTTTAATTTTTTGAGACGGAGTCTCACTCTGTTGCCCAGGCTGGAGTGTAGTCACTGCAACCTCCTTATCCCCAGTTCAAGTGATTCTCCTGCCTCAGCCTCCCAAGTAGCTGGGATTACAGGCGTGCGCCACCACCCCTAGCTAATTTTTGTATTTTTAGTAGAGACAGAGTTTCACCATGTTGGTCAGGCTGATCTTGAACTCCTGACCTCGTGATCTGCCCACCTTGGCCTCCCAAAGTGCTAGGATTATAGGCGTGAGCCACCACGACGGCTAGACTGTTTTTTGTTTTTTTTTTTTTTTTTTGAGACGGAATCTCACTTTGTTGCCCAGGCTGAAGTATAGTGGCACAATCTCGGCTCACTGCAACCTTTGACTTCTCAGATTCAGGAGACTCTCCTGCCTCAGCCTCCTGAATAGCTAGTATTACAGGTGTGCGCCACCACGCCCGGCTTTTTTGTATTTTTAGTAGAGACAGGGTTGCACCACATTGGCCAGGCTGGTCTCGAACTCCTGGCCTCAAGTGATCCTCCTGCCTCGGCCTCCCAAAGTGCTGAGATTACAGGCGTGAGCCACCGCGCCCAGCCAACTTTTATTTTTTGTAGCAAGAAAGGTCTTGCTATGTTGTCGAGGCTGCTCTTGAACTCCTGGGCTCAAGTGATCCACCTGTGTCTCGACCTCCCCAGTCACTGGGATTACAGATGTGAGCCACCATTCTTGGCAGGGCGGGGTTTTTGTCTGTTTGGGTAGCTGACTTCACATAGCAGATGCTCATCATTTGTTATATGAGTCAGTGCTCCACCCCAACTTGCACAGACTGCATCTGGCAAAATCTGAGAGCCTGTGGTGTACAGGGGTGAGCCCACCTCAGCCCACTCCAGGACCACAGCCCTCTGCCTTCCACCCTCTACTTGCTGAGGCCGTGTTTCTCTTGAGTCTTGGTCCTCTTTTGATTGAAAGTGGAAGGAAGAGCCAGGCACAGTGGCTCATGCCAGTAATCCCTGAGGCCGCAGATCACTTGAGGTCAGGAAACCCCGGCTCTACCAAAAAGATAAAAATTAGCCAGGTAGGGTGGCACACTCATGTAGTCCCAGCTACTTGGGAAGCTGAGGCAGAAGAATTGCTTAAACCTGGGAGGCGGAGGTTGCAGTGAGCCGAGATCGTGCCATTGCACTCCAGCCTGGGGGCAGTGTGCCTCTGTCTCAAAAAAAAAAAAAAAAAGTGGAAGGAGGGGGCTGGGTGCAGTGGTTCACACCTGTAATCCCAGCACTTTGGGAGGCCAAGGCGGGAAGATGGTTTGAGCCCAGGAGTTCCCAACCAGCCTGAGCAACATGGCGAGACTTCTTCTCTACAAAAAATACAAAAAAAAATGAGCTGTGTCTGATGGCACATGCCTGTAGACCTCACCCAGGAGGCTGAGGTGGGAGGATCGCTTCAGCCCAGGAGGTTAAGGCTGCAGTGAGCTGTAATCTCACCACTGCACTCCAGCCTAGGCAACAGAGGGAGACTTTATCTCAAAAAAAAAAAAAAAAAAGTGGAAGAGGGCCCAGCCCTAAGCTGGGTAGGAGTGCCAAGGGTGCTCAGCTGCTGCCATTCCTGCCTGGGAAGACTGGGGTGAGCCTATAGCTGGAGACCCCCCAACGTTGCTCCAGGTCCAGCAGGTTTGAGGAGTTGGGAGGCAAGGGCATCTTAAAACCTGTGTGGGTTTGGTGAACAGGTGGAGCCAGGCAGCTTCTGGTTCCAACAGGATGCGCAGTGGAGCCAGAGGAGGGCATGGAAGGGCTAGGTCTGTGCCAATGATCATGTTCTGTAAGGTTGGACAGAGAACCTCCTCACCCTCTCTTTTAAAAAAAAAAAAATTTTCTTTTTTTTTTGAGAGGGAGTCTGTCTCTGTCACCCAGGCTAGAGTGCAGTGGCGCAATCTCGGCTCACTGCAAGCTCTGCCTCCCAGGTTCATGCCATTCTCCTGCCTCAGCCTCCCAAGTAGCTGGGACTACAGGCGCCCGCCACCACGCCCGGCTAATTTTTTTGTATTTTTAGTAGAGAAGGGATTTCACCGTGTTAGCCAGGATGGTCTCGATCTCCTGACCTCGTGATCCACCCGCCTCGGCTTCCCAAAGTGCTGGGATTACAGGTGTTAGCCACTGCGCCCGGCCAACCTCTTTCTCTTGAGGGTGTATGCATATGGAAGGGACAGACTCCAGCCTCCCTGGAAGGGCTTCAAGTAGCTAGAGGATTGAGTGGCCTTTCCCCCAGTGGAGCACACAGCCCCATGGAATCCAGCTATCAGCACTCCTCACCTCCTCTGCTGCCAAGATGCAGTCCCCTCCACTCCCCTCCTCAGTCTCCCAGGTTCTACCCTCAGCCCCCTTCAGTCTATTCCCCACAGGAACCAGAGGGATCCCCTGAAGATATAAAACGTATCATGTTGCTACCTCAAATACTCCCCAAAGCCTTCTCCTCACTTAAGAATAAAATCCCGGGCATGACGCGGTGGCTCAGGCCTGTAATCCCAGCACTTTGGGAGGCCGAGGTGGATCACCTCAGGTCAGGAGTTCGAGACCAGCCTGGCCAACATGGTGAAACCCTGTCTCTACTAATACAAAATTAGCCAGGCATGGTGGCAGGCACCTGTAATCCCAGCTACTCGGGAGGCTGAGGCAGGAGAATGGCTTGAACCCAGGAGGTGGATGTTGCAGTGAGCCGAGATTGTGTCACTGCACTTCAGCCTGGGTGACAGAGACAAGACTCTGTCTCAAAAAAAAAAAGAAAAAAAAAAAAGAATAAAATCCTGGGCCGGGAATGGCTCATACTGGTAATCCTAGCACTTTAGGAGGCCGAGGTGAGAGGGTCACTTGAGCCTAGGAGTTGGAGACCAGCCTGGGCAACATAGGGAGACCCCATCTCTACAAAAAAATTAAAAAACTAGCAGAGCATGGTGGTGTGAACCTGTGGTCCCTGCTACTTGCGGGGCTGAGGTGGGAGGAGGCCAGGAAGTTGAGGCTGCAGTGAGGCAGTGAGCTGTGATTGTAGCACTGCACTCTAGCCTGGGCGACAGAGCGAGACCATCTCCAAAAAAAAAAAAAAAAAAAAAAAATCCTGAATTCTCTCCCCCATAATCCATCCAGCCATCCTCCTCACTTATGAGGCCCCCATCAGGCCCAAGCCCTCTCCGACCTGGCTGTTTCCTCTGCCTGGGACTCTGCCTCACCTCCCTCAGGACTCTAATCAAATGTCACCTAAAAGACATACCCCCCTCCTCCCTAGCTGCAAAAGGGCTTCCCCTTTTTGTTTGTCTGTCTCCTTCTGTAAGGGCAGGGAGGGTGTGGTCTGTGTGTTCCCAGCTGTGGTCCGGAGCCTCGAAGAGCCCTGGCACATTATAGATGCTCCTAAGTGTCTGCTGAATGCACAATGCAACAGCTTTGGCCAAGCCAAAATGGAACTGTGAAGAGAAAGTGAGCCTAAGGTGGCATGGTAGGGATGCAGCAGTGAGGGGAGATAGGTCTTGGGGAAAGTCCAGGCTTACAGGAGGGGATGTGCCCCTGTCCTTCCTACCCTTTCCATATCCCACTCCTTACTGGGCCAGGCCCAGGCTTTGACAGGTACAATGCCAGCAATGGGGGGAAGACTTAGGTCCGACAGCGCAAAGAAGACAAACCAAGCACACAGCTCCGGCACTAAGTCAAGTTCTTTACTTCCCAGAAGTGATGGCTAAGGGAAGGGAGGAGGGTGAGAAGAGGAAGACAGAAAGAGCCAGAGAGAATGAGGAGGTGAGAACGGGGGGACAGTAAACCACTGTTCTATGAAGTCTCATGAGGCAAGTGCTCAAGGTAAAAAAAGAGTCCTGGAGAATCGTCCACGGCTGCGGGAAGCATCTCGGTTTCCTTCTGCTTTTAAGTCCTCTCGGGGAAGGCTGCCGCCGCCGCCGCTGCATTAAATAGTTATGTACATCGCAGAGAGTCCCAGGCCATGGGCAGGCGGGGGCGGGGGGGTCATTTCACCAGGGGCCGAGTTTTATCATCGTCACCGCACTGGTGAGCTTTGTACTTTTTCACTTCTGCCATGTACTTGGCCCACGCGTCACCTTTACTTGTTAATACCTGTGGAAGGGGGATACGGGTTAGGAGGGGGGTGCCAGGAACCAGGGTCAGGACTGCCCTGAGACAGGTGACCCATTCCAAGTGTCACCCGGAAGACTCTGGGTTTGAGCTAAAGATTGTAAAGTCAAGTTATCTGGGGACCCATTGACAGCCCTCCTACCCTGCCAGGCACATTCATCAAAGGCCTGGATACCAGACAGGGAGGGAGAAGGCTGGGCGCAAAAGCTGGAAGGGAAAGGCAATGAGGGTGGACCCCCTGCACCAAGCCGGCTCACCTCATCCTCCGTCTTCTGCTTCTTGGCTACTATTCCCGTCTTGAGGGCTAGTTTGTTCCCGCCTCTGCGTTTGCCCACCTGGGTGAAGGGACAGAAGACTGCAACGGTTACAGGAGCCGGGACCGCCCTTGGCGGCGCTGAGGCCCACTACACCTTCCTAGCCCGGCCTGGTGGCCCGTCCTGACGCCGCGCCCAGCTCCGCCAGCCGGCCGACCTGCGCAGCAATCAGAGAGGAGCACACGCGACTCAGCGCCTGCCCTGGGCCGGCGGTGCCCTCCCAAGGAGCAAGAAGAGTGCCCACCTCAGTAGGGACCAGCTGTGTTCTCACTTTCCACGCCAAGGCCTCATCCTCCCTAGCAGGGACCACAAGAGGTGGCAACAGCTCCCTTTATTGAGCACATACTGTATGCCAAGCCCTGTGCCAAGTGCTGTGGATGTATCATCTCCTTTCATTTTTTTTTTTTTTTTTTTTGAGACGGAGTCTCGCTCTGTCGCCCAGGCTGGAGTGCAGTGGTGCGATCTCGGCTCACTGCAAGCTCCGCCTCCCGGGTTCACGCCATTCTCCTGCCTCAGCCTCCCGAGTAGCTGGGACTACAGGTGCCCGCCACCACGTCCAGCTAATTTTTTGTATTTTTTAGTAGAGACAGGGTTTCACTGTGTTAGCCAGGATGGTCTTGATCTCCTGACCTTGTGATCCGCCCGCCTCGGCCTCCCAAAGTGCTGGGATTACAGGTGTGAGCCGCCGCGCCTGGCCATCTCCTTTCATTTTCACAGCTACCCTAAGATGAAAGTTAGAACCACCCCCTTTTTGACCAGGCGCGGTGGCTCAGGCCTGTAATCCCAGCACTTTGGGAGGTGGAATCGGGTAGATCACCTGAGGTCAGGAGTTCGGGACCAGCCTGGCCAACATGGTGAAACCCCATCTCTACTAAAAATACAAAAAATTAGCCGGGACTGGTGGTAGGCACCTGTAATCCCAGCTACTCGGGAGGCTGAGGCAGAAGAATTGCTTGAACCCGGGAGAAGGAGGTTGCAGTAAGCTGAGGTTGCACCAATGCACTCCAGCCTGGGCAACAAAAGCGAGACTCTGTCTCAAAAAAAAAAAAAAACGAAAAAAGAACCACCCCCTTTTCATAGATGAGGAAAGTCTTTCAGAAGGAGAGGTCATGCTAACAACAAACAATGGAGCTGATTCAGGGTCAGGTGGGTCGAAGCCTCTGGACAACATCCTTAGACACCAAACAACATTGCCTTCCCTGTGCCTAGCCTGGCATGGCCTCTTTGAGGGTGCAGCCAAAATGGCTCCTCAATGAACAAATGAAAAAGATGCAACGACGACTGCTATTCCCATTCATGAAGGGATTCCACTCGCAGGTGTCAAACCAACCCTGGTCCTGACGCTTTTCCTTCCTTACCCTTTCCTCAAAGAAAGTCTTTCTCTAGCCTTTCATCCTGTATCCCACCTTCTCCCATTGATTGAGGGCTTCCTGTGCTCCAGCAGACTTCACAGACAATCAGGCATTCAGTAACCTGTGCTGCTGGGACTATTTCCTTTTTTTTTTTTTTGGAGACAGAGTCTTACTGTCCAGGCTGGAGTGCAGTGGCACGATCTTGGCTCACTGCAACCTCCACCTCCCAGGTTCAAGTGATTCTCCTGCCTCAGCCTCCCGAGTAGCTGTGATTACAGGTATGCACCACCATGCCTTGCTAATTTTTGTATTTTTAGTAGAGTCAGGCTTTCACCATGTTGGCCAGGCTGGTCTCAAACCCCTGACCTCACGTGATCTGCCCGCCTCGGCCTCCCAAAGTGCTGGGATTACAGGCATGAGCCACAGAGCCTGGCCTGCTGGGATTATTTCACACCGATTTTCTTTTTTTTTAAGATACTTTCTTGTTCTGTCATACAGGCTAGCGCAGTGGTGCAATCACGGCTCACTGCAGCCTGAATCTCCTGGGCTCAAGCGATCCTCCTGTCTCAGCCTCCTGGGTAGCTGGAGCTCCAGGCATGTGTGGCACCATGCCCAGCTAATTTTAAAAAATTTTTTTTGTAGAGATGCGTTTTTGCCATATTGTCCAGGCTGGTCTCCAACTCCTGGGCTTAAGCGATCCAGCCACCTCGACCTCCCAAAATGTTGGAATTACAGGTGTGAGCCGCTGCACCCAATCCACGCCCATTTTTAACAAATGAAGAAACTGAGGCTTGCAGAGGTTAGATCACTTGCCCAAAATCACATGCTGGATCCAGAACTAGAGCCCCCAGTCTTGTTATTCTCAAGTCAACTTTTTCCTCCACGCTACAGGGACTTGATCTTAGCACCACAGACATGGCAAGCTCAGAGCCAAAAATCAATATATGCCCTATTTACTTAATCCAGAGTTTCTCAACCTGGCACTAATAACATTTTGAGCTAGATTATTCTTTGTTTGGGGGTGGGAGGGCGCTGCCCCACGCATGGTAGGAAGTTGAGCAGCATCCCTGGCCTCTACCCATAGATGTCACTAGCACCCCCTCCCGCAGTTCTGACAACCAAAAATGTCTCCAGACTTTGCCAAACGTGGGGGTGGAGGGAACTGCCCCAATTGAGAACCACCAGTTTAGCCCTTCCTGGAAGACAGGCTCTGTGCTAACCACTTTCCCAGGATCACCTCATAAAACCCTCACCACATCAAGAGATGCGATGATGTCTATTTTTGCAACTAGGGAAAATGAGGGTAGGCAAACCCAGATGCTCCAGGAAAGCAGCGATCTTGTCTGCAAGCTCACCACTGCATACCAGCACCTAGCACAATGCCTAGCACGAGGTAAATTGCTCAATAAATGGAGGTTGGTCGAATAAGATACAAGGAAGTCAAGCAATTATCCTAGGTAAGTAATTGTCCTTACACAGTACGTGGTCTGAGTCTAACGCATATAGCTCAGAGTCCAGACTTAAATTTACTCCCTTTCCTCACAATTAGTGGTGGTCCCATGACCCAAGGTCCGGGTACCACTCAAACAGGAATCCTGACATCCACGTTTCCTCATTCTCCACAGTGCTGATTCCAAGGCAATTCCTCAGCTCCCAGTTCCCAGGGGCAGGCTGCTGGAGTCCCCACTCCCGCCCCCAGACCCCAGTTGTCGGGAATCCAAGTTCCACATTCTCAGCGGGTGACCCGGACGGGCCCCTCATTCAGAACGGAAAGTGGACCTCGGTCCCGAACCCCCTTCACGGGCCCCGACTCCCGCTGCCAGGACAGGCCGTGGCGCCCGCCCCCACCCCCACGGCTCCTTACGAAGCTAAGTGTGGAGCCTGGACCGCCCTTCCTCTTCGGATCCCCGGGGCCAGCGGCGGCAGCCGACTGGTCGGGTCGCTGCGGACCCGGGGGCGGCTCCTCCTGCCGCTGCCGCTGCTCCTCCTCCATCTTCCGCTTGAACAGCTCCAGGAAGCTGCCGTCGTTGGCGAACAAGTTCACGCCGCCCGACACCGGGCTCGAACCCGCGCCCGACACTTCCTCGTCGCCGCTCTCGGGCGACGTCCCCGGTCCCGACTCAGCCCAACGACTCCCGCCACCGCCAACGCCCGCGGGGCCCGGCGCCTCCCGGCCCGGAGGCTCCGCCCGTCTCCGTCGGGCAGCCATTTTGTCGCCAGGTGCCGCGCAAAGGACTCCGGGAAGGCGGCTCCGGCCCCGCGCTTGGCGCCCGACTCGCCTGGTCCCGAACAATGCATGCCGGGAAGAGCGGTCCGGCCCCCCAGCGTCCGCAGCGGGGGCGGGGCGAATGAGGGAACCAACCTGAAGAGGCGGGGCTAGAGGGAGGAGCCCCCGTCTCGCGGGTTTTTTTGTTTGGTTGTTTTTTTTTTTTTCTTTTTTTTTGAGACCCGAGTTTCGCTCTTGTTTCCCAGGCTGGAGTGCAATGGCGCGATCTCGGCTCACCGCAACCTTCACCTCCCAGGTTCAAGCGATTCTCCTGCCTCAGCCTCCCAAGTAGTGAGACGGGATTTCTCCACGTTGGTCAGGCTGGTGATCTCCCGACCTCAGGTGATCCGCCCGCCTCGGCCTTCCAAACTGCTGGGATTACAGGCGTGAGCCACGGCGCCCGGCCTTGTTTTTTAAAAATTAGAGACGGGCGCCTGGCTATATTGCCCAGGCTGGCCTCGAACTCCTGGCCTCGAACTCCTGGCCTCAAGTGATCCTCCTGCCTTGGCCTCCCCTCCCAACGTGTTGGGATTACAGGCGTGAGCCATCGGGCCCAGTCTTGCTGTTTTGGTTTTTGGTTTTTGGTTTTTTGTCTTGTTTTGGAGACAGAGTCACACTCCGTCTCCGAGGCTGGAGTGCAAAGGCATGATCACGGCTTACTTCAGCCTCGACCTCTCAGGGCTGAGGTGATCCTCCCACCACAGCCTCCCGAGTAGCTGGGAATACAGGCGTGCGCCACTACGCCTGGCTAATTTAATTTTATTTATTTATTTATATTTGTGGAGATGGGGTTTTGTCATGTTGTCCGGGCTGTTCTCAAACTCCTAGGCTCCAGCAGTCCTCTTACCTCAGCCTCCCAAAGTGCTGGGATTACAGGCATGAGCCACCGAGCCCTGCCTCTCGGGTTTTCAAAATTCAGCAGTACTCGGGCTGGTGTTCCCCAGACAGGGGCTCCTGGAGAATGAGACTGTCGTCTGAGACTGGGGCTGTAGCTTGCTTTCTGGAGTTGGTTTCACTTGGGGCTAGGAACAGATTCGCTTTCCAGGGCTAGAATCCCCGTCTGACGACATCAAGAATAATCTCTATGAGGGGAAGGACCTCATTTGGGGCTGTGTGCTCAGCTGACACCTGGGAACTTGAGTCCCTAACTGGGGAATAGAGAGCATGTCTAGTCTGGGCCCCCCAAGTAGAAATAGGGGTATCTTTGGGTTGGGTACCCATCTCTGGGATAAAGCATGCATGTAAGTACCCTCAATAAATCCTATGTCTTATTCACTGGCTCTAGTTCTCTTCTTTGGCCTCTTAAACATGATGCTATCCCTACTGAAGTAAATATGGGTCGAGCATGACAGTTGGGACATGTTGCTCATTTCTGTCATGGGTCTCTGCTGCTTGTATGTAGAGCTACTGTGATGTCACCTCTGTTCCTCTCCTGCTATCCCCATGGAAATGGACTCTAAAGTCTAATTTAAAGATTTCCACAGTATACACACTTTGATATACAGTAGAACCCTGCCTCCCTGTAAGGTACATGGATGTGCTTTGGTCAAAGATAGGCCAGGGTAGGTATCCAGGCCTACATGGGGACACAGCTGGCTCTGTGGAACTGAGGTCCCCGTCTGAGAATCAGCTTACTTTTTTATTGTATTATTGTTATTATTACTTTATTTTATTTTATTTTTTGAGACGGAGTCTCGCTCTGTCGCCCAGGCTGGAGTGCAGTGGCGTGATCTCGGCTCACTGCAACCTCCGCCTCCCGACTTCAAGCGATTCTTCTGCCTCAACCTGATCTCGAATTCCTGACCTCGTGATCTGCCCGCCTTGGCCTCCCAAAGTGCTGGGATTACAGGCGTGAGCCAACGCGCCCAGCCTATTTTATTTATATATTTATTTATTTATTTATTTAGAGACGGAGTTTCACTCTTTCACCCAGGCCGCAGTGGAGTGAAGTGGCGCAATCTCAGCTCGCTGCAACCACTGCCCTCCAGGTTCAAGCGATTCTCCTGCTTCAGCCTCCTGAGTAGCTGGGATTACAGGCGCGTGCCACCACGCCCGGCTAATTTTTGTATTTTTAGCAGAGACGGGGTTTCACCATCTTGGCAAGGCTGGTCCCGAACTCTTGACCTCAGGTGATCCACCCGCCTCGGCCTCCCAAAGTGGTAGGATTACAGGCGTGAGCCACCGCGCCCGGCCCGAGAATCAGCTTATTTTATGAGCTGTAGTATTCAGATGAAGTCGGGGTTATTTCTAGTCTCTAGTCTCCCTCTAAAGTTAAGTGTCATGGGCTGGGGTCTCCATCAAGGGCTTGGAACCCAGCTTCCGTTCCTGCTCTAGGACAGAGGTTCAAACATGAAATATGGTATACTGGAGTCTTCTCTTGAAATACAAGGAGGCTTTTAGGAATTAGGGTCCCTTCTACGAAACGGAGCGCAATTGCAGGCACGGTGCTTGCTAGGCATGGGAGATCAGGGCGTACAGGACAAGACTCTGTGGAGTCGCCCACTCTAAGCCACTACCAGCCCGGGGACTTATCACCAACCGAGTCAATTCGTCTATGATTGGTTTGCGGCAAGAGCCAAGTGGCTCACAGCCTATTGAATAACAGAGGGGGCGGACCTGAGGTGAGGTTGGGACCTAACGTGAAGAATGGAGGGAAAATGATGGACATAAAGTTGAGCCTATGGAGTCAGGCCAAGGAGGACCAGGACTCTAACCTCACTGAAAGGGCATGGACTGGGTGTTTGGCTGGTTGCTAAGGAGAGGTTGGCGCTACCGGAACATAAGAGTGATTGGTGTAAATAAGAAAAGACATAGCCAATGAAAGGAGAGCTGCTAGACCTAGGGCCCAATCAGTGAAGGGGAGTAGCCTAGACCGTACCGATGGTAGGCCTAGGTAGGGGGAACCCTTGGAAAATTATAGACCAGAGGTTGACAAAGTGAACCCTGGAAGCAAAGAATAGTGAAAATGTAATTTAAATTTCTTCTAAAAGGCAAGTAATGAGGAAATTAACTCATGCTCCTAGCTTCGATAGGAATGTGATAGAGAATTTCCCCTGTAGGTGCTTCGTATGGTGCGCTCCGCTGGATCACGTGAGCCAGTTCCAAAATGGCGGCAGGGGTGGCCGGGTGGGGGGTTGAGGCGGAGGAGTTCGAAGATGCGCCTGATGTGGAGCCGCTGGAGCCTACACTTAGCAACATCATCGAGCAGCGCAGCCTGAAGTGGATCTTCGTCGGGGGCAAGGGTGGTGTGGGCAAGACCACCTGCAGGTAAGGAGGCTGCGGCGGGAGCCAGGAGGCGTGTAGGATATACCACTGGGCGAAGGGGAGGCCAAGGACCGGCTTTTCCACCACGACCGGGGCATGGGGGCTGGCGGGGGTCTTTGGGTTTCACTCTCTGGAAGTTACCTGAAGCAAATGAGAAAGACCTCAATGCAGCCCTAGCACCCTCTGAGTTGGACCATCCGTGTTGGGGCTCAAGTGCCGAACCACAGTGAACTCAGCGCCCGGGGGACGGGGAAGCACTTGGATGTCCCCATCAGCTGGACCGTACCTGAGTGAATCCAGAGTTGTGGGGGAGGGCGGCACCAGAACAAGCAATCCTAGTTTGGTGAACCTTGGTGTTTTATGCCCAAGGCGAGAGTGAGGGTGGAAAGCGAGGGAGAGGGCACATGATCAGACTGTCCCAGGCAGCTACGGGCAGGAGGTGTCCGTGGGGCAGATTATCCTGGACAAGCGGACTGAACCATCCTGTGCTTACCAGGGAATGCGGGGGACCCCTTAGCTTATTAAGGAAGGGGGCACGGAGTCAAGCTATGCTCGCTGGACAGCTGGGCCATGCCACTGTGTGCCCAGCAAAGAAGAAGCAGGCACTAGGCCAGACAGACTCAGTCAGCGGAACCTTACCTCTCTAGTCCACATAGAGGGGTCAGTAGATAAATCAGAGAGGGTTCCTTTGTAGGGACTGAGGCTCAATCCCACCGTAACCCATACTCTCCTCTCAAGGCCCCTGCTGATCCGGGTCACCTGCTCCAGGGAACCTACCACTCCCCTTGCAGACCCAGGGAACAGAGCCCATCCCCTCATCCCCTATCTTTTGACTTTTCCTTTACTCAGTTGCAGCCTGGCAGTCCAGCTCTCCAAGGGGCGTGAGAGTGTTCTGATCATCTCCACAGACCCAGCTCACAACATCTCAGATGCTTTTGACCAGAAGTTCTCAAAGGTGCCTACCAAGGTCAAAGGCTATGACAACCTCTTTGCTATGGTGAGTGGAGCAGGGCTTAGCCCCCACTTCTGGGAAAAGCCTCTTCCAGCCTTTCTTGTGCACACACACCAGCAGCCACCGTGTCCTATCCACTCTATATCCTGTGTCTCTCCTGTTTCACTCCTTCCTCAACATACTCACAAGGGAACCAGTGAGGAATTGCAAAGCAGGAAGCACACCAGAGTGCCTAAAGCTTAGTGAGCCAGGGTAGGGGAAGGAGAAGTTGGAGAGACCAATCAGAGCCACATGGTGTGGGACCTTATCGGCCACGCTAAGAAGTTTGGCATTGTCTCCAGGTTATTAACGGGAAGCTGTTTGTTTTAAGCAGGGCAATGTCGTGGCCAAATTCTTGTTTGAAAAGTACCCTCTGACGGCCAGGTGGAGATTTAATTGTCAGGGTAGAAGCAGGGAAACTAACAAGGAGATTGGGGATGTAACCAGTTGAGAGATGACAACATCCTGGACTCTGGTGGAGGCAGAATGTTGGGGGAGAAGTAGTCAGATTTGAGTTTGTTTTTTTTTTTTTAGACACTCAAGACTCCTCTGTCTCCCAGGCTGGAGTGCAGTGACCCGATCTAGGCTCACTGCAACCTCCGCCTCCCAGGTTCAAGCAATGCTCCTGCCTCAGCCTCCCGCGTAGCTGGCATTGCAGGCTTGCGCCACCACTGCCTGTTAATTTTGTTATTTTTAGTAGAGACAGGTTTTCACCATGTTGGCCAGGCTGGTCTCAAACTCCTGACCTCAAGTGATCTGACAACCTCGGCCTCCTACAGTGCTGGGATTACAGGCATGAGCCACCACATCACACCAGGGATGTATTTTGGAAGTAAACCAGTAAGATTACTTGGGTGAGAGAAAGAAATAAATTGATTACATGTCTTTCTTGTCTCTCTAAGCAACTGGGATGGGGAAAACGAGGAAAGGAGTAGGTTTAGAATGAACAAATAAAGAATTTCATTTTGTCCACAGTGAATCTGAGTTGCCCACTGGAAATCCAAGTGGAAATATCATGACAATAGCTTGTTTATGTGAGTCTGGAGCCCAGAGGAGGTTGGCATTGATTTGGAAGTCACTGTCCCAAGGGTGGCATTTAAAGCTGTGTGAGGGCTGGGCATGGTGGCCCACTCCTGTAATCCTAGCACTTTGAGAAGCCAAGGTGGGTGGATCACTTGAGGTCAGGAGTTCGACACCAGCCTGGCCAACATGGTGAAACCCCATCTCTACTAAAAATATAAAACAATCAGCTGGGCATGGTGGCAGGTGCCTGTAATACCAGCTACTCAGGAGGCTAAGGTAGGAGAATCACTAGAACCCAGGAAGCAGAGATTCTCCTGCCTCAGCCTCTGGAGTAGCTGGGATTACAGGTGCCTACCTCCATGCCCGGCTAATTTTTGTATTTTTAGTAGAGACGAGGTTTTCCCACGTCTCAAAAAAAAAAAAAAAAAAATAGGCTGGGCGCGGTGGCTCACTCCTGTCATCCCAGCACTTTGGGAGGCCGAGGTGGGTGGATCACAAAGTCAGGAGATTGAGACCATCCTGGCTAACACGGTGCAACTGCATCTCTACTAAAAATACAAAAAAAATTAGCCGGGCGTGGTGGCAGGCGCCTTTGGTCCCAGCTGCTCAGGAGGCTGAGGCAGGAGAATGGCGTGAACCCGAGAGGCAGAGTTTGCAGTGAGCTGAGATCGTGCCACTGCACTCCAGCCTGGGTGACAGAGCAAGACTCCGTCTCAAAAAAAAAAAAAATAAAGGCCAGGCACGGTGGCCCACATCTGTAATCCCAGCACTTTGGGAGGCTGAGGCAGGCAGATCACAAGGTCAGGAGATTGAGACCATCTTGGCTAACACGGTGAAACCTCGTCTCTACTAAAAATACAAAAAAATTAGCCAGGCGTGGTGGCGGGCACCTGTAGTCCCAGCTACTCGGGAGGCTGAGGCAGGAGAATGGTGTGAACCTGGGAGGCGGAGCTTGCAGTGAGCCGAGATCGTGCCACTGCTTTACAGCCTGAACGACACAGCGAGACTCCACAAAAAATAATAAATAAAAATAAAATAAAGAGATGCTGCAGAGTGAGGATGCTGGCAGAGGACAGTCCTCAGGTGGGATGAGCTCTATCCAGCATACAGACCCAGAACTTGGGCGCTGCCAGGGTCAGGGACTGGGAGGGAAACAGGAGGAATTGGGGCACTTCCCGGGCAGAGATGAGGGTGTTGGCAGGCAATGGCTTCTCTTTCTCACCAAGGAACAGGCAAGGGTCTCAGCAGTGAATGGGATAGAAGTTTGAGGAGGGAGAAAATGCCACATAAACGCTTCTTAAGGTAGCATGGGGAACCAGAATTGTCTGGATCGTCAAGTGCCCATTGGAGATTTGTGTTCAGAAGAGGGGAGCAAGGGCCAGGCATGGTGGCTCATGCCTGTAATCCCAGCACTTCGGGAGGCTGAGGCGGGTGGATCACAAGGTCAGGAGTTAAAGACCAGCCTGGCCAAGATGGTGAAACTCCATCTCTACTAAAAATACAAAAATTAGCTGGGCAGGGTGGCTCACGCCTGTAATCCCAGCACTTTGGGAGGCCGAGGCGGGCAGATCACGAGGTCAGGAGATTGAGACCAGCCTGGCTAACGGTGAAACCCCGTCTCTACTAAAAATACAAAAAGTTAGCCGGGCGTGGTGGCGGGTGCCTTTAATCCCAGTTATTCGGGAGGCTGAGGCAGGAGAATGGCGTGAACGTGGGAGGTGGAGCTTGCAGTGAGCCTAGATCACGCCACTGCACTCCAGCCTGGGTGACAGAGCAAGACTCCATCTCAAAAAAAAAAAAAAAAATAAGCCAGGCGCAGTGGCTCACGCCTGTAATCCCAGCACTTTGGGAGGCTGAGGCGGGCAGATCACCTGAGGTCGGGAGTTCGAGACCAGCCTGACCAATATGGTGAAACCCCGTCTCTACTAAAAATACAAAAATTAGCCTTGCGTGGTGGCCGGCACCTGTAGTCCCAGCTACACGGGAGGCTGAGGCAGGAGAATTGCTTGAACCTGGGAGGCAGAGGTTGCAGTGAGCCGAGATCATACCACTGCACTCCAGCCTGGGAGACAGAGCAAGACTCCATCTCAAAAAAAAAAAATTAGCTAGGCCTGGTGGTAGGCGCCTGTAAACCCAGATACTCGGGAGGCTGAGGCAAAGAATTGCTTGAACCTGGGAGGCGGAGGTTGCAGTGAGCCGAGATCCCGCCACTGCACTCCAACCTGGGTGACAGAGCGAGACTCCGTCTCCAAAAGGGTGGAGAGCAAGATGGGAATACTCTTCAGGAGTGTTTGGCCCTCAAGTGCAGTGATACTAAAGAGCTAGAAAGCCATACCTGTAATTTCAGTGCTTGCAGAGACTGAGACAAGAGGATCACTTGAGGTCAGGAGTTCAAGACCAGCCTGGGCAACAAAGGGAGACCGTTTCTCTATAAAAAACAAACAAAATTAGTTGGGCATGGTGATGTGTGCCCATAGTCCCAGTAAGTCGGTAGGTTGAGGCAGGAGGATCATTTGAGCCTAAGAGTTTGAGGCTGCAATGAGCTATGTATGAGATGCTATCTTTTTTTTTTTTTTGAGACTGAGTTTCACTCTGTCACCCAGGCTGGAGTGCAGTGGTGTGATCTCAGCTCACTGCAACCTCCACCTCCTGAGTTTAAGCGATTCTCCCGCCTCAGCCTCCCAAGTGGCTGTGATTACAGGCGCCCGCCACCACATCCAGCTAATTTTTGTTTTTGGAGTTTTTTGTTTGTTTGTTTGTTTGTTTTGAGACAGAGTCTTACTCTGTCGCCCAGGATGGAGTGCAGTGGCGCAATTTCGGTTCACTGAAACCTCTCCCTCCCAATTTCAAGTGATTCTCCTGCCTCAGCCTCCCGAGTACCTGGGACTACAGGTGCATGCTACCACGCCTGGCTAATTTTTAGTATTTTTAGTAGAGACGGGGTTTCACCATGTTAGCCAGGATGGTCTCGATCTCCTGACCTCGCGATCCACCCGCTTCGGCCTCCCAAAGTGCTGAGATTACAGGCGTGAGCCACCGCACCTGGCCTGTATTTTTTTTTAGTAGAGACAGGGTTTCAACATGTTGGCCGGGCTGTTTTCAATCTCCTGACCTCAAATGATCTGCCCGGCTTGGTCTCCTAATATGCTGGGATTACAAGTGTGAGCTACCGTGCCCAGCCAAGACGCTATCTCTAAAAGAAAGAAAAAAAAAAGCTGGAAGTAACCAGAGTGGGGAATTTTGCCAACAGCAGGGGGAAAGGGAGTGTTTGCAGAGGGAACCTGTGGAGGCTGGGCTGGATAAGTGTGCCAGCCAAGAGGAACACTGACAGTTTACAGGAGCCAGGTGAGGGGATGAAGTAGTCCAAAGAGGCTTAGAACACATGAAGCATAAGAAGAGGTTGCGGTGATGAGTGGGCAAGCTCCCCAACAGGGAATGACCCCTAAGGCCTGCGAGTTGGGTATTTGCCCATGGGACCCATGAAGTCACCAAGAAGAGGTGACAAAGGAGGAAGATAAAGAGGGAGGCATTGGCCGGGCGTGGTGGCTCATACCTGTAATCCCAGCACTTTGGGAGGTTGAGGTGGGCAGATCACCTGAGGTTGGGAGTTGAAGACCAGCCTGACCAACATAGAGAAACCCCGTCTCTACTAAAAATACAAAATTAGCTGGGGTGGTGGTGCATGCCTGTAATCCCAGCTACTCAGGAGTCTGAGGCAGGAGAATCACTTGAACGCGGGAGGTGGAGGTTGTGGTGAGCCAAGATCACGCCATTGTCCAGCCCGGACAACAAGAGCAAAACTCCGTCTCAAAAAAAAAAAAAAAAAAATACAAAAATACCAAAAATTAGCCGGGCATGGCCGGGCGCAGTGGCTCACGCCTGTAATCCCAGCACTTTGGGAGGCCGAGGTGGGTGGATCACGAGGTCAGGAGATGGAGACCATCCTGGCTAACACAGTGAAACCCCCTCTCTACTAAAAATACAAAAAATTAGCCGGGTGTGGTAGCAGGCGCCTATAGTCCCAGCTACTCACTGCAGTCCAGCCTGGGTGACACAGCGGGACTCCATCTCAAAAAATAAAAATAAAAATAAAAAATTAGCCAGGCATGGTGGGGCATGCCTGTAGTCTCGGCTATCCGGGAGGCTGAGGCAGGAGAATCGCTTGAACTCAGAAGGCAGAGGTTGTGGTGAGCTGAGATTGCGCCACTGCACTGCAGCCTAGGCAATAAGATCAAAACTCCATCTCAGGGAAAAAAAAAAAAAAAAAGAGGGAGGCATTGAGTCTGAGACTGGCCAGGGACCCCAGCCATGGCCATCCCTTCATAGATTCTATATATATGTTTGTGTTTTGTTTTGTTTTCTTTTGTTTGTTTTTTGAGACAGAGTCTCGCTCTGTCACCCAGGCTGGAGTGCAATGGCGTGATCTCGGCTCACTGTAACCTCTGCCTCCCCGGTTCAAGAGATTCCCCTGCCTCAACCTCCAGAGTGGCTAGGATTATAGGCACCCGCCACTAAGCATGGCTAATTTTTGTATCTTTAGTAGAGATGGGGTTTCACCACGTTGGCCAGGCTGGCCTCGAACTCCCGACCTCAGGTGATCTGCTCACCTCCGCTTCCCTAAGGGCTGGAATTACAGGCATGAGCTACTGCGCCTGGCTGGATTCTCCATATGTGTTGACGATCTCTGTGCCAGGCACTGTTCATGCTAAGTGCTGAGGACACAGCAGTGAGTTAGATGGTAAAACCCCTACCCTTGAGGGGCAGACGTTCCTGCTATGGAGACAGATGATAAACATGATAAGGGAATCATGAGGGATGTGAGGAAGGGCTAATTTTTGTTTTCAGATAGGTCTTGCTATATTGCCCAGGCTGTGTCCAACTCTTGAGCTCAAGCGATCCTCCCATCTCATTCTCCTGAGTACCTGGGACTACAGGCGTGAGCTATCCTGCCCAGCTCCTAAGGGCTAAACCTTAAGGAGAAAGGAAGGCAGGGCAGGGGGTGTCGGTGGATCTGTGCTGTTATTTAGGGTGGTCAAGGAATCTCTCAGTGGAGGGATGAATGACCTGAAGGAGGTCATGGCCCAGTCATGGGAGTATCTGGGGTTGCAAGTGGCAGGTTGCAAGTGGGGAGTAGCAGTATAAATGGCCCGCGGTGGGTTTCAGCTTCCTTTTGAGGGCCCTGGGCACAGCTTGCAATTTTCCCCTTGTTTTTGACCCTTTATGCAACCATACAAAACCCTAAGTGCTACCTCAGGGTCCCCCCAGCCGTGACCTAATGAAATGCCTGTGGTCAGAGCCCGCCACAGGCTCCCCCTGGCCCTGTGCCCAGGTAGGAAGGCTCCCCCAGCAGTAGCAGCAACCTCAGTCTCATCCCTTTGGCCCCTAGGAGATTGACCCCAGCCTGGGCGTGGCGGAGCTGCCTGACGAGTTCTTCGAGGAGGACAACATGCTGAGCATGGGCAAGAAGATGATGCAGGAGGCCATGAGCGCATTTCCCGGCATCGATGAGGCCATGAGCTATGCCGAGGTCATGAGGTCAGGCCCAGCCAGCAGGGGTGGGGGCTGCCTGGGGAAGGGGAAGAGCAGACACAGAGGGCTGACCCCTGTCTCCCCTCAGGCTGGTGAAGGGCATGAACTTCTCGGTGGTGGTATTTGACACGGCACCCACGGGCCACACACTGAGGCTGCTCAACTTCCCCACCATCGTGGAGCGGGGCCTGGGCCGGCTTATGCAGATCAAGAACCAGATCAGCCCTTTCATCTCACAGGCAGGCGGCGGGGGCCCCCACCTGTACCATCCAGGCAGCCGGGAGTGGGAGTAGGCCCGGGCCCCCAGACCCTCAAATGCGCACTAACAATTCCCTTCCCACCCCTTCTCTCTCTGGACTTCTCCCTGGAGGGGATGGGACGGAGCTCTCTTTCCTCCCCCACAGGCAGGACTCAGTATCCCTGCCCCTGCCCACTAAATACCCTAGACAGAGCCAGAAAGCACATTCCAGAACCAGGCAACCTGCCTTCAAACCCTCTACACTCACCATGTGACCCAACTGCTGTGTGACCTCAAGCAAATCACTTCACCTCTCTGGGCCTCACCTTCCTTGTCTTGCAAATGGAGATCATGAGAATGCCCCATGGGTTATTATTATTATTATTAGATGGAGTCTCGCTCTGTCACCCAGGCTGGAGTGCAGTGGTGTGATCTCGGCTCATTGCAACCTCCACCTCCTGGGTTCAAGTGATTCTCGTGCCTCCGCCTCCCAAGTAGCTGGGACTACAGACGTGTACCACCATGCCCAGCTAATTTTTGTATTTTTTGTAGAAATAGAGTTTTGCCATGTTGCCCAGGCTGGTCTTGAACTCCTGGCCTCAAGCAGTACACCCACCTCGACCTCCCAGAGTGCTGGGATTACAGGCATGAGCCACTGTGCCCAGCGCCCATGGGTTATTATTATGATGACAACCCTAAAGCCCCCACAGTGCTGCACACCACCAGCACCACCCACCATGGTGTATGTACATGTGTGGGTGTGTGTGTGTCCCCTGTGGGGACCTGTGCCTCAGGTGGTAACACTGAGCACTTACTGTGTGCCAGACACTATTCTGAGCACATTATATGCATCAGTTCATCTGGTACAACAAGTCTGGGAGGTAAAGTTTAGAGATGGGGAAACTGAGGCTCCGGGAGGTCAAGCCCCTTAGCTATGGTTCCCTAGAAATGGCAAAGCTGAGGGCCGGGCGCGGTGGCTCACGCTTGTAATCCCAGCACTTTGGGAGGCCGAGGCGGGCGGATCACAAGGTCAGGAGATCGAGACCACAGTGAAACCCCGTCTCTACTAAAAATACAAAAAATTAGCCGGGCGTGGTGGCGGGCGCCTGTAGTCCCAGCTACTCGGAGAGGCTGAGGCAGGAGAATGGCGTGAACCCGGGAGGCGGAGCTTGCAGTGAG
The DNA here is from genome assembly GCF_006542625.1 of Nomascus leucogenys. Classification (NCBI taxonomy): domain Eukaryota; kingdom Metazoa; phylum Chordata; class Mammalia; order Primates; family Hylobatidae; genus Nomascus; species Nomascus leucogenys. The sequence goes on along the minus strand of NC_044390.1, from coordinate 58,311,040 downwards.
CCGAGATTGCGCCATTGCACTCCAGCCTGGGCGATAGAGCGAGACTCCGTCTCAAAAAAAAAAAAAAAAAAAAAAAAAAAAAAAGAAATGGCAAAGCTGAGGCCAGCCGCGGTGGCTCACGCCTGTAATCCTAGGACTTCGCAAGGCGGGTGGATTGCCTGAGGTCAGGAGTTCAAGGCCAGCCTGGCCAAAATGGTGAAACCCCACCTGTACTAAAAATACAAAAATTAGCCGGTTATGGTGGCGCACGCCTGTAATCCCAGCTACTCGGGAGGCTGAGGCAGGAGAATCGCTTGAACCCAGGAGGCGGAGGTTGCAGTGAGCCAAAATCACGCCATTGTACTCCAGCCTGGGCAACAGAGTGAGACTCCATTTCAAAAAAAAAAAAAGAAAAGAAAAATGGCAAAGCTAGTATTTGACCAACCCCAGGAATCTGCTCATGGGCCTGAGCCTTTAACCACTGGGAGATATCAGGAGTCATCCCTCGGGTGTTTAGTGAAACCCCAACCCAGGAGGTTTAAGGAGCCCCAGGTAAACTATGAGCCCTCCCACATCCCCCCTGCAGATGTGCAACATGCTGGGCCTGGGGGACATGAACGCAGACCAGCTGGCCTCCAAGCTAGAGGAGACGCTACCCGTCATCCGCTCAGTCAGCGAACAGTTCAAGGACCCTGTGAGTGGTGGTCTAGCTGGCAGTGAGAGGCCTGGGGGCTGAGGATGGGGGCAGACCCCGCCCCTCACTGTCCTCTCTCGTGCCCTGTAGGAGCAGACAACTTTCATCTGCGTATGCATTGCTGAGTTCCTGTCCCTGTATGAGACAGAGAGGCTGATCCAGGAGCTGGCCAAGTGCAAGATCGACACGCACAATATCATTGTCAACCAGCTCGTCTTCCCTGACCCCGAGAAGCCCTGCAAGATGTGTGAGGCCCGCCACAAGATCCAGGCCAAGTATCTGGACCAGGTGTGCCCACCCACCCAGCACTGGCTCAGCAGAGGCACCTCTGCCCCTTTATTCCCTGATCTTTTGTCCCACCTTCTGGCCCTCTGCTCTAGCCTCCTGCCCTTTGCCCCCACATTTCACATCCTTCACCCTTATTCCGGCCGTAGAGGACTGTGGCTTGCCTGGCCTAGGTCCCTGTGACCCTGGAGAGCAGGGGGTCTAGCCCAGTGATCTCTGACCATAGTGACCCAACTCCCACTTATGACATCTTAAGCTCCTGCCCTGTATTCTCTCCCTGACCCTGGAAGCTTCCTAGCTTTACCCCTTCTATTGATCCACACTCTGTTTCTGCCTTCCTGCCCCCTGACCACTGCCTTCTACCCTCTGCCCTGGCTGCAGATGGAGGACCTGTATGAAGACTTCCACATCGTGAAGCTGCCGCTGTTACCCCATGAGGTGCGGGGGGCAGACAAGGTCAACACCTTCTCAGCCCTCCTCCTGGAGCCCTACAAGCCCCCCAGTGCCCAGTAGCACAGCTGCCAGCCCCAACCACTGCCATTTCACACTCACCCTCCACCCTCCCCACCCCCTCGGGGCAGAGTTTGCACAAAGTCCCCCCATAATACAGGGGGAGCCACTTGGGCAGGAGGCAGGGAGGGGTCCATTCCCCCTGGTGGGGCTGGTGGGGAGCTGTAGTTGCCCTCTACCTCTCCCACCTCTTGCTCTTCAATAAAATGATCTTAAACTGCTGTATTGTTGACAATGGGAGGTGAGGGTAAGCACCTTTATGTACAGTTGTACAGGTTGTGCACTGGACAGAAGTGTCACATCTAGAGGGGCCCATTCACAACAGAGACCTAATGGAGATGCGTGTTTACTGTGGCAACTTTGGAAGGAGGGTGTCTTGGGTGAGAGATACCTTTGTCTCATTCTGTGTGGGTTAAGGTGTCCCTGCTGGGCCTGTGAAGCCTGGAATGGAAGACAGAGGCATTTGCCCACTTCCTTGGAGGCTCAGAGTGTGGGAACTGGGAGGCCCCTTGGCCAGCCCAGGCTGGTGGGGAGTGGATTAGGCCGGCAGTGGGCCCGGCGCTGCCTGCTGTTTGGTTTGGGAATTAGTGAGCGCCCTGGGGAGAGGCCAGGCCTGCCAGACTGGGGATTAACAGTCTTCACCCCCCAATTCCTGCCCCCATGGGATGGCATCAGCCCCTCCCAGCAAAGGGCTGCAGCATGGGGGCTGGTTAGTGGGCAGGGTGACAGAGGACTCTGGCTGGAGGGGCTCCTGAAGTCTCATCCTGACTCCAGAGCGGTCTCAGGCTGTGGGCACACAGGCCTAGAAGGCACCTAGTGGACCCCCTTATCCCCTGCCCTTCGCTCCTCCCTCTGCCACTGCCTGGTCTGCTATTGTTGTCCCCACTTGGGAGACTCAGGATGGGGCATGACCTTGAGAGTTTACAAGTTCCAAGCCAGAGCTGGCTAGGGGGGACAGAAAGGGGGTTCCTGAGGACACACATGAGTCAAAGTGGTGTTCAGGCCGGGCGCAGTGGCTCACACCTGTAATCCCAGCACTTTGGGAGGCCGAGGTGGGTGGATCACTTGAGGCCAGGAGTTCAAGACCAGCCTGGCCAACATGGTGAAACCTTGTCTCTATCTACTTAAAATACAAAAATTAGTCGGGCGTGATGTTGGGGTGCCTGTAGTCCCAGCTGCTCTGGAGGCTTAGGTGGGAGAATCACTTGAACCCCAGAGGCAGAGGTTGCAGTGAGCCGAGACAGAGTAAGACCCTGTCTCAAAAAACAAAAGTGGTGTTCAGGTCTGGGCATGGTGGCTCATGCATGTAATCCCAGCACTTTGGGAGGCCGAGGCAGGTGGATCACGAGGTCAGGAGTTGGAGGCCAGCCTCCAACTACTCTCTACTAAAAATACAAAAATTAGCCAGGCGTGGTGGTGCCCACCTATAATCCCAGCTACTTGGGAGGCTGAGGCAGGAGAATCACTTGAACCTGGGAGGCGGAGGTTACACTGAGCCCAGATCGCGCCTTTGCACTCCAGCCTGGGCAATAGAATGAGACCCAGTCTCAAAAAAAAAAAAGTGTTCAGACCGTGGACACCCAGAGTCTGGGTGTGCCAGGGTGTGTGTGTAAGGGGAACCCCACCAGGAGCCTAGGCTTGTCACTCTTAACTCCCTGGGGTGTGCACAAGCAGGTGTGGGCCTGTGGGGGTGGCATGTGTAAACAAACACGATGGTACAGCCGGCTCTGCGCCAAACTGCCAAGATCCAAATCCCAGCTGTGCTACGAACAAGATGAGATGTGACATTGGAGCCTCAGTTTCCCTACTTGGATAGTAAGCTGACCAACTTAGCATGCCTGTAAGGATTCCACGAGATGAAACACGCAAGGAGTTTATACCGGCACCAGACAGGAAACCCCAAGAAATGTTTGTTATTTTTCGTTGTCACAATTAGTAAGCCTATCAAATAGCCCAGGAAGCCTGCCCCCAGCCCCTGCGGGAATTCAGCAGTTGGAAGTGTGTGGGGATGCGGGTGAGCTGGGGGAGGGAGGATGAAAAGGAGGAGCTGGCTTCAGTGAATGCAAGGACACTTCCTAGGGAGTGGGGGCTGCTCATCGAGAACTGAGCTCATCAGCACGGAGCCTGCCACCGCCTTGCCAGGTTCCGCAGCTGACGGCACCGCCCCAGCTGCCCCCTTGCCCCCATTTATGGGCTGTCCGGCAGCTGGACAGCGAAGGCATGGGTCACAGGGTGACCAGCCCAGGCGGGTTCCTAATTACCCCGGGCAGGGTGAACATCTGCCAGTCTGGGAACACAGCGTCCCAGCCTGCTGGGCTTGGAACCTCGGGCGGGGCTATGCAGAATGCACGAGGGGCTCCTGAGCACTCTAGGATGCCCATCCCAGGGTTTGACCCCTGAACCTCCGCCCCTCCTACACCAATCTGTGTGTTAATGTCCTCCAGGCTGGGCAGTGGAGGGGGAGCGGGTACTGTTTGTACCAGGCTGGGAGTGTCCCCTTTACAGGTGTGTCTTTGAAGAATGAACATCTGCCCAGAATCCATGCCAAATGCAGGACAAGGTTTTGTGTCCCCAAGCTTGTGTGTTCGTGGCAATGCTGAGAGTATCTGAGACCTGTGTGTGTGTGTGTGTGTGGGCCTGCCGCCGGGAGGGAGTGTTGGAAAGGGAGTTGGCCTCACATATTGGTGTACAAATGCTGGTGAGTTTCACCAGCGGTGATAGCTAGGGGACCCTTGAGAGAGGGTTGGCTGTTGTGTGTGTCTTTGCAAGATTGGTGAACCTCAGGCCCCGCTCTGAGCCTGGGATTGTGTGCCACCGCACTGAGGAAAGGGTTTTTGCATTTGGTGTGTGATCATGGGTGCATCTTTGCACAGGGGAGATCGGGAATAAAACCTCCTTGCAGTGGTGTATGACTGTGTGTGTGAAGGCATTCTGAGGTCTGGGTGGGGTCTGGCGCTTGGCTGGTTGTGTGGGTGTCTTTGTTACATGGTGTGATCATGAGGGAATTCAGACCGTTGGGAGCACTGTGTGTGTGAGAGAGGAGAGCCTAGGATGTCAGGGTCCACCTGCCTTATATATGCGTGATGGGGGCAGGGGGCGTCGAGGTAGGTGTGTCTTGTGTGACTCTGGAAGGTTCTGTGACAGTGTGTACTGCTCCTCTGGGTCACCATAGTTATGTGAGGCTGTCTTTTTGTTTTTTCAATAGAGATGGGGAATCTCACTATATTGCCCAGGCTGGTCTCGAACTCCTGGCTCAAGTGATCCTCCCACCTAAGCCTCCCAAAGTGCTAAAATTACGAGCGTGAGCCATCGTGCCTGGCTAAGGCTGTCTTAAGAGCAGCTAGATTTGTTTCTGGGACTATGATGTGTGTTTCTGTGTGCATCTCTGTGACACTGGGTGATTACAGGTGACTGTGGAGCCTCACTGAGCAGTGTGTGTGTTTCTGGGACTGGGAAAAAGACCGTCCCTGCCTCCTCCCCCAACCTCTGGGTTCCAGATCCCTAGGACCTGCCAGTGAGCAACTGGGAGGGGAACAGGGAGGGGCAAGAGAGGACAAGGCGGATTTCACCCCCAGTGCCAGGTAACAAACTTGTGGGACTCCAAACAAAGTTCTGAAGCTGCAGCCCAGCCAAGGGAGGAGGACCAGGAAAGGGGGGCACGCCCACTCCCCAGTCCCACCCAACGCCAAAGCCACCCGCCCATTCCATCCCTGTCCCTGTGGGTCCCTGCACCGGCCACCTTCAACACAGGTGAGATGAGCCCAGGCTTGGGGAAATAGGGGGCCCTGAGGGAAGAGAGAACCTGCGGGCAGGAATGCATCCGGAGTCCTCCCAGGGCGGGGAGTGGAGGGCTTGGAAGGCTGGAGGGGAATGGAGAGACGAAAGGTCAAGGCGGATCCGGGAGGAAAAGGGAGTGGGGGGAGCCAGGGCCATTAAGCGGAAGGTGCACAGGCTGGGGCAGAGGGGCTAGGGGACCTGGAGGCTTAGGGACAGGGCTTCAGAGGGAGTGCAGGGAGCGGAATGGGTCAAGACTGGGAGCTGGGGAAGTGGAGAAGGGGGAGCCAGAAACAGGGGCTGAGAGAGAGAATTTGGGGGAGGTGGAGCCTTGAGAACCTAGAAACTCAGACACTGGTGACTTGTGAAATGGGGGATGCTACAGGTGGCCTCTAGGTGAAGGGGATCGGGCAGAGGGTGACTCGGGAGCTGACTGCAGGGACTCAAGGGTCTTGGTCGTGGGGGACGGCAGGTACTAGAGCCTGTGGCCAGGAGTCCAGGGAAGGGGACAGCCTGAGACGCAGGTCAGGGAGGGTCACTGGGGGCTGGACTAGACTGAGTAAAGCTGGGAGGAGAAGGCAACTCAGGCAAGCGTCAGGACTGAAGGGGTGGCTGGCTGGAACATGAGTGGAATCCCTGTGCTCAGTTATCCCCGCACCTCTCCGCCCCTACCCGCGGCCCCCACCCGGGCCACCCACTCTCCCTTGGCCATACCTGCCAGGTGCCACAATGACCGTCACCTACACAGCCCGAGTGGCGAACGCCCGCTTCGGTGGCTTCTCGCAGCTGCTGCTGCTGTGGCGTGGGAGCATCTACAAACTCCTGTGGCGAGAGCTGCTCTGCTTCCTCGGGTTCTACATGGTGCTGAGTGCTGCCTACCGGTGAGGCTGCCCCGGGGTTCTCATGTTCTAGGGAAGGGGGGGCAGCTGTTTCATATATATATATATATATATATACATACACACACATATATATATAATGTTATATATAAAAATATAGATATATATAAGTATCTATATCTATATTTTTTGAATTGAGATGGAGTCTCACTCTGTCACCCAGGCTGGAGTGCAGTGGCATAAGCTCGTCTCACTGCAACCTCTGCCTCCCGGGTTCAAGCGATTCTCCTGCCTCAGCCTCCTGAGTTGCTGGGATTATGGGTGCCAGCCACCATGCCTGGCTAATTTTTTTGTATTTTTAGTAGAGACGGGGTTTCACCATGTTGGCCAGGCTGGTCTCAAACTTCTGACCTCAAGTGATCCTTCTGCCTTGGCCTCCCAAAGTGCTGGGATTACAGGAGTGACTCACAGCGTCCAGCTGGGGGCAGCTATTATAAAAGAAGCCAGGGTGAGGGGCACAGCAAGAGAGATCTGAAGCTGGGGAGGGAGTCACCCCTGTGACCTGTGACCCCTCATCTCTATCCCGCAGCTTTGTGCTGACCGAAGGGCAGAAGCGCTACTTCGAGAAGCTTGTGATTTACTGTGACCAGTATGCCAGCCTCATCCCTGTCTCCTTCGTGCTTGGTGCGGTCCAACCCCAAGTCCCCCATTCCCATGTCCCTGAGAAACCCATATCCACTCATGCCTTTTGAGGAGCCCCCATTCCTGCCCCTCTGAGACTCCTCCCCCAAATCCAACCCCGACAGCACTGCCCCCCCATTTTTGGATCCATATCATGAAGATGCCAGATGTGCCCCTACACTCTGAGACCTGGGGTGTCACCTGGGGTCACAGTGCCCCCTGAGGTGCCCCCAGGAACACTCCATCTCACACACAAGGCTTATTCCCGGTCACCCTGGGGATTCTCACCAGTGTCTGTTGTGTTACTAGGGGGGACAAACCCGTAACCCTCCAAGGACCCCATGGGACTCCATCCTCTCAATTCCAGCCTGGGGGCATTTCTCTGACAAGTCCTGGACCCCTAGTGACCACATGTGACCCCGGCCTGCCCAAGGCTCCCTGATGTAGACCCTGTCCCCAACCCCTTCAGAAGTTCTTGGCTCAGGGGCCAGGTGTGGCTATTGTGACAAACCTGACCAGGTGTCCCTGATGTACACCCCCACAACCAGGCCCCTCTCCCCTTGTTTTAGGTCCCTATGCCTTCACAGCAAGCAACAGTCTGTCCACGTGCCCCTAACATGGGCTCTGTGCCTCTATCCCCATACTGGGATCCCAATGTCACATCTGAGGTGACTCCCAAGTAGCCAGTGACCCAAAGGGCTGCTCTGCCTTTTTTTTTTTTTTTTTTTTTGAGATGGAGTCTCGCTGTGTCGCCCAGGCTGGAGTGCAATGGTGCGATCTCAGCTCACTGCAACCTCTGCCTCCCGGGTTCAAGTGATTCTCCTGCCTCAGCCTCCCGAATAGCTGAGACTACAGGTGCGCCACCATGCCCAGCTAATTTTTGTTTTTTTGTTTTGTTTTGTTTTGAGACAGAGTCTCGCTCTGTCGCCCAGGCTGGAGTGCAGTGGCGCAATCTCCGCTCACTGCAAGCTCCGCCTCCGGGTTCACGCCATTCTCCTGCCTCAGCCTCTCCGAGTAGCTGGGACTACAGGCGCCCGCCACCACGCCTGGCTAATTTTTTGTATTTTTCAGTAGAGACGGGGTTTCACCGTGGTCTCGATCTCCTGACCTCGTGATCCGCCCGCCTCGGCCTCCCAAAGTGCTGGGATTACAAGCGTGAGCCACCGCGCCCGGCTAATTTTTGTATTTTTAGTAGAGACGGAGTTTCACCATGCTGGTCAGGCTGGTCTCAAACTCCTGACCTCATGATCCACCCTCCTCGGCCTCCCAAGGAGCTGGGATTACAGGCGTGAGCCACCGCGCCCGGCAACTGTCCTTTCTGACCTCAGGGCTGGACCCCCAAGTTCCCAGCCCAAACGTGGTCAGGTTGGCCAGCACGCTCGGGTTTCCCTGATGCAGACCTTATGTTGCCCCCTCTCCCACAACCTGGGCCCCCAAACCTCTGGCCCTGGTGTCCCCACTGAGCCCCCATTCACCGCTCCCCTGCAGGCTTTTATGTGACGCTGGTGGTGAACCGCTGGTGGAGCCAGTACCTATGCATGCCGCTGCCCGACGCGCTCATGTGCGTGGTGGCGGGCACCGTGCACGGACGCGACGACCGCGGCCGCCTCTACCGGCGCACACTCATGCGCTACGCAGGGCTCTCGGCCGTGCTCATCCTGCGCTCCGTCAGCACTGCGGTGTTCAAGCGCTTCCCCACTATAGACCACGTGGTGGAGGCTGGTGAGTACTCGGCCAGAGGCAGGGCAGAGACCGGGCAAGGACCGGGTGGAGGGGGGGAAGGGGCGAGCTATCCCTGACCCCTTTCCTCCAGGGTTTATGACCCGCGAGGAGCGCAAGAAGTTTGAAAACCTGAACTCGTCCTACAACAAGTACTGGGTGCCCTGCGTCTGGTTCTCCAACCTGGCGGCGCAGGCCCGACGCGAAGGCCGCATCCGCGACAACAGCGCCCTTAAGCTGCTGCTTGAGGTGGGCCCAACCAGGAGGTCATTCATATAGCATACCAGGGAAATTGTACCCCTGGAGCTGTGTTAACGGCGGCCCTCCAAGCACCCCCACGAGGCCGATTTCAAATACCCTCACCAGGTGCACTCTTACCTCCAAGGGGCTGATTCCAACGCCCTTGAGGGGCAGCCCCTGGGTGCATGGTCCCTCATCCAGGTGCACACTCACCACAGAATATGCTCCCTGGAACCCCCAAAGAACACTCCCAATTCCCACCAGGTGGCCACCCACCTCCATCCCATGTACCTACACTTAATATCCCTGTGTGAGCTCACCATTCAGGCCTCCTCATGACCTGTATCCACCCCCAGGAGCTGAATGTTTTTCGGGGCAAATGTGGAATGCTTTTTCACTATGACTGGATTAGCGTACCCCTCGTCTACACCCAGGTAACCCCATCGTGCCTCTTTATATTCGGTGTCAGTGGCCCTGATGCCTGGTTTCCAAGGGGAAACCGAGAACTAGCTAAGACCCCCATCATAATGATGCCCAATCCTAGCCTTGGCCCTCAAAGACCCCCCTGAGCCCTGCCCCACCCTGCCCAGGTGGTGACGATCGCACTGTACAGCTACTTCCTGGCTTGCCTCATTGGTCGCCAGTTCCTGGACCCGGCTCAGGGTTACAAAGACCATGACCTAGACCTGTGTGTGCCCATCTTCACCCTCTTGCAGTTCTTCTTCTACGCTGGCTGGCTCAAGGTAGGTGGGTGATCCAGGCTGGAATTTCGTGGGTGTGGCAGGCATGGGGTTCCCAAGTTTCCACCTAACTCCTCCTTCTCCTCTCAGGTAGCTGAGCAGCTCATCAACCCCTTCGGAGAGGACGATGATGACTTTGAGACCAACTTTCTGATCGATAGAAACTTCCAGGTGAGACTCAGGTTCCAGGTGAGACTTCCAGGTGGTGATCATCCTGGAGTGCCCAACAGGATTCTGGTCCCACCCCTGCCAAGTCTTGCCAGGTCTCGCCCCAACCATCCTTCCCTCTGTGGTCCCCACCCACCTGAAGGGGTCCACCCTGTGGCCCCGGTGGGTTGCCCTGCCCCCACTTTACCCTGTGTGTTTGCACCCGTAGGTGTCCATGCTGGCAGTGGATGAGATGTACGATGACCTGGCTGTGCTAGAGAAGGACTTGTACTGGGATGCAGCCGAGGCTCGCGCCCCATACACAGCGGCTACTGTCTTCCAGCTGCGGCAGCCTTCCTTCCAGGGCTCCACCTTTGACATCACGTGAGCCAGTTGGGTGGGCAGGGCCGCTTGGGACAGGGCTTATGGCTCTGTGGGGCATATCTGATTGAAAAGGTTAAGAGGAATCAGTTCTAGAGATGGGGATAAGAGCTAAAGTCTCAGGACTGTGATAAGGGCAGAAGCTAAGATAGGAGTCAGGGGACAAGGTCAAGGTCTGAGACTGGGCCACTGACTGGAGACAGAGCTAAGGGCTGAGGTCAGCGAGGATCAGATGGGTCAGAGGTGATTCCAAAGGAGGTGAGGGCTGAGGCCAGGAGCAGTGGCTCACGCCTGTAATCCCAGTACTTTGGGAGGCTGAGGCAGGAGGATCCTCTGAGTGAGCCCAGGAGTTCAGACCAGCCTGGGCAACATAGTGAGACCCCTGTCTCTACTAAAAATAAAAAATTAGCCAAGCGTGGTGGTGCACGCCTGTAGTCCCAGCTATTCAGGAGGCTGAGGTGGGAGGATTGCTTGAGCTGAAGAGTTCAAGGCTGCAGTGAGCCATAATGACACCACTGCACTCTGGCCCGGGCAACAGAGCAAGAGCCTGTCTCTTAAAAAATGAAAATAAAGGCCAGGCATGGTGGCTTACACCTGTAATCCCAGCACTTTGGGAGGCCAAGGCAGGTGGATCACTTGAGGTCAGGAGTTCGAGACCAGCCTGGCCAACATAGTGAAACCCTGTCTCTACTAAAAATACAAAATTGGCCGGGCTTGGTGGCTCACGCCTGTAATCCCAGCTAATCGGGAGGCTGAGGCAGGAGAATCACTTGAACCTGGGAGGCAGAGGTTGCAGTGAGCCGAGATTGCGCCATTGCACTCCAGCCTGGGCCACAAGAGTAAAACTCCATTTCAAAAAATAAAAATAGGCCAGGTGCGGTGGCTCACGTCTGTAATCCCAGCACTTTGAGAGGCCAAGGTGGGCGGATCACGAGGTCAGGGGTTAGAGACTAGCCTGGCCAACATAGTGAAACCCCATCTCTACTAAAAATACAAAAATTAGCCGGTGTGGTGGCACGCATGTGTAGTCTCAGGTACTCAGGAGGCTAAGACAGGAGAATCACTTGAACTCGGGAGGCGAAGGTTGTGGTGAGCCGAGATCGCGCCACTGCACTCCAGCCTGGGCAACAGAACGAGACTCCGTCTCAAAAAATAATAAAATAAAATAAAATAAAAATAAAAAAGGAAATGGGGCTGAGCCACGACTGAGGTTGAAGATCCAAGTTGAAGTGCAAACACAGGGTGAGGCCAGGCTCTGGGTTTAGGAGTTAAGGTCTTTGGGGATAAGTGGGACAAAGCGGTGGGTAGAGTCAGGGAAATCAGCGCACCTGGGACCCTGCTCTGTCAACAAGAGGCGAGGCCGCAGCGCTGGCCCACTGTCGGTCCTGCAGGCTGGCCAAAGAAGACATGCAGTTCCAGCGGCTGGACGGCTTGGATGGACCAATGGGCGAGGCGCCTGGCGACTTCCTGCAGCGCCTCCTGCCGGCGGGCGCGGGCATGGCCGCGGGAGGCCCGCTGGGCCGGCGCCTGTCCTTTCTACTCCGCAAGAACAGCTGCGTGTCGGAGGCGTCTACTGGGGCCAGCTGCTCATGCGCGGTTGTCCCCGAAGGCGCGGCCCCGGAGTGCAGCTGCGGGGACTCGCTGCTCGACCCCGGCCTGCCTGAGCCCGAGCCCCCGCCCCCTGCGGGTCACGAACCGCTTACCCTCCTCCCTGGGCCTGTCGAGCCCTTCAGCATCGTGACCATGCCGGGGCCCCGGGGTCCGGCGCCACCCTGGCTGCCCAGCCCTATTGGCGAGGAGGAGGAGAATCTGGCCTGAGATCTTAGAGCCCAGCCCCCTAAGGACAGGGAACCAGGTCCCTGCACGGCACCCAGGCAGGTGTCCCCGGTCTGCATAAGCCTCGTGTGCCTTTGTAAAGTCCACCTACACTTTTGACCAGCTCTCGCTGCCCGCCTGGGTTTGGCGCTGTGCTAGGGGCGGGAGTTCTTCCAGACTCTTGGACCAGCCCGCCCTGACCACCAGCTCTACTTCCCAACCCCCACTGCCTGAGAGGTCTCCATCAGTGTCCTGCCTGAATTCTTTCCTTCAAGTGAAGATGTGACTGACTACCTCATTGCGTTGTCATGAGGATGAAAGAATGGCATTAAAGCATTTGGTATACAGTAGGTGCTCAATAAATTGCTAGTGATTTTTACTCAAACGTTGTTAGTCTGATTTCTCCTGCCAGACATTATCCATTGTCCTAAGTAAAATTTGGGAGTTCTTGCAGGTTTTTTTTTTTTTTTTTTGAGACGGAGTCTTTCTCTGTTGCCCAGCCTGGAGTGCAATGGTGTGATTTCTGCTCACTGCAACCTCTGCCTCCCAGGCCCAAGCAATTCTCCTGCCTCAGCCTCCCAAGTATCTGGGATTACAGGCACTCACCACCACACTCAGCTAATTTTTTTTAATTTTTAGTAGAGAGGGGGTTTCACCATGTTGGCCAGGCTGGTCTCGAACTCTTGAATTCAGGTGATCCACCCGCCTCTGCCTCCCAAAGTGCTGGGATTACAGGCATGAGCCACCAAGCCCAGCTGCAGGTTTCTTCTTCTTCCTTCTCCTCCTTCTCCTCTTCCTCCTCCTCCACCACAACCACCATGCCCAGCTTATTCTAGGTTTTTTTTTTTTTCTTTGAGACAGAGTCTCACTTCATCACCCAGGCTGGAGTGCAGTGCCACGATCTTGGGTCACTGCAACCTCCACCTCCCTGGTTCAAGGGATTCTTGTGCCTCAGCCCCCAAGCAACTGGGATTACAGGTGCACACCACCACACCTGGCTAATTTTTTGTATTTTTAGTAGAGACAGGGTTTCACCTCTTCCAGGTTTTATGATGGTGCCCTGCTTGCTTCTTCCCAGACTCTGCTCTCTGAAACACCCACATCAGTGCCCTGGCATTACTCATTAATGAGCCAGCCACTGTCCCAGGATCATGAGTTCTTCCCTCAAGCCTCTGCATTCTCAGGCCCTCAGGGCTTCAGGTTTTACTAATTAAATATCACACAGACTCCTGATGACTCCTGAATATAAAAGTCCAGCCAAGGCAGTGAGCTATGGTCACGCCACTGCACACCAGCATGGGCAACACAGTGAGACCCTGTCTCAAAAAAAAAAAAAAAAAAGGCCTGGTGCGGTGGGGCTTACACCTGTAATCCCAGCTGGGAGGCGGAGATAGGTGGATCATTTGAGGTCAGGAGCTCGAGACCTGGCCAACATGGTGAAAGCCCATCTCTACTAAAAATACAAAAATTAGCCAGGCAAGGTGGTGGGCACCTGTAATCTCAGCTACTCAGAGGTTAAGGCAGGAGAATCACTTGAACCCAAGAGACAGAGATTGCAGTGAGATTGTGCCACTGCACTCAAGCCTGGGTGGCAACAGAGTGAGACCCCATCTAAAAAAGAAAAGGAAAGAAAAAGAAGAAGGAAGAAAAAGAAATCCAGCCAGGATCCCTTCTCTAACTGTAGACCTAGAAAGCCAACTGCCTCTTAGATGTCTCCTTGCAGAGATGTCACAGACACTTCAAACATAACACACTTGAAATCCAGCTCCTAATCAGCCCCCCAATCTGCCCCACCCTGTGTGTTAGCTTTGTCCTTCCAGATGATGAGGCCAAAAGAAGTCACGTGGATTCCTATTCCCACCACGGGCCATCACATCAACCCAGCGGCCACACCAACCCAGCAGCAAATCTTAACAGCTTTGCCTTAATTTTTATTTTTATTTTATTTTTGAGATGGAATTTCGCTCTTGTCACCAGGCTGGATTGCAATGGCATGATCTTGGCTCACTGCAACCTTCGCCTCCAGGGTTCAAGTGATTCTCCTGCCTCAGCCTCCCAAGTAGCTTGGATTACAGGCGCCCACTACACCCAGCTAATTTTTGTATTTTTAGTAGAGACAGGGTTTCACCATGTTGGCCAGCCAAAGTGCTGGGATCACAGGCATGAGCCACCGTGCCCTGCCAGCTTTGCCTTTAAATTGTATCTAGAATCCAACCATTTCTCACTCCTCCAGGACCCCAGCCTGGCCAGAGCCCTCACTATTACCCACCCACCCACCTGGACTACCAACCTGGTCTCTTCCAGCTCTGGCCCTGGCCTCCTAAGCCTGTTTCTCCCAGAGTGGCCACCAGAGGGCGCCTATGAACACCCGAGCCAGGTCACATCCCTCCTTTCTTAGACTCTTCCATGGTTCCTACCGCACTTAGAATAAAAGTTAAAGTACTCTCTGCAGCCCACAAGTCCCTGAATAATCTCCCCACCCTCATCTGCTTTCTTTTTCTTTTTCTTTTTTTTTTTGAGACAGAGTCTCGCTGTGTCGCCCAGGCTGAAGTGCCAGTGGAGCCATCTCGGCTCACTGCAAGCAAGCTCCGCCTCCCGGGTTCACGCCATTCTCCTGCCTCAGCCTCCAGGGTAGCTGGGACTACAGGCACCCGCCACCACGCCTGGCTAATCTTTTTGTATTTTTATTTTTATTTTTTTTTTGAGACAGAGTTTTGCTCTTGTTGCCCAGGCTGGAGTGCAATGGCGTGATCTTGGCTCACCACAACCTCCGCCTCCCAGGTTCAAGCGATTCTCGTGCCTCAGCCTCCCGAGTAGCTGGGATTACAGGCGTATGCCACCACATCCGGCTAATTTTGTATGTTTTTTTTTTTAGTAGAGACGGCGTTTCTCCATGTTGGTCAGGCTGGTCTCAAACTTCTGACCTCAGGTGATCCGCCCGTCTCAGCCTCCCAAAGTGCTGTGATTACAGGCGTGAGCCACCGCACCCGGCCGCATTTTTTTGTATTTTTAGTAGTGACAGGGTTTCACCGTGTTAGCCAGGATGGTCTTGATCTCCTGACCTCATGATCAGCCTGCCTCGGCCTCCCAAAGTGCTGTGATTACAGGTGTGATCCACCGCACCCGGCCTTCTGTTTTCCTTTGATTTTTTGAGACAGAGTCTCCCTCTATCGCCCAGGCTGGAGTGCAGTGGCACAATCTCGGCTCACTGCAACCTCCGCCTCCCTGGTTCATGCCATTCTCCTGCTTCAGCCTCCCGAGTAGCTGGGACTACAGGCACCTGCCACCACGCCCAGCTAACTTCTTTGTATTTTTAGTAGAGACGGGGTTTCACCATGTTAGCCAGGATGGTCTCGATCTCCTGACCTCGTGATCCGCCAGCCTTGGCCTTCTAAAGTGCTGGGATTATAGGCGTGAGCGTGAGCCACCGCGCCCAGCCTTCTGCTTTCTTATGCACTCCGCTCCAGCCACTCTGGTCCCCTTACTGTCCCTCTAGCACACCAAGCGAGGTGTCATCTCAGGGCCTTTGTGCAAACTGCTCTGCCTGGATCTTCCCCAAATACTAACATGGCCTCTCCCTCACCTCCTTCAGGTCTCTGCTTCAATAATGTCACTTCCTTGGTGAGGCCTCCTTTCTGGGCCTTTTTCTTTTTTCTTTCTTTTTTTTTTTTTTAGATGGGGTCTCACTCTTGTTGCCCAGGCTGCAGCGAGCTGTGATTGTTCCACAGTGGTGGCTCACTCTGGTAACTCTGGGCACCAAGGTGAGGGAGATAAAGTGGGCCAGGGTCTAGCCCACTGCTTTTAAGAAAAGCTTAGTGGCCGGGCGTGGTGGCTCACTCCTGTAACCCCAGCACTTTAGGAGGCTGAGGTGGGCGGATCATCTGAGGTCAGGAGTTCAAGAACACCCTGGCCAACATGGTGAAACCCCGTCTCTACTAACAATACAAAAATTAGGCCGGGCGCGGTGGCTCACGCTTGTAATCCCAGCACTTTGGGAGGCCGAGGCGGGCGGATCACGAGGTCAGGAGATCGAGACCGCGGTGAAACCTCGTCTCTACTAAAAAATACAAAAAAATTAGCCGGGCGTGGTGGCGGGCGCCTGTAGTCCCAGCTACTCGGAGAGGCTGAGGCAGGAGATATGGCTTGAACCCGGGAGGCGGAGCTTGCAGTGAGCCGAGATTGCGCCACTGCACTCCAGCCTGGGCGACAGAGCGAGACTCCGTCTCAAGAAAAAAAAAAAAAAAAAAAAAATACAAAAATTAGCCAGGCATGGTGGCATGCGCAACTGGTCCCAGCTACTCAGGAGGCTGAAGCAGGAAAATCGCTTGAACCCAGGAGGCAGAAGTTGCAGTGAGCCAAGATCGTGCCACTACACTCCAGCCTGGGCAACAGAGTGAGAGTCCATCTCAAAAAAAAAAAAAAAAAAAAAGAAAAGCAACAACAACCAAAAAACAAAACCACCACACATTCACAGACACACAAAGGTGATCCTCACCTACCTCTGGATGGTGCTATTGGTCACTCACACTTTAGTAAGAATGCAAGCCAAGCTTTTATTTCTTTTCTTTTTTTTTTTCTTTTTGAGATGGAGTCTTGCTCTGTTGCCCAGGCTGGAGTGCAATCGCATGATCTCAGCTCACTGCAACCTCTGTTTTCCGGGTTCAAGCGATTCTCCCACCTCAGCCTCCCAAGTAGCTGGGATTACAGGCATGTACCACCATGACCTGCTAATTTTTGTATTTTTAGTAGAGGAGGGGTTTCGCCATGTTGGCCAGGCTGGTCTCAAACTCCTGACCTCAGGTGATCCACCTGCCTCAGCTTCCCAAAGTGCTGGGATTACAGACATAAGCCACCGCACCTGGCCGCTAAGCTTTTCTTAAAAGCAATGGGCTAAGCCTCTGGCCCACTTTCTCTCCCTCACCTTGGTGCCCAGAGCACAGCCAGGGCAGATTGAAGGCCTTTATTTTTCTCAAATATAAAATCAGAGTCTCCCCAGGCAGCACATGAACTCCAGAGAGAGAATCAACGATAAGAATCACATTGCTAAAAAGGACAGGCCTATACCTCCCTCCCTCCCTCCCTCCCCACCAGTCTGGGAGAGGGAAGAGCAGAGATCACAGCCTCAAAGCTCTCGAGCAGCTGGCTGAAGCCCAATGCTGGGCGCCATGTGAGTTGGAGGAAGCCAGGGTGGGTGGAGCCCAGGCTGGCTTGATTGTGAGGTCTGTCAGTGCTTGTCATTGGGGCGAAGGTTCAGAGATGCCAGGCGTCCCAGGGGTCCACGGCGAGCATTGGTTGCCAGCCGCTGCTGTGCCAGGAATGACTGGGCATGGGCAGGCACCCGCTCTTCCCCAGCTCGCTGCTGCAAGGCCATGCCCTTCAGGAGGAGGTGTGGTTGGGGTCAGGTGAGCTCACAGGACCCCCCCCACCAATACTCTACCCATGCGATCTTAGAGCCCAGACCCCACACTTACCATATTATACCAGGCACTGATGAGCAGCTTTTCTTCCTGCTCCCGCTGACTTCGGCTTTTCTCAAAGTCCATCTGTCAAGGAGGCAAGTGTCAGGGGCCTAGATATGCTGGAGGCAGCGTAAAGGGACAAGGACACCCACCTCCAGGTGTCGGATGCGGACATCCCGTTCTCGGAGTTGTGTCCTCAGGGAATGGAGTTCTGGAGGTGCCCCCGCAGCTGGCCGCTGCTTAGGTTCCATGGACTGCATGACCTACAGGTTGAGAAAGTCATAACCAGGTGACTTTGGCCTTGAAACCCCCTGGGACATACTGCGGTGTGTGTATTCATTCATTCTTTCATTGATTATAGAGACAGAGTCCCCCTATGTTGCCCAGGATGGTCTTGAACTCCTGGCATTAAGCAATTCTCCTGCCTTAGCCTCCCAAAGTGTTGAGGTTACAAGCATGAGCCATTGTGCCCATCCATCCAGTACTTTATTTTTACTTTATTTTTATTTTTGTGATGGAGTCTGGCTCTGTTGCCCAACCTGGAGTGAAGTGGCACAATCTCAGCTCACTGCAACTGCTGCCTCCCAGGTTCAAGTGATTCTCCTGCCTCAGCCTCCCGAGTAGCTGGGATTACAGGTGCATGCTACCACTCCCGGCTAATTTTTCTATTTTTCATAGAGACGGGGTTTCGCCATGTTGGCCAGGCTGGTCTCGAACTCCTGACCTCAAGGGATCAGCTGCCTCAGCCTCCCAAAGTGCTGGGATTAGCGGCGTGAGCCACTGCGCCTGGCTGTGCGGTACTTTTTTTTTTTTTTTTTTGAGATGGACTCTTGCCCTGTCACCTAGGCTGGAGTGCAATGGCACAATCTCAGCTAACTGCAACCTCCGCCTCCAGAGTTCAAATTATTTTCCTGCCTCAGCCTCCTGAGTAGCTGGGATTACAGGTGCCCACCACCATGCCCAGCTAATTTTTGTATTTTTAGTAGAGATGGGGTTTCACCATGTTGGCCAGGCTGGTCTCGAACTCCTGACCTCATGTTCCGCCTGCCTTGACCTCCCAAAGTGCTGGGATTACAGGCGTGAGCCACGGCACCCGGCCAGCTGTGCAGTACTTTAATGTGACAATCAGTAGCAGTGGGGAATCATGCAGAAGTCTGTCATATGGTGGGGTATGACAGGTATGAGTTGGGGGCACAGATGTGCAAGTAGGAGGTTTGACTCAATAGGAGGCACAAAAAGGAAGAAGCCAGGGCAGGCAACTTGTGGGAACACCCAGTGTCCTCACCATGCGGGCCTTGTCTACGTAGCGGCGGTATCGCTCCTCCATGGCCCGCAAGTCCGCGTCCTTCTTCTGCAGGTTATGCTGCAGCTCCTCGATCCGCCGGGCTGCTGGCGGAAGAGGTGGCCCATCAGCTCCACGCTGCTGGGCTCTGGTATCTCCCCACCCTCTGGTCACTAGGTCTCACTTACTGCTGCTGTCAGTGGGTGGCTCCAGCTCCTCAATGTACTCCCGCTTCCTCTGCAACTCCAGATCTGCCTCATGAAGCTTCTGCCTGTGGGCCGGGGATGAGCAGCAGTGGGCTGACCTCCAAGCTGGCTTCTCTTTTGTCCCAGTGGTAGCCACAGACCTCCCCGCCAGCCAGAAATGCCCCTACATGGCCACAGAGCCCTCTCTGCCTGCCCCTCATGCCTGGGGGCTGTGTACCCTGGTCCCACCAGCTCCTCAGCTATCAGAGCCACAACCCTCCGCACCCTTAGCAGATATCCCCTGGAACAGCCCCCTGCTGTCCACTTCTTTCCATCCCAAAGCTCCCAAGTTGGTCCAGCCACCATCTTCCCTTGCTAGCTTCTACTCTCAACCACTCCATCCAGCAGCCAGGATCTTTCTAGAATACAAATCTCTTCAATAGCAGACAGGTAAAAGAAAAGAAAGAAGGCCAGGAGCGGTGGCTCATGCCTGTAATCACAGCACTTTGGGAGGCCAAAGCGGGTGGATCATCTGGGGTCAGGAGTCCGAGACCAGCCTGGCCAACATGGTGAAACCCCGTCTCTACTAAAAATATAAAAAATCAGCCAGGCATGGTGGCACACGCCTAAGAAACTCCCCACTAATGTCAAATCCATGCCCCCACCAGGAGTGCCCTCTTTCTGTGACTTACAAATGTTCCTCCAGCTTCCTTTTCAGCAAGATGGACTGGGAGAGAGAAGAGGCAAGGTGAGTGGGGGGTCCAGAGAGGCCCTAATTCTTCCTTCCCAGGGTGAGGGTAGGGGGTACCATCCTGGGCCCATGGTACTTACAATGGCCTGTATGGGGCATCGGGCAGCATGGGAGAGAGAGGAGGGTTACTTTGGGGCACAAGGGAGGGCCAGGCTGGGAGGTGGTGGGTGACACTCACGTCTTCGGTCTTGCCCCCCTGCTCCTGCAGTGCTTTCTGCAGGTCCTCCACCTGGGCCCGCAGCTCGGATATCTGCTGCTGGTTCAGCCTGCGAGGGTGGGGGGCCGCTTAGTGCCTGTGCCCACTTTTGGCCCCCTCTGTCCCTGCTCTGCGCAGGTAGGTCCCCAGGCGCTCACCGGTGCTGCGTCTCCAACCCGTGGCGCGCGCGGTTGGCCTCCTCCAGGTGGCGCTGCAGCTCCTCCTGCCGCTCCCGGTCGGCCGCCTCCTGCCGGCACAGCCGCTTGTTCTCCAGCTGAAGCCGCAGGAGCGTCTCCCTGCAGACCCGGGAGGAGAGAGCAGGGCCAGGATCGAGTCACCCCGCAGGCTCGCTGGGGCTTAGGGCGAGTGGAGCTAGGGGCGGGACAGAGCCCTGGGGAAGAGCCCAGCCAGACCATGGGGTTGGAGCACCGAGGACCTCCTAGGGGTTCAGGCTCCCGGCCCAGGGTTAAAGTGGACTGAGCTCTAAGCTGGGGTAGGGGGTGGGGCTAGGCAGGGGCGGAGCTACAAGTGTGGATTCGAACAGCTGGGATGAGACTGCTGGAAAGCGGGAAGCAGAAATGGGAAGAACTAGGATGGGACAGATTTTCGGGTTTTTATTTTTTTGTTTGGTTAGTTTTGGCTTTTTGTTTGTTTGTTTGAGATGGAGTCTCGGCCGGGCGCGGTGGCTCACGCTTGTAATCCCAGCACTTTGGGAGGCCGAGGCGGGCGGATCACGAGGTCAGGAGATCGAGACCACAGTGAAACCCCGTCTCTACTAAAAATACAAAAAAATTAGCCGGGCGTGGTGGCGGGCGCCTGTAGTCCCAGCTACTCGGAGAGGCTGAGGCAGGAGAATGGCGTGAACCCGGGAGGCGGAGCTTGCAGTGAGCCGAGATCGGGCCACTGCACTCCAGCCTGGGTGACAGCAAGACTCCGTCTCAAAAAAAAAAAAAAAAAAAAAAAGAGATGGAGTCTCACTCTGTCACCCAGGCTGGAATACAGTGGCACGATCTCGGCTCACTGCAGCCTCTGCCTCCCAGGTTCAAGCCATTCTCCTGCCTCAACCTCCCGAGTAGCTGGGACTACAGGCGCGTGCTACCACGCCCGGCTAATTTTTTTGTATTTTTAGTAGAGACAGGGTTTCACCGTGTTAGCCAGGATAGTCTCGATCTCCTGACCTTGTGATCCGCCCGCCTTGGCCTCCCAAAGTGCTGGGATTACAGGCGTGAGCCACCGCGCCCTGTCGTTTTTGGGATTTTTCAATCATTTTTATTTTGTAGAGAGGGCCACTATGTTGCCCAAGCTGCTCTCAAACTCCTGGGCTCAAGTGATCCTCCAGCTTCGGCCTTCCAAGTGCTGGGACTTCGAGGCGTGATCCACCGTGCCTGGCCTGGGGTGGGAGAGTTAATCCCGGCAGGGCACAGGGGACTGAAACTCACAAAGGCTACACCGACAGGGGTGGACGCTGGGGGAAAGGATCAAAGTCAGCGGGGCTAGGGCACAGGATTTTTGTACAGGAAGTGGAGCCAGGTGTTGGACATAATTTGTGTACTAAGGATAGACCCTTGAGAGGCAAAGTCATCTGGTAGGGCTGGACAGAGCCAAATCAAGAGTAAGTGGGCCTAGGAGCCCGGCTAGGACCTGGACTGAGACCAAGCAACCGGGGCTAGTAGAAGGTGGGAGGCGGGGCGGGGCTGAGGGCGGGCCTTGGCAGGCCTGGGTGGGGCCAGAGTTTTGAGTGACCCCAAGATACCTGAGCTCCGCAGGCAGGATCTCCGCGGCTAAGTTATCCACGGGTGGGGAGGTGGGATCCAG
This sequence comes from Nomascus leucogenys, assembly GCF_006542625.1. Lineage (NCBI taxonomy): Eukaryota > Metazoa > Chordata > Mammalia > Primates > Hylobatidae > Nomascus > Nomascus leucogenys. The sequence continues at coordinate 58,289,548 of NC_044390.1, read as the reverse complement.
TGAGGAATCTGAAGAATGCGAGAAAAGTCTTCAGGTCTCTCCGCATTCCCTGTCCCCGCCCCTAGGGTCTTCTTCCCAAGGATCATCTTTTGGGGCTTCAAGTTCAGCCAACAGCCTGGCTTGACACAAGCTCCATCTCTGGCTTGATAGAGAACCGGGAGGGTTGGCCTCGCTTTTTAGCCTTTGCTCCACCCTGAGACCCTGAGCCTCTCTCTTCAATTTGACCATGTCACCTCTTTCTGGTCACCTCCAGCCTGGCCTAGCTCTGTCCCCAACCTAGACATGCACTGGGACACAACCTGTTCTGCCCAAACAGTACACCAGGACAGGTAAGACCCTGGGATGGGGCTTCATCTCACCGGCCTGGATCAACCCCCGCGGCTGCAGCTGGGCGCAGCGCAGCTCCTCATTGGCCTCCCGCAAGGAGTCCCGCTCCGCCAACAGCCGCTGCAGCGACAGGGTACAAGACACCCCACGGGTCAGGCTCGGCCTCCTGGGAAATGGGCTACCCCAGAATTGGCAGGGTGGGGCTTGGGCAGTGGGACCTCAGCCTCACCTCCTTCTCCTTTGTCACCGACTCATACTTTTCCTCCAGGTTGCGGCATTCAAATAGCCATTTCTCGGCCTTCATGGCCTCCTCCTGCCACTGGCCCTGCAGTTCCTGCACCTGAACACAGAGAGGGGAGGAATAAGGACTGCAGGGATGGGAACAGGGGCAGGGGCTGAGTACAAATGGTCCCCGATCCAGGATGGTTTGACTTTTTTTTTTTTTTTACTTTACTATGGTGCTTTCAGCTGTGTATGTTTTTTGCTTGGTTTTTTTAGAGACAGGGTCTTGCTCTGTTGCCCTGGCTGATCTCAAACTCCTGGCCTCAAGCAATCCTCCCATTTCAGCCTCCCAAAGCACTGGGATTACAGGTGTGAGCCATTGCACCCAGCCAACTGTGAATGTTAACAGTAAGAACCCATATAACCATTCTGTTTTTCAATTGCAATGAATTAGTCTTCAATAAATTGCACTATATAGTCAACGCTCTATTATAAAATATGCTTTATGGTAGATGATTTTGCCAAACTAGGCTAAGGTAAGTTTTCTGACCATGTTTAAGGTAGGCTAGGGTAAGCTGTGATGCTCGGTAGGTAAGGTATGTTCAATGGATTTTCTTTAAAAAAAAAAAAAAATATTTTTTAAAAACAGATGGGATCTTGCTATCTTGACCAGGCTGTTCTTGAACTGCTGGCCTCAAGCAATCTCCCATCTCAACCTCCCAAAGTGCTGGGATTATAGGCATGAGTCACCACGCCCAGCTCTATTTTTCTTTTTCTTTTTTTTAATATCTTTTACTTTTTTCTTTTGAGACAGAGTCTCCCTCTCTCAACCAGGCTGGAGTGCAGTGATGCGATCTTGGCTTACTGCAACTTCCACCTCCCAGGTTCAAGCGATTCTCGTGCCTCAGCTTTCTGGGTAGCTGGGATTACAGGCGCACGCCACCAGCCCAGCTAAGTTTTTTTTGTTTTTTTTTTTTTCGAGACGGAGTCTCGCTCTGTCGCCGAGGCTGGAGTGCAGTGGCACGATCTCGGCTCACTGCAAGCTCCGCCTCCCGGGTTCACACCATTCTCCTGCCTCAGCCTCCAGAGTAGCTGGGACTACAGGCGCCCACCACCACGCCTGGCTAATTTTTTGTATTTTTTAGTAGAGACGGGGTTTCACCGTGTTAGCCAGGATGGTCTCGATCTCCTGACCTCGTGATCCGCCCGCCTTGGCCTCCCAAAGTGCTGGGATTCCATGTGTGAGCCACCGCACCCAGCCTAATTTTTGTATTTTTAAGTAGAGACAGGGTTACGCTATGTTGGCCAGGATGGTCTCAAACTCCTGGCCTCAAGTGATGTGGGGTTACAGAAGGAGTTATGGGGTGCCCGCCTTGGCCTCCCAAAGCGCTGGGATTACAGGCGCGAGCCACCGCACCTGGCCTTTTCCTTTTGAGTCAGGGTCTCCCCCTGTCACCCAGGCTGGAATGCAGTGATGCAGCCACAGCTCACTACAACCTCGAAATCCTGGGCTCAAGTGATCCTCCCGGCTCAGCTTCCCAAAGCGCTGGGATACCAGGCCTGGCCTGTATGCATTTTAGGATATTTTCAATACAGAAGTCTTGTTACATGGGTAGGTAGCCCCAAGTAAATCAAGCAGCATGGTGAAGGCGCGGGCATCAAAGAATTTAGAGGAAAGGTACTTAAGGGAAGGGAAGTACCTTCCCTTTTTTTTTTTTTTTTTTTTTGAGACGGAGTCTTGCTCTGTGCCCCAGGCTGGAGTGCAGTGGCGCGATCTCGGCTCACTGCAAGCTCCGCCTCCCGGGTTCACGCCATTCTCCTGCCTCAGCCTCCCGAGTAGCTGGGACTACAGGCGCCCGCCAACACACCCGGCTAATTTTTTGTATTTTTAGTAGAGACGGGGTTTCACTGTGTTAGCCAGGATGGTCTCGATCTCCTGACCTCGTGATCCGCCCGCCTCGGCCTCCCAAAGTGCTGGGATTACAGGCTTGAGCCACCGCGCCCGGCCAGTACCTTCCCTTAAGTAAGGGAAGGCTTACTAACCCAGGCAGAAGAGCAGCCTGGGTGGAGGGAAGAGGCCCGGAGGGCGTGGCCTACGTACAAGTAAGGGAGGGGCTCAGGGGTGGGCGGAGGGCGGGCCAACGGTGAGGGACTCGCTGCCAGGGGCGGGGCCCAGGCCCTAACCCCGCCCCCGCCGCACCTGCTGCCGCTGCGCCTCCAGCTGGGCGCGCAGGGAGCCGGCTCGGCGCAGCTCATCCTCCAGCTGCCGCGTGCGCTCGGCGTGGCCGGCGTTGCGTTCCTCCAGCTGCCGCACCTGCCGCCGCAGCTCCCTCAGCTCGCCCAAGCGGCGTCGGCAACTGGTCAGCGTGGCCTCCAGCTGCCCAGCACGCTCCGAGGACTGCCTAGGGGAGTGGGAGGGAAGAGGGAGGACTGAGAGCTCTGATCAGGGGTCAGCTGGGATGTGGAGTGGCCCTTGGAGCAGAGGGTGTTGTTCAGCCTGAGGCTTTTGGGTTCAAGGTGAAGGGGTCATGAAAGTCGAGGGTCAGGGGTCAATCAGGGCCTGGAGCTGTTGAGAGTCGTTACAGCAATGGTTAGTTAGCCCAGGGTTTAATCAGGGATCCTTTGGGGTGGAATTGTGGGGACACAGTAGGTGGGGTTATAGGGGGAGTGATGGGGAGTCTAGAGAGGTCTGAGCATCTGCCAAGGACACCTTGGAGTCACTGGGGGAGCTGTGGGACAAGAGGACTATGGGGTCCTTAGAAGTGCAATTGGGGGGTGCACTAGTACTTTCGCATTACAGAGATGCTATAAGGGCCCAGCGGAGCCCTTTGTGGTTACAGAAGGCACAGTAGAGTCAAAAGGGGTTGCAAAGTAATTGCATTGTGGAGTCCTGGAAGGTACCATGGGATCCAGGAGCATTATGAAGCCCAAAATGTGCAGTGGGATCTGCAGAGCATTGTAGGGGAGGTTCTTGTGTTTTGGAGGGGCCACAGGGATGCTATGGGGTCTTGGAAGCATACTGTGGGATAAGGGGGGGGCAGTGTGGGGTCCAGGGGATATGGTGGAGTTCAGGATAGTGCAATGTGGCCTTGGGCGTTCTGTAGGGCTCAGGGTGGCACTGTGGAGTCCAGGGGGCATATTGGGGGTTCACTGGGCATATGGAAATTACAGAGCTGCTATGGCATCAGAGGGGAACTCTGGAAACAGGTTTACCCCCCGCCCCCCGTGATGGGGACCCAGGAACCCACCACTCACCGTAGCTCATCCATCTCATCCTTCAGGGCCTGTGCCTCCTGGGCCAGGCTTGTCAGCGCCTGGTTCCGGTGCTGCAGCTCCGCCACCTCCCTCTCCAGCTCGGCACAGCGCAGGCGCTCATCCTCCCTGCCACTCTCCAGCCTAGGGGTGTTGGGGAAAGAGCACATGAGGGGGCTGCCCTCCCCCGGTCCCCTGGCTTGCCTGGCCCAGTCCCCAGCTGACCACACCTGAAGTTCTCCTCCTGCAACTGCTCCAGCTGGGATTGCAGCAGCAGCAGCTTCTTGGCAGTGAGACCTGGGGTACCCTCGCCTTCAGGCCGGCCCACCCGCTCCCGCAGCGCTGCATTCTCTTGCGCCAGGCTCTGCTTCTCCTCTGACAGGAGCATCAGCTGCGGACAGGGCAGAAAGATGAGCTTGGGCTTGGAGAGGGGCTACTCAAGTGACCCTGCCCCACCTCGGGCCCTACCTGCCGCTCCAGATCCAGACAGCGCTGCTGTAATTCGTCCCCCTCCTCAGCCTCCTCACTTAGGAAATAGTACCTGCGGGACTGTGGAGATGAGGGGGAAGAGGAACTCAGGGATTCAGGAGAAGGACGGGGGGAGGGAGGCTGAGATCTCTAGAAGCTAAATGGAGGGGACCAAGAAATCCTCAGGATCGAAAAGAGGGCTGGCGCCGGGTGCGGTGGCTCACGCCTATAATCCCAGCACTTTGGGAGGCTGAGGCGGGTGGGTTACCTGAGATCAGGAGTTCCAGACCAGCCTGGCCAACGTGGCGAACCCCTTCTCTACTAAAAATACAAAAATTAGCCGGGTGTGGTGGCGCGTGACTGTAGTCCTGGCTACTCGAGAGGCTGAGGCAGGAGAATCGCTTGAACCCAGGAGGCGAAGGTTGCAGTGAGCCGAGATCGTGCCACTGCACTCCAGCCTGGGTGACACAGTGAGACTCCATCTCAAAAAAAAAAAAAAAAAAAAAAAAGAAAAGAAAAGAAAAGAAAAGAAAACAGGGCTGGGGTTGGAGACTGAAAGAAGAGCAATTCCAGAACACTGGAGACCTGGCACAGGAAGTGGCTAGCACCCTGGAAGATGGGCGTGGCTTACAGGCTTAAGGACAAGCCCCTCCCCTTTAGGCAGCCCTGAGCATCTGTTAGTGGGGTCTGGACCTTTTTAACAAGGTTAAGTCACAAGGTTAATCACAGCAAACTTATTCCCAACTCCAGGCCTTTGGATTTGCTGATCCCTGTGCCTGGAACACCTTTCCCCCAGATCTCTTACCTGGCTGTCAAAGTTGCCATATGTCTCTGGTGACAGGGAGTCAGGAATGTCTTTGGTCATGAGCTGGGGAGTGGGAAGGGGCATTGTAATGAACTGGATATCTGAGGGCAGCCTTCCAAGCATCTACTGTCCAACCTGACGAACCTCTCCATCCTCCCGTCAAGGCCAGTTCTGCCCAATAACTCCAGCCCAGAGGCTGCCCTCCTGCCTCCAGCACAGAGGGAAGCCAGATCCCTTGAGCCTGCTAGATTGCGACTTAGAGCTGGGAGGAGCTGGCAGACACATGAGACAGAGATGTCTGGCCAGCTGAGTTCCAGGCAGAGTCCAGACCTTACCAGGGCAGGGCCTGTGCCCACTTGCCTCTGCCCTAGAGACGTCCCCTCTCCTGACATTTTCCAATTGCACACTGAGTGCCCCCACCCACCTCCTGGATGGCTTCCATCACCACATGCTGAACGGATTCTTCCAGCGTCATGATTCTCTGGATGTGCTCTGGGGATCAAGGTGGGGGAGGCTGAGACCCAGGGGTGAGGTGGGGAGGAAGGAGGATTTCCTCAGGCCAGCCCCTGGGGACCCCCTAAGCTCCCCATACCTTGCTTTTTCTCGCAACTGATGGCACAGCCCAGCACCAGCTGAAGCAGCTTGCCGAGCTCTGCCGGGTCTGAGAACTCTCCAATGAGGCTCACATCTGGGAGGTGCTCTTCTGACACAGGATGCGCCAGGACCTGGGGAGAAGGGGGTGTCAGGGGCTCATGGGCCCACCCTTCTCCCAACTCAACCCCCTGAATCCCTTTACAGTTACTCACATCCTGGGAGTACTCTACTAGGCTCCGTAAGACCATCTTCAGATTGCTGACCTAGGGAGGAACAAGGAGCTGTGGACAAGTTCAGAGGCCTCCCACTCTGAATCTGTACGTCCCATCCTTTCTCCACCTCACTTCTCCTTCCCTGCTTATCTCATCCTATTCTGTCTGCATGCGCCTTCCTCTAGGGGTGACCTGTTTGGCTGTCTGCCCCTTTTGTCTGCCTGACCATCTTTGTTTCGTTTTGATTTTTAAGATTTTTTGCTTTAGTTTTTTAAGACGGTGTCTCACTCTGTCACCCAGGCTGGAGTGCAGTGGTGCAATCTTGGCTCACTGCAGCCTCGACCTCCTGGGGTCAAGCAATCCTCCTATCTCTGCCTCCCTAGTAGCTGGGACTACAGGCATATACCACCATAATTGACTACTTTTTTTTATTTGTAGAGAGGAGGTTTTGCTATGTAGCCAGGCTGGTCTCAAGCTCCTGAGCTCAAGCAATCCTCCCACCTCAGCCTCCAAAAGTGCTGGGATTACAGGCATGAGCCACTGTGCCCGGCCTGCCTGACCATCTTCCTTCATATGTCTCCAGAACCAAGTCACTCCTCATTACCTGCCCCATCATCCTTCAGCCCTACCCATCCATCCTTACCTCTCACCTGGATTAATGCACCAGCTGCCTCTCCTCTTACACTTTTGCTGCCTACATTTTATTTCTCTCCATGCAGCCATGGGGAGCTTTATAAAGCCCAAGCCAGGTTGCATCTTTGCTCTGCTAAAACCCTGCCTTGACTTTCCACAGCACTTAAAAATAGAATCCACACCCCCACCATGGCCTGCCAGGCCCCTGATGACCTCATCTCCTATAAATCTTGCCCTCTTGCTCTGTTCTGCCCTTTCTGCCATTCCTCCATCACACCAAGTGTATTCCCAAATCACGGCCTTTATATCTGCTATTCCCTATGCCTGGAACACTGTTCCCCCAAATTTCACTTGGAGATTAACCCATCTGATGTAATCAGCCACCCATGCCCTCATTGCTCTCTCTCAAAGCCCTGCTTTTTTGTTGTCTTCACAGAACTATTGGCATCAAAAGTTTTTTCTTTCTTTTTTTTTTCTTCTTCTTGAGGCAGAGTCTCACTCTGTTGCCAAGGCTGGAGTACAATGGCTCGATCTCGGCTCACTGCAACCTCCACCTCCCAGGTTCAAGTGATTCTCATGTCTCAGCCTCCCAAGTAACTGGGATTACAGGTGCGCACTACCACACCCAGCTAATTTTTGTATTTTTAGTAGAGACGGGGTTTCAACATGTTGGCCAGGCTGGTCTTGAACTCCTGGCCCCAAGTGATCCACCCACTTTTGCCTCTCAAAGTGTTGGGATTACAGGCATGAGCCACTGCGCCCAGCCTGGAAGTTAATTTTTATGGTTGTGTATGTGTTGCTTGTCACTAGAATGATGGATGTGTGGGGCAGGTTTTTGTCTGTGTTATTCCTTGCTGAATGCCCAGGCCTGGCACAGGGTGAGTACTCTATAGATGAATAGATGAACAAATGGTTGATCACCAGACATCTGTCCCTCTTCCTGCCCATCACCCAGGACATGTGCCTAGCTGGCCCGTCCCTGGTCATCTCTTCACCAGTCTGTCCTCTAATCAGGAGTCCACTTGTCACCTTCAGCTTCCAGTTCGGACCCGGATCTTCCGAGATGCCCTGGAGCCATGCCTCGTTGAACCAGGAGGGGTCTCTGGGGGCGAGAAGGTGGGATGAGCAGGCTGGGGGGCACTTTTGGGATCCTCCCCCTCAGCTCCACTCACATCTGGTTCAGCACATAGGCTACGGCAAGGCCGCTGCTCAGGTCCTGAGGGCTGGCACAGGGAGACGGAACGTGGAACGTCTGTAACTGAGGGGTAAAGGAAAGGACAACGGAGAGAGTTAGGGCCTGGGAGCGCCGAACCACTGCCTTTTGCAGACTTTTCCTGTCAGCGAACCTCACATGGTGGGGCGGGCGCTGCTCCGCCACAGCAGCTCTGCGAGACTGGCTTCTGCTCACCTGAGACCGGAGGGGGCGTGGCCTCACTTCACCTCTGCCCAACAAACCCTGCGCGTCCAGGCCAGGGCGGTATCGCGAGTCACCTGGGCCCCACAGGCACCACGTGACCAGGCCAATTCACCTGTGTCCTCGCCCCACGTGAACCAACCACAGAGGGGCGGGGCCTCACCTGTCCTTTCCACGCAGACTTGCCACGTGACAGGGGCGGGTGCTCGGGCCAGAGTCCATCGGTCCAGCAAGCCGACGACCCTGCACCTCCTAACCCCAGCACCAAGAGACTGACCGAACCAGGACCAGGGATCCCGGGCAAGAGGAGCGGGCGCTCACCTTCCCCTCGTCCCGCCCCACGACCTACCCAGGTGAGCAGAGACCCGCATAGCTCGGCTTTGTCCACGCTCATGGCTACCGATCGGATTCAATCCAGGCTACGGAGCCCCGGCGCCGCAGCCGCCTCCGGGTCCACCACCAGCGAGCGCCCGCAGCCCCGACCTCCCGCTCGGCCTAGAGCGCCGCCCCGCCCCGCCCCCTAGGCGCAGGCCCCGCCCCGCCCCCAAGCCCAGGCTCCGCCTCGGTAACGTAATCTCCTCCCCACGCCCGCTCTTGCCTCCAGCCCCGCCATCTTGGATCCGGGCACTGTTCGGGCGCCCGCCCTGCCGCTAGGGGTCAGCCTGGCCCAGCCTTGTGCATACGAGGGTGGTACCACCTCCCCTCCTCGCCCTGGCCCTTTTTGGGGTGGGAGGTCCTCAAGATCCTTTTGAGACGGAGGTGCTCCACCCTGTTACACAAGCGCATTCACGTCTTTTCCCTGCAACTTAAGTAAATTCTTGTGTCTAACCACTTATGATCGGAGCCTTTGTGCGGGGAGTGGCGAGCCCTGGCACTTTCTATGGACTGGGAGAGGGGATGCTAAAGGGGTTTTCCCGCCGGACGCGGTGGCTCTCGACTGTAATCTCAGTATTTTGGGAGGCCTAGGAGGGAGAATTAGTTTGGCCAGAAGTTGGAGACCAGCCTCTCTTCAAAAAATTTAAAAATTAGCCAGGTAGCGGTGGCTCACGCCTGTAATCCCAGCACTTTGGGAGGCCGAGGCGGGCAGATCACGAGGTCAGGTGTTGGAGGCCAGCCTGGCCAACATGGTGAAACCCCATCTCTACTAAAAATACTAAAAATTAGCTGGGCGTGGTGGCGCACGCCTGTAATCTCAGCTACTCGGGAGGCTGAGGCAGGAGAATCGCTTGAACCCTGGAGGCGGAGGTTGCAGTCAGCCGAGATCGTACCACTGCACTCCAGTGGGGCGACAGTGCAAGACCCCTTCTCAAAAAAAAAAAAAATTAGCCAGGCATGTTGGCGTGTTTCTGTGGTCCTAGCTCTACAGAGGCAGAGGTGGGAGGATGGCTTGAGCCCAGGAGGTCGAGACTGCAGTGAGCCATGATAGGGCCACTGCACTCCAGTCTGGGTGACAGAGCAAGACCCTGTCTCAAAAAAATAATAAAAATTTAAAAATAGGGCCGGGCGCGGTGGCTCAAGCCTGTAATCCCAGCACTTTGGGAGGCCGAGGCAGGCGGATCACGAGGTCAGGAGATCGAGACCATCCTAGCTAACACGGTGAAACCCCTTCTCTACTAAAAATACAAAAAATGAGCCGGGCATGGTGGCACGCGTCTGTAGTCCCAGCTACTCGGGAGGTTGAGGCAGGAGAATAGCTTGAACCCGAGAGGCAGAGGTTGCAGTGAGCCGAGATTGTGCCACTGCACTCCAGTCTGGGAGACAGAGCGAGACTCTGTCTCAAAAAAAAATTAAAAAAAAAAATAAATAAATAAATAAAGGCCCGGCGCGATGGTTTACATCTGTAATCCCAGCACTTTGGGAGGTCGAGGACTGCTTGAACCCAGGAGTTCGAGAACAGCCCTGGCAACACAGCGAGACTCCGTCTCTACAAAAATAAAATAAAAAATAAAAGTAGCTGGGCGTGGTGGCACGCGCCTATTCCCAGCTACTCCAGAGGCTGAGGTGGGAGGATCGCTTGAGTCCGGGAGGTCAACGCTGCAGTGAGCCGTGGTGGCGCCACTCTACTCCAGCCTGGACGTCAGGGGGAAGACCCTGTCTCAAGAAATAAACAAATGAAGGGATCCTCCCCGAATTATTGACCCCAGGAGTAGATAAGGGGACACGGGTATGGTCCTAGGTCGAGGAAGGGTCAGTTAGACACATGTCCTGGCTGATGGATAGGCACCCTTGCCCAGCCTGGATCCGTCTTCCACGACATTCCCCCCTCGCCTTCCCCTCCCCAGATGTGCGCCCGGCATCCCCCCACCTCAGAACCCAGGATTTGGCTGAAGCTGCCGCGTCGCCCGGGCCCACCAGGGGGCGCGGAGACCGCAGAACGCGGCCTAGGGGGAAGACTGTGCGCCCGCCCTGAGACCCCCGCTGGGGCGGTGGAGGGGGCTCAATGGAAAGTGATGGGAATTATAGTTAACAATAAAATTGCAGTCACCATGTATGGAGTGCTCACTGTATGCAGTCCTGCGCTAAGCGATTTAAATACATAGACTATTGAATCCTCCCCATGTCTCTAGATGGCAAGTGCTGTTTTAATTCCCTGCTTTGCCGGCGAGAAAACAGAGGTTCCGAGTGGACCGGGTTTTGAGGGGAAGGGTGAAGCCCAGGCTCGCGCCCTATGACCCCAGGGTCCCTCGGCAACCCCTCCCCCGTAGACGGGCGGGGTAATGTGCACTAATTAGAGATTATTAGCTGTACCCAGAGGGAGGGGCGGGCTCTGCATTGGGGGCGGGCCCAGATCGGAGGGGAGGGGCGCTGCTCCCACCCACCCAGAAGATCCTGGCGCCAGAGACCTTGCCCCGGAGCAGGGTGGGCAAAGTGACAGCTGCTCCCCGCGCGCATCGCACGAACGCAGTCACTCACCCCCAGACACCCGATTACAGCCACTCATGCGCAGCCGTACGCACCCGGGGGCCTCGGATGCTCGTCCATATCCCCACAACCTCCTCCCGCGTGGTTTTCCAGACTCCAGCCCCTGGGAGCGGGTGGAGAGGATAGTGGGGGAAGGGGACAAGAGCCGGCAGCGCTGGCTTCCGGACTGGGCTGTCTTCCGGCGGTCGTGGGAACAGCTGCCGTTGGCTCCCCCACCTCGCATTCACCAGAGGAGAGGGTGCTGCCAATACAGGGAAACAGGGCCACCCCGTTCCCAGGTAGCAATGGGAGGTGAGCCAGGAACCACAGCTGTTACAAGCATGGGTGGCTGGACAGGCTGAAATCACCACATTAGGGCGGGGGTCGCAGGGATTTCGATGTTTAGGGGAAATCTGGAAATCCAAATATTTAGGCAAATTGACTTAAATTGTGCTAATGTTGGTGGGCTGTTGCGGGCGTCCCAGATGTTCGGGGAGGCAGGAGTCCCCAGACTTAAGGAAAAGTCTGGGTGTGCTCAATTTGGGGGAGGAGCATAACCCTCCATTTTGCAGCGGCAGGGAGTCCCACATTTGGGGAAAAGCAGTGAGCTTCTATGTCGGCAGGGAAGACAGCAGCAATCTCTGTTTTGAAACACAGGGAGCCCCGCTTTGCGGAGATCAAGGCACCTTTAATTCAGCAAGAGGGGCTGAAAAACCTTTCACATTTTGGAAGAAGGATCCAAACCCCTGTTTTAGGTAAAGAGAGCCCCCAACGTTTTGGGGGATGGTCTGAAGGCCGCCATTTGTAGGGACACAGAGCCCTGGTGTGCAGGTCTGGGCCAGCAGCCCCCAGCTGGATTGGGGAGCCCACCCCCCCTACTGGTTTCCAGGAACAGCTGGGCCCAGCCTGGGTTGTACTGCTGGGAAGCGGCTGACTCAACCCCTCCCTGTGGCCACAGCTGGACCCCGGCCTGCCCCCTCCAGCGTTCACATCTGGGCAGGGACCCAGTCTTCATCAGGGCTGGGAAGGGGACCCTCAGTCCCACAACTGGAGAACAGTGCCCCTCTGCCACTCCCCTGGCTGACCACAGCCACTGGATGGACTCCATGCATCATTACCATGGAGGACTCTGGCAGGCCCCCTACAGCCCAGATACTGACATCCTGCCAGGAACTCCTAGCCAGTCCCCCCTCCCTGTGTCTGTGTGTGTCTGAGTCCATGTGAAATGTGCTAGGCTTTTTTTTTTTTTTTTTTTTTTGAGAAAGGGTTTTGCTATGTTGCCCAGGATGGTCTCGATCTCCTGACTTCAAGTAATCCTCCTGCCTCTGCCTCCTAAAGAGCTGGGATTTCAGGCGTGAGCCACCGCGCCTGGCCAAATGTGCTGGTCTTTGTAGGTGTGAGATGGATGATCTGTGACTGTGTGTACACGGGCATGTGTCCTGCATCCATTGTGTCATAAGGCCTTGGAGTTTGTGCAACAGGCTGTGGCCTGATTTGATGGGGGGGAGGGTTGCTTTCAGGGACTGGGGGAGGGGAAATTTGTAACATCCTTGTCTGTAACATCCAGGTTGGGGCCGGGCTTGGTGGCTCACGCCAGTAATCCCAGCACTTTGGGAGGTCAAGGCAGGCAGATCACTTGAGGTCAGGAGTTCAAGACCAGCCTGGCCAACACAGTGAAACCCTGTCTCTACTAATAATACAATAATCAGCCAGGCGTGGTGGTGAACGCCTGTAATCCCAGCTACTCGGGAGGTTGAGGCAACAGAATTGCTTGAACCTGGGAGGCGGGGGTTGCGGTGAGCCGAGAACGCACCATTACACTCTAGCCTAGGTAACAAAGCAAGACTCCATCTCAAAAACAACAACAACCAAAAAAACCCATCCAGATTTTAGGGTGACTAGGGAACCTCTAGTGTGTGCCCCTGTGTATCTCTGTATGGTCCAGGCAGAGTTTGGGTGGGGCTCTCTCACTCCAATTGCATCTTCATGTGTGTCTGTGTTTACTATATACGTCTATATGGGACCTCACTTTGGGTCTATATCTGTGTCATTCTTTTTTTTCTTTTTCTTTTTTTGAGACGGAGTCTTGCTCTGTCGCCCAGGCTGGAGTGCAGTGGTGCAATCTCGGGTCACTGCAAGCTCCACCTCCCAGGTTCACGCCATTCTCCTGTCTCAGCCTCCCCAGTAGCTGGGACTACAGGCGCCCGCCACCACGCCCAGCTAATTTTTTGTATTTTTACTAGAGACGGGGTTTCACCGTCTCGATCTCCTGACCTCGTGATCCACCCGCCTCGGCCTCCCAAAGTGCTGGGATTACAGGCGTGAGCCACCGCGCCTGGCCGTCCACTTGACATTCTGAGTGTCCCTGTACGTGGCCTTGTCTCTGTGACTGTATCCCATTTCGTGCCCCCTATTTGTGATAACAGGGTTCACATGATGGCATGACTATCCTGTGTGTCTGTATGTATCTGTGTGCCACCACAATCTCCATGGAAGAAGTGTGGCTGTGTGACAAACCAAGCCCTGGTGTCCAAGACTGTGTCCCTCTCTGTTCCTGTTTTTTTTTGAGACGGGGTCTCCTCTGTTGCCCAGGCGCTGGAGTGCAGTGGCACAATCACTGCTCAGTGCAGCCTTGAATTCCTGGCCTCAAGTGATCCTCTTACCTCAACCCCCACCTACCTGGGACTATAGACACGACTATAGGCATGCACCACCATGCCCAGCTCATTAAGAAAAAATATTTTTGTAGAGACAGGGGTCTTGCTATGTTGCCCAGGCTGGTCTTGAACTCCTGGCCTCAAGCGATCCTCTGGCCTTGGCCTCTCAAAATTCTGAGATTACAGGCCTGAGCCACTGCGCCCGTCCTATTTTGCTGGATGGGGTTGCTTTATCAGGATGTATCTGCCACCTACCTGTGTATGAATATGGCTCTGTTTGCGTCCCTATCACAAACGCTATGTGACTGACGTGCCTGCGTGATTGTCTGCGTCTCCATCCACGTGTGTCCGTGTTCGCTGCGAGGCCGGCCGGACTAGAATGGGTTGGTGCCAAGATGTGGCAGGTGTATCCTGCGTCCGTGTGACACTGTGGGTCGGGGAGTTTGTTTGTGACCTTGTGTGTAGGGGGCGGGAAGTGGGAGTCAAAGTCACAGACGACAGCAGGCTGCGCGGACGCAGTGATGTGCGCAGGGGGCCTCCCGCCCCGCCGTTCTCCTCCAGGAGGCGCCCTCCCCGCCTTGCGGGGGCGTGTGCGTCGTGCGTGACGTGAGACACGACGGGGGTCGCTGCGTGCGTGGAACCCGACGCGGTCGTGCGTGCAAGCGCGGGGGGAGGGGGAAGGGCGGGAGCTCTGCACTGGCTGCGTGCGCGCGTGCGTGGGCGGTGGCGGGGGCTGGGCGAGCGGAGGCGCGCAGGGCAGGACCAACCCCGCCCCGGCCGGGACCTTGGGGCGCCGGTGAAACCCGGGAGGGGGCCACCGTTAACCCCTTCCTGCCCGATCCGAAACTTGTGGCCCCTCGGAGCGCCCGGGGGCTTCCCCAGCGCCCGACGGGAGGGCAGTCCCTGTTGGGGGAGGGACCTTTCCCATGGAGCTGAGACCCCCCAGTTGCCATGGGAACCAGAGCTTCCCGCGCAGCCAGGCGCGTGTTTCCTTTCCCCGCCCAGCCATCCTGCTTTTCCTCCAGCTGCCTAGTCTACTGACAATGCGCTTCCCGCTCGTGATCCCAGGAGAAGGGGGCTGGGGTCAGCATGGCCCGGGCGTCCGTGACTCAGGCCAGCCCGGGGGTCCCCTGGCCGCAGCTGGCCTCGCTCCCGCTTCTCCGCCCCCGTGACTCACCCCTCCCGGCTTTCCCCGCGTGTGACTCAGGCCCCTGGGGAGGGGGCTGCGGAGTCTGGGACCCCTACAGACAGTGGGGCCGAGAACCAAGTTCTGGGGACTTCGCTCTCCGCGGGGAAGGCCTCCCCCACCAGCGAGCAACCGAGGGCCAGCGACTCCCCTTAGCAGGCCAGAGGCGCCCCCCCTCACCCCGCCTCTGAAACGGTAGACCCCCCCCACCCCCACCCCTGCAAACCTCCGGGAACCCAGCCTCCAACCCCTCCTCCCAGCCCACAGGAAGTTTTGGCAGAGCCCGTCGCGGCGATGAAACGGTTAAAGCCGTTTTCTTATTCATTTCATCCAGGGGCCCATTTTGACTCAGAGCAAGCCGGCGCCCCCTCGCCCCCTTGAGCCTGGCCTCCTGGGGGCCTGGGTGCATACTCCACCCCACATGTACCATTTTTAGAGAGGGGAGGATGGCGCTTGGTGAGCTGGCTGGGGGTCTTGCGTAGCATGTAGAGCTGGGTTCAAATCCTGTCTCTGCCCTCATTGCTGCCTGGACCTCAGTTTCCCCATCTGAAAATGAGGGACCATTATGTCCAGCTTGTTGGGTTGTTGTGGGGATTAGGTGAATAATAGATGGGACACTCTGCATCCAGGGTTGAACACGGGAGCCAGGAGAGGGCTCCTCCTGTTTCTCAGGCCTGGGTGTCAGGGTGCCCAGCAGAAGCGAGTCCTTGCCAGGCAGGCCATGCCCCACCCAGGCACTCTAAGGCCATGGGGTTCATCTTGTCCACCCCCTGCCCAAGGCAGGCACCCAGGAAGTGAGAGGCGGGGCAGGAATGAGGCACAACCTGTTGAGCTCGTCACCTCCCCGCCCCCCACCCTCATTCCAGTGCCCTGACAGGGCCCCCCCACGCTGCAGCCCCACCCCCGCCGCCCTGGACGCCTGGGTCCTGACCCGAGGGTGGCCCAGGGAGGGGACGTCAGATGGAGACTGTGTCTCGGGAACATCCTGTGGACTGCTGGCTGGACAGACGGAGGAAGGTCAGCCCCTCCCGGGGCAGGGCAGACATCGACTGGGGGCAGAGTAAACATGGCCCAGGGTGACCAGACAGGGGGCGGGTGGGGGGCTGTAGGAATGTACACACACACAGTCACCCCGAGAGAGCCAGTCCAGACACACAAACCCCTGTCACCTTGGCCACAGAGAGACTGCCAGCCAGAGACACACAGACAGGGTCAGACATACAGCTGGGCAAGATGATCCAGCAATGACTGTCACACACAGACACAGTGACAGACCAGACCCTCAAGCAAGAGACACACACCGTCAAACACATGAACGCATCCACAGGTCAAAAATATGCAGGCAGGCCGTGTGCTGCGGGGATAAATCAACCCAGCACATAAGCGTGATAGACACAAACACACAGGGACTGACATTCAGGTGAGAGGCACACAGCAAGGCAGACACAATGGCATGTGACACACATGGAGACAAACACAACAGGCTAGAAACATAGGGGCAAGACAGACACAGAGTGAACTATATGTGAGACAAGCAGGCAACATGTGCATGCTTTTAGGAGAGACAGTCACCTTCAGCACCAGCACCCCGAGAGCCACACGAGAGATGCAGACGCAGGCATGCACTATCAGATCCTGACACGCAAGAGAAGGCAACACACACACACACACACACAGACACACACACACCAGATCCCCAACTCAAAAGATAGAGACAAGACAAGAAAGACAAACCTAGGGACAGAGATGATGTGTTCACAGTATGGCAGACAGTCCCTGGCACCCTGGCCCACCACTGTTGCACACATATCAGAGATGCTCCCAGGGACACCAAGCCGAAGCCTTAGAGGTACACACCATCTCACCAGGAACACACACATGTGGGACCTGGCAACAGATTGGGTAGATCTGGGCAGACAGACTGACACATTCACAGACATGGTCTGGCCAGACAGTCACACCCAATGCAGAGAGGCACAGACAGGCCACAGTGGGACATTCATAAACACATCGGCACAGAGAGACCCTGACAAAACCTGTTTGCACACAAACACATGCACACATACAAACGGAGATCAGTAACAGACAACATACAGATCAGCCACAGAACACACACATGGAAACAAGCCACAGACCTCACACACAGACCACACACACACACCAACCAAACACAAACCAGCCACAGACCTCTTTTTCACACATACACACACACAACAGATCATATACACACATACATACAGACCAGCCACAGATCTGTTTTTCACACACACACACACACACACTCACACGCACATTACAGATCGTATACACACAGACCAGGTACAGACCTCTTTTTCACATACACACACCAGTTACAGGTCATATACACACATATATACAGACCAGCCACAGACCTCTTTTACACACACACACACACAACAGATCGTATACACACATACAGACCAGCCACAGACCACACACACACACACACACACACACACACACACGCACCGACACAGGTTAGACATATGAACTTTGAAACAACCTACATGTACATACATCTAGGCCACGTGCAACCCATCCCATAGAGCTCACACACACACAGAGCAGAACAGAACTCTACACAGATAGGCCCTACATAGCCCTTTGCATCCAGGGCTGGGCACAGAAGTGGGCAGAGGGCTACTCTTGTCTCTCAGGCCTGGGTGTCAGGGTTGGACCAGCACACACTCTCACACGCACCCTATAGGCCAGCCACACGCTTGCCCCCCGAACCTTGCCAAGGTTCTGTGGGGGCACTGGACACCCCAGTCTGTCTCTGCCCCACAGAGATCCTGGCACTTCCTCTCTCCAAACATCACCCCCACTTCCCTCCCTCTTTCCTTTTGCCACTTCCCCTAGGAGGCCTAGCTCAGCAGCCTCTGCTCCTGCTGGGGTGGGGGCGTGCTATAAAGAGGTCACCCAGGGTCTTGGTGATGCCCAGGTCCCCCAAGGCTTCACCAGCAGTGGCAGGGACAGAAGCAGCTTCCTGGGAAACTTCCCTCATGCCCAACCATCTCAGCCTGGGGAGAGACAAATTCCTTCCTGCTTCCCAGAAAACCTAGCAGCTTCCTCTCCAGGAGAAGGGGCAAGGGACCCCCAAACCACAGAGGTGGGAGAGGGAGGCGGCTGGTAGGCCAGGAGTTCCTGGGGGAGGGCTCCTGCCAGGCCTCAGATCCACACCCAGGGGCAGGGACACGGGAGGGAGGCTGGGTACTGTGTGCTGCGACTTGTGGGTTCTCGCCCTGGCCTGCCCACTGGCTGACTCACAGGCAGCCCCCAGCCCAGTTTCCTAGTGAGGGCCCCACCGGTCAGTGGGGCCAGCAGGGAGGGGGTCACCAGGCTATTTATAAGAAGGAGAAGTCCCTCGTGCCAAGACCAAAAGCCCCGAAGACACTTGTGGGTGGGGGTGGGTGAACTTCCTCCTTATCCTGTGCCCTAGGCCCCAGGCCCTGGGGCATTGGGGAAGCCTGCGCAGGGACTTCTTAGCCAGGTGCTGGTCTGGAGCCCAGGGCCTGGGTAGTGCCCAGCTGCCAGTCTGGACGCTCAGGCCAGGCGGGGGAGGGGGCTGTCCTCCCACCCCCCTCGTGGGGCCGGCCTGGCGCCAGTGGGGCGGCTTGAGGGGGTGGTGCCCAGGCCACAAGGGTGACACTGGCAGAGGCCTGGAACCGGCTGTACCAGCTTGGCTGGGCCCCCGCCCTCCCTGTCTGGCCCAATCTCCACCCCGTGCTCAAACACCCATGCAGAGTGCTTGGAGGGACCCTACTCCCATATGCTGGCCTGTCCACAGAGACCTGTGCCCCTCTCTCTGTGCCCGACCACATTTCTCCCCCAATCAAAGAAGACCTTCAGCGAGGTGCGGTGGCTCACACCTGTAATCCCAGCACTTTGGGAGGCCCAGGTGGGAGGATCCCTTGGGGCCAGGAGTTCCAGACCAGCCTGGGCAACAGAATGAGACCCTGTCTCGATAAAATATAAAAAAATAAAACTTAGCAGGTGTGGTGTGCTTGTAGTCCCAGTTACTCTGGAGGCTGAGGCGGGAGGATTGCTTTTACCCAGGAGTTCAGGGCTGCAGCGAGCTATGATTGTGTAGCTGAACTCTAGCCTGAGCAACAGAGTGAGATGGTCTTGCTTTGTTGCCCAGGCTGGAGTCCAGTGTTAAGATCATGGCTAATGTGATCCTCCTGCCTCAGCCTTCAGAGTAGCTAGGACTACACAGGCACACCCCACTGACCCCAGCGAATTTTTAAATTGTTTTGTAGAGATGGGGGTCTTGCTGTGCTGCCCAGGCTGGTCTCAGAAATTTCTGGGCTAGGGCTGGGCGAGGTGGATCATGCCTGTAATCCCAGCACTTTGGGAGGCTGAGGCGGGCAGATAACTTCAGGTCAGGAGTTCAAGACCGGCTTGGCCAACACAGTGAAACCCCATCTCTACTGAAAATACAAAAAATTAGCCGGGCGTGGTGGCATGCGCCTGTAATCACAGCTATTCGGGAGGCTGAGGTGGAAGAATCGCTTGAACCTGGGAGGTGGAGGTTGCAGTGAGCTGATATTGTGCTACTGCACTCCACCCTGGGCGACAGAGTGATATTCCGCCTCAAAAAAACAAAACAAAACAAACAGTAAAAAAAAAACCTCCTGGGCTCAAGTGATCCTCCCACCTCAGCCTCCCAAAGTGCTGAGATTATAGACGTGAGCCACTGCGTTTGGCCAAAGTGAGGTTCTCTTTAAAAAAACAAAAAAAGGGCCAGGCAAGGTGGCTCACGCCTGTAATCTTAAGACTTTGGGAGGCTCAGGCAGGCTGATCACAAGGTCAGGAGTTTGAGACCAGCCTGACCAATATGGTGAAACCCCGTCTGTACTAAAAATACAAAAATTAGCTAGGCATGGTGGCATGCGCCTGTAATTCCAGCTACTCAGGAGGCTGAGGCAGGAGAATCGCTTGAACCCAGGAGGCGGAGGTTGCAGTGAGCCAACATCATGCCATTGCACTGCAGCGTGGGCGACAGAGCAAGACTCTATCTCAAAAAACAAACAAACAAACAAAACATCAAAAAAAGAGACCCTTCATGAGACGGCCTGCAGTGGGTACTGCATAAATGCTTCTCTGGTTGTCATTATCCACAATATAGTGGCTAGTGCTCTGAAGCCAGACAGCTTGGATTATATCTCAACTCTAGTGCTTATAGCTGTTGGACACCAGACAAGTTCCTTAATCTCCTGTGCTTCAGTTTCTCATCTGTTAAATGGGGATACAAATAACATGCATTTTGCTGGATTGTTGGAAGCAGTCGATGACTTATTTTATGTTAACCACTTAGAAGAGTGCCTAGCCCACAGTAAGAGCCATGTAAGTGTTGGCTATTAAAATAATAATTATTATTTCTCAGCCTGTCTGTCTTAAGTGTTTCTGAGTCTCACTGTCTGTCTGCATGACGCTAACCTTGAACCCATTTGTCTCTCTGCGCATCTCTCCCTGCCCTGACCCCCTGCCCCCATACACCCACTGTTCCTTGCCCTCCTCCTGGGTTGGACTCTCTCTGGGATGGCCTTACCTATCTCTAGGACTCCCTCTGCCATGGCCAGCCTCAGCCCTGGCCAGGGCTGAATTACTGTGGCCTCCTGGCTTGTGGGACCTGCAAGTTAGCTTCCCAAGGTGCTGCCCTCTGGCCTGCCCTGCCCAACCCCCCAAGCTGCCCGCTGCGCCCCCGCGGGGCCCGGCCAGATGTCAGCTGCAGTTATTAGCCTGGGCGGGAGACACAGGCCTGGCAGCGTGCCTGCCAGACTCACAGGCCTCCGGAATCTCCCTTGAGCCTGGGGAGGGGGAGGGGAGCCATTCAAGCAAGGGGAAGAAGGGAGGGGGCATTTAGGGGTCACAGGGACCCTCCAAGGACGGGACGCCCCCAGCTTCTGCTGGGACCTTCCTCCAGCAAGGCCACTGCACTGCTGGACTTCCCCCTGCCCCCACATAGCTCAGTTTCTTTTTCGCCTCTTTTGTTTTCCTTCTCTTTCCCACACTTGGTGAGATCTAGGCTGCCCCAGAAAGGCTGTTTAACCCCTATCTCTTAGCCTCTTTCTACCCTAAAGAAGAGAGAGGCTCTCTTCATCCTCCAGAAGACGGAGGCCTGGGAAGCTGAGAGAGAGAAAGAGAGAGACTAGGCTTCTCACCTCTTGGTCTAGTGGGTTCACACACTAACTACTCGGAAGTCCCACCTTAAGTCTAACTGGAAGCCTGACCATCTGCACCTCGCCGCAGCCCTTCCCGGGGAAGGGGCTCTGGGTTCCCTCATATTCTCCCCTTAGATTTTCAGGTCTTCTCTGACTCAGGGAGGGAAGCTTTCAGATGACGGAGCCACTCTAGGGAAGGAGGGGGGCTCCCTCTAGGTATTCTGGATGATGGTAGGATGGGACCCG
This sequence comes from Nomascus leucogenys, assembly GCF_006542625.1. NCBI lineage: Eukaryota > Metazoa > Chordata > Mammalia > Primates > Hylobatidae > Nomascus > Nomascus leucogenys. The sequence continues at coordinate 58,268,446 of NC_044390.1, read as the reverse complement.
CAGACTAAAACGAGAGTGGGGCCCCTGACTCACATGAGTGAGTGCGGGGTGTTGGGGAAGGAGCTCCAGATCTCCTGGCAGAAGGGAAGGGCACCCCACCCGAGGGAGGAGGCAGCCGCCGTTCCAGCCCGCCCAGGCGCCGGGGGCGCCTAGAGGCATCGGCCCGCCCTCTCCGCGCCCCGTCGGGCCGGGGGCGAAGTCCGACCCAGGCCCGCGGGCAGGCGGGGACCTGCCGGGGTGGGTTGGGCCAGGCCGGGCCTGGCAGGACGCAGCCCCAGAGCGGCGGGGTGGGGCGGGGCCGGGCCAGGCGGCCGTGGGGGCCCCGGGGGCGGCGGTCGGGGCTGGTCGGGACTAGCAGTCTGGGGGCCCAGGCGCGCCCTGGGACCTGGCAGATACTCGGGTTCCCCACTTCTGGCTCGGGGCCCCAGGACAGCGCTGGTCCCACCTCTTCCTGTGCCCTAATATGGGCGGCGGGGAGAGACTCCGGGGGCCGGCCCGCCCTCAGTCCTGCCCCCGGACTCCCGCCTGTTGCCATGGCGACCAGGCCCCGCTCCTCGGCTGCGTCCCCCGCCGTCGGGCCAATGGAACAGTCCCCATGCTGCCTGCCTCCGCGGTCCCCTGCAGGCGCCGCGGGCGGAACCATTGCTTGAGGGGAGAGGATGCTGGCTGGAGGCTGCTGCGGCTGGGCGGGCTCCAAGCACCCGGGCCTCCGCGGGGGCTCGCACGCCCAGGTTCCTCTTCCGAGGCGCAGGATGCGGCGGGACCCAGGGCGGGGCGCACGGTCCCGTAGGATCCGAGTGACGGAGACAGGGCCGGGCTCCTTCCCCCGGGGCTGTTGCCACACTTCCTGCCTCGGCGCTCTTTCCCCAGCCTGTTTCTAAGGAAGGGAGTGGGGTTGGGCGACCGCGCCCCAGCCGTCGGGCTGGGTCCAGGCTCCAGGAGCCGAGAAGGTGTCGGGCAAAGCCCAGGGTCAATAGGGGAGGGTTTTAGGATGGGGGACAGAGAATACAGATGCCTAAGAGGTCACCCACGAGGGAGAGCACCAGTCGTGGAAGATCCAGCAGTCCTGGTGCGCGGGACCCTCAAGGCCCCCTCCTCACATGTCAACTGAGTACCCTCTTACTGTCTTCTCTGCTCCGAAGATGTGTCCGGACCCTTCTAACTCTCCTTCATCCGGGCTTCGCAGATGACCCCAGTGGTCCCCAATTTCTGGCAGACAGGTCTCCATCTTCTACCCGGCATATTTTACCTGCCTCAGTGTACCCCAGGCCGCTTACTCGCTTTCTGCGTATCTAGACTTCCCCTAATTCCTCCTTCCCACTTACGGGAGAGCCGTCAGACCCTCCCATGAGCTCCTGGACCCCTACTCATTTCTTGCAATTTAATGGGTCATGCAGCTCCACCAACTCACCCCTTTTGATCTCTCCCCTCCGCCATCCTGTGAAAATTCCAGTCCCGTATCCTTCTGTGCCCGGGACCCCCAGTCAATTCCTGGGTCAGGTGTCTCCTTACCCCTCCCGATTTACAATGCTTAACCCTCATTCCTGCTTTTTGGGGTCTCCCAATGGATTGTCAGTCCTCCTACCCTTCTCGTATTCTGGGTACCTCAGGGGTTTCTTCGCACACCCTGGGACCCTCACCCCACTTGCTGCGTACCAGGTCGTCATATTTGTCCCAGTGGACTCCAAGGAAATCATCCTCCTCCCTGAAACCCCTCACTCATGTGCCTGGGCCCCCCAGCACCTCCTTCCATGCGTACCCTGAGGTCCTTTGAGCCCCTCCCCCTGCAGCCCCGCCGAGCCACCCGGCCCGTGGCCGCTGTTTACAAGGACACGCGCTTCCTGACAGTGACGCGAGCCGCCTCCTCCCCTTCCCCACGCTCGAGGAGGGGGGCGCGGGGGCCCGGCTCCAGCGACGGCCAATCGGAGCGCACTTCCGTGGCTGACTAGCGCGGTATAAAGGCGTGTGGCTCAGGCAGAGCGGCTGGGACCTTGAGAGCGGCCAGGCCAGCCTCGGAGCCAGCGGGGAGCTGGGAGCTGGGGGAAACGACGCCAGGAAAGCTATCGCGCCAGAAAGGGCGACGGGGGCTCGGGAAGCCTGACAGAGCTTTTGCGCACAGCTGCCGGCTGGCTGCTCCCCGCCCGCGCCAGCCCTCGAGAACGCGCGATCAGGCACCCCCCAGTCCGGTCACCGCAGCGGAGAGCAGGCAGCTCGCTGCAGCGAGGCCCGGGGCGGCCCCGCAGGGACCCTCCCCAGACCGCCTGGGCCGCCCGGATGTGCACTAAAATGGAACAGCCCTTCTACCACGACGACTCATACACAGCTACGGGATACGGCCGGGCCCCTGGTGGCCTCTCTCTACACGACTACAAACTCCTGAAACCGAGCCTGGCGGTCAACCTGGCCGACCCCTACCGGAGTCTCAAAGCGCCTGGGGCTCGCGGACCCGGCCCAGAGGGCGGCGGTGGCGGCAGCTACTTTTCTGGTCAGGGCTCGGATACCGGCGCGTCTCTCAAGCTCGCCTCTTCGGAGCTGGAACGCCTGATTGTCCCCAACAGCAACGGCGTGATCACGACGACGCCTACACCCCCGGGACAGTACTTTTACCCCCGCGGGGGTGGCAGCGGTGGAGGTGCAGGGGGCGCAGGGGGCGGCGTCACCGAGGAGCAGGAGGGCTTCGCCGACGGCTTTGTCAAAGCCCTGGACGATCTGCACAAGATGAACCACGTGACACCCCCCAACGTGTCCCTGGGCGCTAGCGGGGGCCCCCCGGCTGGGCCCGGGGGCGTCTACGCCGGCCCGGAGCCACCTCCCGTTTACACCAACCTCAGCAGCTACTCCCCAGCCTCTGCGTCCTCGGGAGGCGCCGGGGCTGCCGTCGGGACCGGGAGCTCGTACCCGACGGCCACCATCAGCTACCTCCCACACGCGCCGCCCTTCGCCGGTGGCCACCCGGCGCAGCTGGGCTTGGGCCGCGGCGCTTCCACCTTCAAGGAGGAACCGCAGACCGTGCCGGAGGCGCGCAGCCGGGACGCCACGCCGCCGGTGTCCCCCATCAACATGGAAGACCAAGAGCGCATCAAAGTGGAGCGCAAGCGGCTGCGGAACCGGCTGGCGGCCACCAAGTGCCGGAAGCGGAAGCTGGAGCGCATCGCGCGCCTGGAGGACAAGGTGAAGACGCTCAAGGCCGAGAACGCGGGGCTGTCGAGTACCGCCGGCCTCCTCCGGGAGCAGGTGGCCCAGCTCAAACAGAAGGTCATGACCCACGTCAGCAACGGCTGTCAGCTGCTGCTTGGGGTCAAGGGACACGCCTTCTGAACGTCCCCTGCCCCCTTACGGACACCCCCTAGCTTGGACGGCTGGGCCCACGCCTCCCACTGGGGTCCAGGGAGCAGGCGGTGGGCACCCACCCTGGGACCTGGGGGCGCCACAAACCACACTGGACTCCGGCCCTCCCGCCCTGCGCCCAGTCCTTCCACCTCGACGTTTACAAGCCCCCCCTTCCACTTTTTTTTGTATGTTTTTTTTTCTGCTGGAAACAGACTCGATTCATATTGAATATAATATATTTGTGTATTTAACAGGGAGGGGAGGAGGGGGCAATCGCGGCGGAGCTGGCCCCGCCGCCCGGTACTCAAGCCCGTAGGGACATTGGGAAGGGGACCCCCGCCCCCTGCCCTCCCCTCTCTGCACCGTACTGTGGAAAAGAAACACGCACTTAGTCTCTAAAGAGTTTATTTTAAGACGTGTTTGTGTTTGTGTGTGTGTTTGTTCTTTTTATTGAATCTATTTAAGTAAAAAAAAATTGGTTCTTTATTAATTTCTGTTGTCTTTTTTTCCAAGCTGGGAGGGCGGAGGGAAAAAAAAAAAGCACTGGTTTGCCTCCTGCTCAGTGCTGTTGATGGCTCGGTCCTGTATGTGTCCCTCTCGTCGGTTCTGCGCAGGCATCTTGTGGTCCCAGCCCAGGAGTCCCACCCTTCACGCGTCCCCAGATCTCCAGGGTTGGATGGTTGGGGCGCGGGACGCGGTCTAGGGACCCAGTAGCTTAAGGCAGGGTGCTCCAGGCGAGACGTGGAGTGCGCAGGCGCGTCCCCGCCCAACCGCGCGCGCCGGGGCTTTCCCCGCTGACGCAGCGGAAGCGCTGCCCATACAAGGACCGATTCTGCCCAGTGACGCGACCGCGGTCTCTGGGCAGATTCCGGGAATCCCCTCCCCCGCTCTGCCGGGCAGGGCCGCGGCGCCGGGAAGGGGGCCGGGATTTTCCCGGGCAGGCGGCTGCCCGGGCACGGAAAGCCCCAGGCCTGGGTCCAGAGCGCCCGCGGTGGGCGGGCAGCACTCCTGGGCCCTGGGAGCCACCCCTGTGCCACCTTCAAGACACTGGCGCCTATGCCCCGCCGCGCCCACGCCCCCTGCGTCTGACCTGACCGGGGCGGAGGGTTGCTGCTGCCTGGGCGGCTTTGCGGACGCCGTCCCCTCTACCCCCACCCCCTCCAGGAAGGGCGGCGCCCGCTTGCCAGTTTCCCCTCACGGGTGCCAGGCCAGGAGCGGGGCGACTGCCAGGTCTGGTCCTGCCGGGGCGGCTGCTCGGGCCGCTGGGCGCCGCCACCGCCCTGGCGCTGGGCTCCCTCCCGCGCAGCTGGGACACGTGGGGGTGGGGGTGGGGGTGCTGGTGCTGCTGGCACGCCTGGAAGGAATCTGGCCGGCTTCGGGGTTGGAAGCCCCCAGAACAGTGGAGAAAAACAGGTAGAGAAACCAGACAGGCAGTAGGGTGAGTGGAACAGACACCTCATCAATTCACTTGTACGATACCTAGAACAACTAGACCCTGGAGACACAGCCTGGACCACTCCAGACAAGACAATAAATAAACAAGCAAACATGGTTCTTTGGAGATGGTGGTAAGTGCTAATAAGAGGAAAAAAAAAAAAAAAAACAGGTCAAGGTGGCAGTGATGGGGCAGGGAGGAAAGTTGCCTTGCAGAATGGAGTGGGAACATGGACCTTTAATAGGGTGACTTTTTCTTTTTTATATTTTAGAGATGGGTCTTTGTCCTGTTGCCCAGGTTGGAGTGCAGTGGTGCAATCATAGCTAACTGCAGCCTAGACCTTCTGTGCTCAAGCAAGCCTCCCACTTCAACTTCCCAACTAGCTAGAGCTACAGGCATACACCACTATGCCTGGCTAATTTTGTTTATTTTTGTAGAGATGGGATCTGCTATGTTGCCCTGGCTGGTCTGGAACTGCTGGGTCAAACAGTCCTCCCGCCTTGGCCTTTCAAAGCACTGGGATTCCAGGCGTGAGCCACTGTGCTTGTCCTGCAGTGATTTTTTTTTTTTTTTTTTTGAGATGGATTCTTGCTCTGTCACCCAGACTGGAGTGCAGTGGTGCAATCTTGGTTCACTGCAACCTCTGCCTTTCGGGTTCAAGCGATTTTCCTGCCTCAGCCTCCCAAGTAGCTAGGATTATAGGTGCCTGCCACCATGCCCAGCTAATTTTGTATCTTTAGTAGAGACTGGGTTTCAGCACGTTGGCTAGGCTGGTCTTGAACTCCTGACCTGAGGTCATCTGCCAGCCTCGGCCTCCAAAGTGCTGGGATTACAGGTGTGAACTATCGTGCCTGGCCGTGACTTTTCAAAAGATTTGAAGAAGTGGGGTCCTGAGAAAATCCTGGGTAACAACAGCATCAGAGGTAACAGTTTTTTGTGTGTTTGTTTTTTAGATGGAGTCTCCCTCTGTCACCCAGGCTGGAGTGCAGTGGCTCGATCTCAGTTTACTGCAACTTCCACCCATAGGATTCAAGCGATTCTCCTGCCTTGGCCTCCCAAGTAGCTGGGTCTACAGGCGTGCATCACCATGCCAGGTTAATTTTTGTATTTTTAGTAGAGACAGGGTTTCACCGTGTTGGCCAGGCTGGTCTTGAAGCCCTGACCTCATGTGATCCGCCTGCCTGGGCTTCCTAAAGTGCTGGGATTACAGATGTGAGCCACCCCGCTTGACTGGGAGCAGCTTTTTTTTTTTTTTTTTGAGACGGAGTCTTGCTCTGTTGCCCAGGCTGGTGTGCAGTGGCGCGATCTCGGCTCACTGCAAGCTCTGCCTCCTGGGTTCACGCCATTCTCCTGCCTCAGCCTCCCAAGTAGCTGGGACTACAGGCGCCTGCCAACACGCCCGGCTAATTTTTTGTATTCTTAGTAGAGACGGGGTTTCACTGTATTAGCCAGGATGGTCTCGATCTCCTGACCTCGTGATCCGCCCGTCTTGGCCTCCCAAAGTGCTGGGATTACAGGCGTGAGCCACTGCGCCCGGCCTTGGGAGCAGCTCTTAAATGGCAAAATTCATGTAGCCAGGTGAGCCTGTGAAAGAACAGCAGGAAGCCAGCATGTCTGGAATGGAGTGAACCACAACAGGGCAGATGTCAAGGGAGACTGAGCAGGGGCCTTGGGGAGGAGTATAGATTAAATTCCAAGGGAGATGAGTGACCCTTAGAGGGTATTAGGTGGGTACCAGCATTAATAGTGGATCCATGGATTAAATGAGCTTTTTAGCCCTGTTCTGTAGGAGGAAACTGGGGCATAGAGTAGCAAAACTACTTTCCTGAACGCACACAATATTAAACTGCACCCTTGGGAACCCTGCCTTGCCTCTAATACCTGCCTTCTAGCCTAACTGCCACCCTCCCACCCCAGGGGCAGACAGGCAACCTTTCCAGCCTGGGGTGGGGCAGAGCTCACAGCAGGGACTCTGCACTCTGCACGTAGCTCAGGCTCTCATTCTTGGTTCTGCTCTTAAGACTAGGTCCCCACCCTCTTCCCCATAAGACTAGACTGGGCTGGGTTCCTTCCAGCTCGAGGAAGCAGTCTTAGGAACTAGGAACTGGGCCCTACACAGGGGCCTCGGCCCCCAGCTTCACATAACTTATCTCCTACAACTTTTACCACGTGCATGGTGATCTGGGTTTGCAGTCCCATTTTACTGCTGAAGAGACCCAGAGACGATCACAGCTCTTAAACGGCATTTGAACCCTGGCTGGCTGGTGACAAAATGTGGGCGCTGCCTTGCATGGTCAGATTTCTGGATGTAAGGCATCCTGGGATTTGCAAGGGACAAACGGCATGCCCTACCCCGCCAAAACCGCCTTGAGCGCAAGCAGGAAAAGAGCAGGCACTGAGCATGTGATAAGACCGCCACCGTGTGGCGAAGATGAGCAACCACAGGGTCAGTTTCCCAAGCCTGAGCCTGGAGAAGGAAGGGGGTTTTGCAGGGGAGGACAAAAGGACAGAGCACACCAACACAGACTCACACCTTACCCTAATACTTTATTGGTCATCTCTAGGCCTGTGTGCGGCTGGGTGGGCTTGGGGGAGGGCGTCACTATTCAGCTCCTAGGTGGAGGCTTGAGAAGGCCTTGGCCTAGCCCTCCAGGGTCCCATATTGTGGAGTTTGGAGGGGCAGGTCTGGCCTTTCCTGGGTCAGCACAGGGAACCCAGGTGGGGGCACAGGTGGACGCCCAGCACAGGCACCTAGGCAGGAGCACAAGCTCACTGTCCGTTAGCCAGCCTAATTGTGTTTGGAGAAATATTCCTTGCTGTCATCCACGTTGGGCTTAATCGTGTCACTGCCAGGCTTCCAGCCAGCGGGACAAACTGTGGGAAGACACAAGGATGCACATGAAGGCTACAGCCCCAGGTTCAAGGTGAAGCAAAGCAAGGGCCTGTGTTGCAGAAGAAAATGCTGGAAGCAAGTGGTCCAGGCCCAGGAATGTGGATATTAAGAGAAGCCCTCCAAGCCCAGTTCAGTATTTTTTCTTTCTTTTTTTTTTGAGACAGATTCTTGCTCTGTTGCCCAGGCTGAAGTACAGTGGCATGATCTGAGCTCATGCAACCTCCGCCTCCTGGGTTCAAGCGATTCTCGTGCCCCAGACTCCCAAATAGCTGGAATTACAGGGGCGTACCACCACGCCTGGCTAATTTTTGTATTTTTGGTAGAGACCATGTTAGCCACACTTGTCTTGAACTCCTGACCTCAAGTCATCTGCCCGTCTTGGCCTCCCAAAGTGCTGGGATTACAGGTGTGAGCCACCATGCCTAGCCAAGTTCAGTATTTTGTGTTTTTCTTTTTTTTTTTTTTTTGAGATGGAGTCTCGCTCTGTTGCCCAGGCTGGAGTGCAGTGGCACAATCTCGGCTCACTGCAAGCTCCGCCTCCCGGGTTCACGCCATTCTCCTGCCTCAGCCTCTCCGAGTAGCTGGGACTACAGGCGCCCGCCACCAGGCCCGGCTAATTTTTTTGTATTTTTAGTAGAGACGGGGTTTCACCTTGGTCTCGATCTCCTGACCTCGTGATCCGCCCCCCTCGGCCTCCCAAAGTGCTGGGATTACAAGCATGAGCCACCGCGCCCGGCTTTTTTTTTTAACCAATACCCCATCTCTTAAAAAAAAAAAAAAAAGAAAGAGATGGGGTATTGCTATGTTGCCTAGGCTGGACTCAAATTCCTGGGCTTAAGCAATCTTCTGCCTCACTCTCCAGAGTAGGTGGAACTGCAGGCATGAGACAGCATCTTCCTGTCTTTTTGGCCCCTTTAGTCCCGTCTTTGTCCCTCTGCCCCACCCCTACAGTTTTTGTTGTTGTTGTTTTTGTTGTTTTTGAGATGGAGTCTTACACTGGCGCCCGGGCTGGAGTGCAGTGGCGCGATCTCGGCTCACTGCAACCCCCTCCCGGGTTCAAGCGATTCTCCTGCCTCAGCCTCCCAAGTAGCTGGGATTACAGGCACCCGCCACCGCACTCAGCTAATTTTTTTATATTTTTAGTAGAGACGGGGTTTAACTATGTTGGCCAGGCTAGTCTCAAACTCCTGACCTCATGATCCGCCCGCCTCGGCCTCCCAAAGTGCTGGGATTACAGGCGTGAGCCACCGCGCCCGGCCTGTTTGTTTGTTTTTTTGAGACAGGGTCTTGCTGTGTCACCCAGGCTGGAGTGCATGGTGCGATCACAGCTTACTGTAGCCTTGACCTCCCAGGCTCAAGTGATCCTCCGGCCTCAGCCTCCTGAGTAGCTGGGACTATAGGCATGCTTCCCAAGCCAGGCTAATTTTTTTTTTTTTTCGAGACCGAGTTTTGCTCTGTTGCCCAAGCTGGAGTACAATGGTGCGATCTCAGCTCACTGCAACCTCTGCCTCCTGGGTTCAAGTGAACTCGTGCCTCAGTCTCTCAAGTAGCTGGGATTACAAGCACCACCATGCCCAGCTAATTTTTTGTGTTCTTAGTAGAGACAGGGTTTCACCATATTGGTCAGGCTGGTCTCAAACTCCTGACCTCAGGTGATCCACCCGCCACAGCTTCCCAAAGTGCTGGCATTACAACCTTGAGCCACTGAGCCCGGCCCCTTTGTCCACCTTGGTTGAATGTCAGGGGTATTTGTCTCCTGCCACATTAGAAACATCCTGCAGACAAAGCCCTGAGCTGAATCTTCTTTGGGGCCCCATCTGGACAGGTAAGAGGACAGGCAGTGAATGTTTGCATGAGTGACGGAGGCGCTGAGTATGTACCCATGTGTTATATGTGTATCTGCTCACCTTCCCCATGCTCATCTGTGTACTGGAAGGCCTGGACCAGCCGCAGAGCCTCATCCACGGAGCGTCCCACAGGCAAATCATTAACAGTGATCTGGCGAAGGATACCCTTGCCATCGATGATAAAGAGGCCCCTGAAGACATGAGGGTTCCCAGTGAGGAGGTGGGATCTCCCACTGCCAGAGACAAGGAAGGGACTACCACCCGCTACTAGCCACAGGGCTGGGGGCAGAGAAGACATTGTACAGGAGTGTTCCCAGCATCACAGGAATGGGGGGCGGGGCGCTCCCTGAGCCCGACTGAGGGTCCCACGGTACCTGTAGGCAATGCCCTCATCTGTTTTCAGCACGCCATAATCCTCAGACAAGCGTCTGGTCACGTCAGCAAGCAGGGGGATGTTCAGGGGGCCCAGGCCTCCCTCCTTCCGGGGGGTGTTGATCCTGGGAGTGGGGGAGACAGAGTTGGGGCCTCAGGATGCCTGGCACAGCAGGGTCCTCACCCCGTGGGCCCAATGTGATAAGCAACTGGAGGCCGGAGATAAGGGGCTTTAGAGTAGGCTGCTGGGAGCCTCACCCACCCCACCCCGGGTTGGGTGCAAGGACTGTATCCCCACAGCTGGGAAGACTACGCTTGAGAGGCAAAGCTCCAGCTAAGTGGCTTCACATGTGCTTGTAACTTGCAGCATCACCCAGCAGAGAGCCTGTGTTAAGAGTCCCCATCCTCCTCTAGCTGTGTCATGGGGTACAGCCCTTCATTTCGGTGAACTGGAGTTTCCATCTTCACGAAATAGGGCAGCGCAGCCTCCCTCCTGGGAACTAAGTAGATAGAGTTGCATCTGAGTTGCATCTGCAACTCTATGTCAGGCAACTAGTTGTCAAATGCTAATTACTGTCATCATCCTTAAAGACTTGGGCGGCAATGTTTCCATTATTTTCAAGATGGGGAAACGCAGGTTCCAGAGGTTGAGCAATGGCCACGAAGCCACACAGCTCGGACCCTAGGGTATGGGCTATGGGCTTAGCTGCAACCTCCCTCTCTGGCCCCTGCTCATACCAAGCCAGGTGGGTGAACTGAGAGTCCACCGAGACGCCCAGCACTTCACAGCCCAGCTTGCGGAAGTCCTCCGCACGGTTGCTGAACGCTATGATCTCGGTGGGGCACACAAAAGTGAAGTCCAGAGGGTAGAAAAAGAGGACCACGTACTTCCCTGGGGAGGAGGGACAAAGAGGAGTTAGGGCCCAGCCTCTCTCATGCAGGACCCCGCTTCTACCTGGGCCCCCTCCGGGCCGCGCTCACCTTTGTAGTCCGACAGCTTCACCTCTTTGAAGGCGCCATCAACCACCGCTGTGGCCTTGAAATCAGGGGCTGGCTTTCCGATGCGCGCGTTACCGGAGGCCATGACTGAAAGCTGAGCCCCCCGCCCGGTCAGTGCGCCAGGGAAGACACTTTGTCCTCCCCAACCCAAGGTCGCGCTGGGTGCTGGGCCCTGTGACTGAGTCAGCACGGCGGAGGCGACAGCACTAACCCTCACCCTCCCGGGTACCCAGTCTACGAGGCCCGGAGGCTGCCGGGGACCCGCCCTCCTGACCAGAGCACGAATGACCCAGCCACTGCCACCAGCACCCCACGAGCGAGTCGGCCGGAGGGCGGTGTCGCAAGCCCCCAGCCCAGAAGGAGACAGTGAGGCCCCCACGAGCAGGGGCGGGGAGCCAGGCGATCCGGCCTGCGCTGCAAGGCTGTGGCCTCGGTTTCCCCGCAAGGACAAAGGAGGCCACTATAGCGGATGGAAAATAAAGGCGGCCAGCACTAAGGTCAGGATCGGGCCAAAGCAGCCTGAAGGGGGTCCTCACGCCAGGTGCACTCCCAGTGTTCATACCTGCGTAGGCAAAGGCTAGATGCACTGACGACCACACGCGTGGACCCGCGTTCTCAGCGCCAAGTGAGCCCTGGGCTGCGAAGCGTATTATGCCTGGCCCGAACCAAGACGTGCACAGCGCCGGGGAGGGAGCGGACGAGAGGAGCGGTCGGGTCCACTGCGCCCGCAGATGCGGGGGAGCGTGCGGCCGGGTCCATGCGCCTGCGGGCGGCGGGGGGAGACGCCGTTGCCTTCGGCCGGGACCACTGCACCGGCCCGCGGGGGTAATGCGGCCGCCGCAGACTCCGCGCACGACTCCGCCTGGGAGCGCGCTATGGGCCGTTGGAGTCTGGCATGGCCCAGACCCCGTCGGCGCTGCTGCTGGCGCCTCTGCTACTCCTGCAACTGGCGACCCCTACCCAGGTCTACCAGGACTATCAGTACTTAGGGCAGCAGAGCGAAGGTGACACCTGGGAGCAGCTGAGGCTGCAGCATCTAAAGGGTAACCTCAGGCGGCGGGGATGACGATGCCCAAAGGCTCCCCGTTGCCCTACTTCACCTGCTGGCTGCAAAGGGACCTTCCTCCGCGGGCTACAAATCTCCACCCAGCTCCGCACTGGAGGCGTCCCCTTGGGCTGGTTACTTTTCTCTAAGGCTCGGTTTACTCTTGGATATATTGAAATAGATACTGCTTTAAAGCAGCTCCCAGGGGAAGAGGGGGTGTGGGCAGGACACTGAAGCTGTCACTCGGGGATAGGTGCCAGGAAGGGCAGAGACAGAGAAAGAAGGGGGCGGGCAAGCTTGGGAAATCAGAGAGGGTCCGGTGGCAGAAGACCCGTGACCAGTGCAGCGAGAACGACAAGCGAAAGTCCCAAATGAAAAGATTTGGGGAAAGAATGTCCAAGGAAGAGGGAATAGCAAGTGCCAAGGTGAAAAGGCCTGAAGGAGAAATGGAAAGAGGTCGGTGAGCTGTGACAGAGACTTGGGTTTGGGAGGGTCGGGGGTGTCAGACCTTGGTGAGCGGTGAGTTGGGATAAGATCTGTCTCATAGGGGAAAGGGGCAGATTAAAGAGCCCTTTAAAGTGATCATAGTGGCCGGCGCGGTAGCTCACGCCTATAATCCTAGCACTTTGGGAGGCTGAGGTGGGAGGATCCCTTTGTCTCGGAGACCAGAGCAGTCTGGCCCACATAGCAAGACTCCATCTCTACAAAATATATTTTAAAATTAGCCTGACGTGATGGCCCAGCACTTCGGGAGGCAGAGGCGGGAGGACTGCTTGAGCCCAGGGGTTCAAGACCAGCCTGGGCAACATGGAGAGACCCCCCCCCCATACAGAAATAAATAAATAAATAAAAATGAAAAATAAATTAGCCTGCCACGGTGGCATGCGCCTGTAGTCCCAGCTACTCAAGAGGCTCATAGAGGAGGACCATTTGTGCCAAGGAGTTTGAAGCTGCAGTGAGCCATGATTACGCCCTTGCATTCCAACCTGGGTAACAGAGCAAGATCCTGTCTCAAAATAAATAAATAAATAAATAAATAAACAAACAAACTGATCATAATAAATTGGTTTGTATATGCTAGCACAGCACCGGGAGATTTACTTACTTTCATTATGTCAATTATGCCATTTATCCCTTGACAGCCCTGCTGTCAGGTGGCATTGTGCCTTCTAGGTAGGGCCGTGGTCACACCCTTGAAGACAGAAGTCAGCTTCAAATGGCGGGCGCCAAGGATGTCGTAGGACACTCACAACTGGGCAGGCTGGCACAGCCTGGAAGTGTCAGGTTGTAGTTCCTCTGGGCCACTTATCCCGTATATGAGCTTGGAAGGTTGGCTTGCTGTCTCTGGGTCTTGGTTTCCCCACCTGAGCCTCATGGAAATATTAAATGAGGCCAGGCATGGTGGCTGGCTCACACCTGTAATCCCAGCACTTTGGGAGGCTGAGATGGGAGTATCACTTGAGCCCAGGAGTTCCAGACGAGCCTGGGCAACATGGTGAAACACCGTCTCTGCAAAAAATACAAAAAATTAGCCAGGCACAGTGGCATGTGCCTGTAGTCCCAGCTATTTGGGAGGCCGAGGTAGGAGGATTGCTTGAGCCCAGGAGGGTGAGGCTGCAGTGATCTGTGACTGCGTCACTGCTCCAGCCTGGGCGACAGAGCGAGACCCTGTCTCAAAAGAAAAAAAAGGCCGGGCGCGGTGGCTCACGCTTGTAATCCCAGCACTTTGGGAGGCCGAGGCGGGCGGATCGCGAGGTCAGGAGATCGAGACCACAGTGAAACCCCGTCTCTACTAAAAATACAAAAAAATTAGCCGGGCGTGGTGGCGGGCGCCTGTAGTCCCAGCTACTCGGAGAGGCTGAGGCAGGAGAATGGCATGAACCTGGGAGGCGGAGATTGCAGTGAGCCGAGATTGCGCCACTGCACTCCAGCCTGGGCGACAGATCGAGACTCTGTCTCAAAAAAAAAAAAAACAAAAAAAAAACAAAAGAAAAAAAAAAAGCTTAAATGAGGTAATCTGTGGCGGGGTGTCTGGCATAGAGGCAGAGTCTAGCGAATATGCGCTTCTCTTATTTGTTAGTATCTTTATCTTTCTCCCTCTCTGGGGGACGGGATTGGAAGTAGGCCCCCTCCACGTAGGTCTTCACCTCTGCTCTCCTTCTCTAGAAGTCGAGGACTCAATCCTTGGCCCGTGGGGAAAGTGGCGGTGTTTCTGTGACCTGGGCAAGCAGGAGCGCAGCCGCGAGGTAGTGGGCACAGCGCCGGGCCCGGTTTTCATGGACCCGGAGAACCTGATCCAGTTACGGCCCTGCCGGCAACGGGATTGTCCATCCTGCAAGCCCTTCGACTGCGACTGGAGTCTCTGAGCCCGGGTGAGAGAGGGGCCCAGAGGAGGCAGGGCCGGGGCAAGCCGCGGGGCTCAGGGTGGGCGCGGAGGGAGGACGTGCGGTGCGGGGCGGGTATGAAGCGAGTTTGGGGAAGAAAGAACTGGGGCTCCAAGTCTTGAGTGACTTGAGGCTGATTTGGTTAGGGGGAAGCTGAGTCAGGAGCCGTGAGCCCCGCTGATATCTAGGGAGAAAAGGAGAAAAGTGGAGGGGGCGCCGGGCGCCGGGGCTCATGCCTGTAATTCCAGGATTTTGGGAGGCCGAGACAGGCGGATCTCTTGAGTCCAGAAGTTCAAGATCAGTCTGGGCAATATAGTTGAGATCACCTCTCCATAAAAATGTTTTAAATTAGGCCAGGCGCGGTGGCTCACGCCTGCAATCCCAGCACTTTGGGAGGCCGAGGTGGGCGGATCACAAGGTCAGGAGATCGAGACCATCATGGCTAACACGGTGAAGCCCCGTCTCTACTAAAAACATAAAAAATTAGCCGGGCGCCGGGGCGGGCGCCTGTAGTCCCAGCTACTCGGGAGGCTGAGGCAGGAGAATGGCGTGAACCCGGGAGGCGGAGCTTGCAGTGAGCCGAGATCGCGCCACTGCACTCCAGCCCGGGCGACAGAGCGAGACTCTGTCTCAAAAAAAAAAAAAAAAAAAAAAAAAAAATTTAAATTAGACGAGCGTGGCGGCACATGCCTGTGGTCCCAGCTACTCGGTAGGATGGGGAGGGAGGATCGCTTGAGCCTGGGAGGCAAAGGTTACATTGAGCCAAGATCGCTACACTGCTATCCAGCCTGGGCAACAGAGTAATATTCTGTCTCAAAAAAAAAAAAAAAAAAAAAAAAAAAAGTGGAGGGGGAGGGGCAGAGGAGTAAAGGAGATAGACAATGAACTAGGACCCTGAGGAAGGGGCATGAGCCTGGTAAGGGGCGGGAACCCACAGGCAGAGGACATGAGTCCCAGTGAGTCCAGTGAATAGAAGAAGTGGTGGAGGACAGGCACTGTGGCTCAGGTTTGTAATCCCAACAATTTGGGAGGTGGAGGCGACCGGATCACTTGAGCCCAGGAGTTTGAAGCCAGCCTGGGCAACATAATGAGCCCCCGTCTCTGCAAAAAATACCAAAAATAGGCGGGCATGGTGGTGTGGTGCGCACCTGTAGTCCAGCTGCTTGGGAGACTGAGGTGGGAGGATCGCGTCAGCCCAAGAGGTGGAGTTTGTGGTGAGCCAAGATCGCGCCACTGCACTCCAGCCTGGGCAACAGAGAGAGCCCCTGTCTAAAAAAAAAAAAAAAAGGCCCGGCGCGGTGGCTCACGCCTGTAATCTCAGCACTTTGGGAGGCCGAGGCGGGCGGATCACAAGGTCAGGAAATCGAGACCAACGTGGCTAACACGGTGAAACCCCATCTCTACTAAAAAGTACAAAAAATTAGCCGAGTGTGGTGGCGGGCGCCTGTAGTCCCAGCTACTCGGGAGGCTGAGGCAGGAGAATGGCGTGAACCCGGGAGACAGAGCTTGCAGTGAGCCGAGATGGCGCCATTGCAGTCCAGCCTGGGCGTCAGAGCGAGACACTGTCTCAAAAAAAAAAGGGGGGGGGTCGAGGGGTGGGGGTGGGGACATTCATTCTAAGTTGGGTGGAATGAGCTTCTATAGTGGACAGAGACCCTGAGCAGGAGTCCACTGAAGTCTGTGATCTCCAACGGGGGTGGGGAAGGCTTGGCCTGAATGAGACAGAGGTTAGGAAGCACAGATCTTGCAGGGAGTGGAGGTGGGCCAAAGGGAGCAACCAAGAGAGGGAGTTTGGGGACTCCAAATCCAAAAGCCTGAGTTTAGTGGAAGCGGGGCTACCTGGTCCAGGGGACTTAGAATGTGTACAGAAGCAGAGACCGCAAGTACAGGGCCTGAATCCAAGCGGACGTTGGGGACCCAGTGATGCGGGACCCGTGTCCTGGGAGTGGGGTGATATTTGACCCTCTAGTTCCCCATTAGGCTGGGTCCGAAGCTGCGTCTCAGTTTCCCTCTTATTTCCCCCTCTTCCCACCGGCCAACGCAGGCGGGGCCCCAGAGACCGTGAAGCAGAGCTTGCAAAGTGACCCTGTCCACCGAATTCCCCAAGCTGAGTGTTCGGCCATAGCCCTTCGGGACTACAATTCCCAGGAGGGCGCACGGCAGCGACGTCGGCGTCGGCTGCGAAAGCGCCTACGGCGGCGGGAGCGTCAGGGGCGTGTTCTGCCCGTGGATTGGCCGGAAACAGGCGCCGCTGCGAGGCCCGCGGAAAACGCGCGCCGAGACGGGCTCCTGCGGTATCAGTTCTTGCAGCTGGTGGCGGCGGCCGAGGCGGCATGGATCTCAGCGAGCTGGAGAGAGACAATACGGGCCGCTGTCGCCTCAGTTCGCCTGTGCCCGCGGTGTGCCGCAAGGAGCCTTGCGTCCTGGGCGTCGATGAGGCGGGCAGGGGCCCCGTGCTGGGTGCGCCCCTAGGGCCAGGGAGGGGAGGGGCGTGGTACGGGGGATGTGCGGGAAACGGGAGTCGGGATTGCACCGCACCAGGGGAGGGGATGTGGTCGTGGTGATGGCACCTAAAGAAGCAGTGATGATAGATCAGGGATGAATGGCAACTTTCACGGGCTCAGTGATTGGACCCCGGCTGCCAGAAAACTGACACCTCTCCTCCGCAGGCCCCATGGTCTACGCCATCTGTTATTGTCCCCTGTCCCGCTTGGCAGATCTGGAGGCGCTGAAAGTGGCAGGTGAGCCCGAGGTGTGCGTCTGGGGAAGGGATTCCTGGGTATGCGCAGGGGCAGGTGAGAACTGAAAGGGGAGGGCAGGAACTGGGAGAACCAGCTGTTCCCCTTCTCTTCCAAACCTCCTCCCAGACTCAAAGACCCTATTGGAGAGCGAGCGGGAAAGGCTGTTTGCGAAAATGGAGGACAGGGACTTTGTCGGCTGGGCGCTGGATGTGCTGTCGCCAAACCTCATCTCTACCAGCATGCTTGGGCGGTGAGGGGTCCCCGGGAGGGGCTGTGGGAGAGGGGCAGCCAGCATGGGCTGACCAGGCTTTGTTCCTCGAATGAGGTTAACTGGGCTCTGTTCCCCACCACAGGGTCAAATACAACCTGAACTCCCTGTCACATGATACAGCCACTGGGCTTATACAATATGCATTGGACCAGGGCGTGAACGTCACCCAGGTGAGTTAACTGTAAGTTGTCCCCATTTGGTCATCTCAGGATAAAATGGGGACAAAACAGGAGTTCGAGACTTCAGTGAGCCATGATCATGCCACAGCACTCCATCCTGGGTGACAAAGGAAGACCCCCAACTCAAAAATGGAGGCAGGGCGCAGTGGCTCATGCCTATAATCGCAGCACTTTGGGAGGCAGCGGCGGGTAGATCACAAGAGGTCAAGAGTTCGAGACCAGCCTGACCAACATGGTGAAACCCCGTCTCTACTAAAAATACAAAAATTAGCTGGACGTGGTGGCAGGCGCCTGTAATCCTAGCTACTCAGGAGGCTGAGGCAGGAGAATCACTTGAACCCAGGAGGCAGAAGTTGCAGTGAGCCAAGATTGTGCCCTTGTACTCCAACCTGGGCAACAGAGCAAGACCCTGTCTCAAAAAAATAAATAAATAAAAATAAACTAAAAATGAGAGACCAGGCGCGGTGGCTCACAGCTGTAATCCCAGCGCTTTGGGAGGCTGAGGCGGGCAGATCACCTGAGGTCAGGAGTTGAAGACCATCCTGGCCAACAATGGTGAAACCCCGTCTCTACCGAAAATACAGAAAATGAGCCCAGCATGGTGGCGGGTGCCTGTAATCCCACCTATTGGGGAGGCCAAGGTGGGAGAATTGCTCGAACTCGGGAGGCAGAGGTTGCAGTGAGCTGAGATCGCACCATTGCACTCCAGCCCGGGGGACAGAGCGAAAAATAAAAATAAAAATAAATAAATGTGGGCAAAAATGTGCAGTGGGCAGATTCAGCATCACATACGTCTGGAGTGCCTCAGGCATATTCATTGCTACTGTTGATTTTGTGCTCCTGTTTCTGCCCTAAATGTGTGCCACACTGAGGACCACAGTGTAGCCCCTAGTCCCATCTCCATCTAATCTCTCCCTCATCCTAAAGGCTCAGTCTCTAGAACAAATCCCACATGTGTCTATCTGCTACCTCTGTCCTAGCCCAGGACACCCCCCACTCCCTGGACACCTGCTGAGTGTCGTCTCTCGTCCCTCACCCTCCTATCCCCTCCAATCTGTTCCCCATGCAGCAACAGAAGGTAGTCTTTTTGAAATGCACATCTTGACATTTAGTTTTCCGATCACAGTGGAAATTAAATCAGGAAAATTCACAGTCGAGTGGGGGAGAATTACATTAAATTACCAGAGAAAAACATAAATCAGCATTGCCTCGAATGCTCTCAATGAAAGAACGGACCGTTTTGAGAGAATAACAAGGCAAAATAACCTCGACATAGGAATTGTATGCTGGGTTTGGTGGCTCACACCTGTAATCCCAGCACTTTGGGAAGCTGAGGTGAACAAATCAGTTGAGGCCAGGAGTTCCGGACCAGCCTGGGCAACATAGCGAGACTCCATCTCTACAAAAAGAAGAAGAAAGAAAGGAATTATAGCAAGGTAGACCTTGCTGAGGAGGGACCTGAGGACCAGGCCCAAATGCAGAGCTGGTGATGCAGTAACTGGTGTAGACAGACAAGGGCTCTGCCCGTGGGGGTTCAGGGCCTAGCCTGGGCAGAAAGATGGTCAACTGGTAAACAAAAAATAAAGGTTGTTTCTGAAAACAGTACTGCTGCAGAGATACCACTTTCCCCCAGCAGCTCTTGGACCCTTTCTTCGGTGCTGCAGCCAAAGGCCCCCATGCATGAGTCCAGTATCATGAACCTGGTCCCAGCTCAGGGCCTCTGTACTGGCTATTCTCACACCTAGAGCCCTCTTCCCCAGATCTCTGCACAGTTTACTTCCTCACCTCCTTCAAGCCTTTATTCACCACTACACCTAGCTAACTTTTTATTTTTTGTAGAAACAGGGTCTCCATATGTTGCCCAAGTTGGTCTCAACCACCTGCCCTCAAGCAATCCTCCCACTTTGGCTTCCTAAAGTGTTGGGATTACAGGCTTGTGCTAATGCACTCTACCAATTTTTTTCTAGTGTTTTCTGCCACCTCAGTTCCTAGAACAGTATGTGGCATGCAGTAGGTGCCAAATAAGTGTAGAGTAAAAGCAGCGTGATCAGAGGAAGCCTCTTCAGGAGGTGATTTTTTTCTTTGTTTTATTTTATTGTATTTATTTTATGTTTTTATAAAGATGAGGTCTCACTGTGTTGCCAAGCCTGGTCTCAAACTCCCAGGCTCAAGCAGTCGTCCCGCCTCAGCCTCCCAAACTGCTGGGATCACAGGCCTGAACAACTTTGCCTGGCCTAGGAGGAGATGTTTGAGTTGAAATCCATGATTGATCCAGCCTGGGGATGTGCTGTGAGAAGAGGATTCTGGGTAGCAGGAAGAACATGCCAGGGCTGTGAGGACAGAGCATTGGTACAGTTGTTTGTTCAATTGATATGTATCTGTTGCCGTGGCAGGTATTCGTGGACACCGTAGGGATGCCAGAGACATACCAGGCGTGGCTGCAGCAAAGTTTTCCCGGGATTGAGGTGACAGTCAAGGCCAAAGCAGATGCCCTCTACCCAGTGGTTAGTGCTGCCAGCATCTGTGCCAAGGTCAGTACCCTACTAGCCACAGCTGGCTTCCACCATCCCACTATATAGGGGCCAGGCATGGCCACCAAAGGGAAGGAGGGAGATTCCAGGTGCATGTCTTGCACACAGGTGGCCCGGGACCAGGCCGTGAAGAAATGGCAGTTCGTGGAGAAACTGCAGGACTTGGATACTGATTATGGCTCAGGCTACCCCAATGGTGAGCAGACACGTGACCATGGTACTAATGTTGAAATGGCCAGGGCTGAGCACACTTCTGAGGTTTTCTTTTTTTCCTTTCTGTCATTTGTAATTTTATTTTGCTTACTTTTTGTTTGTATTTATAATTTTTGTTTATTTTTTGAGATGGAGTTTCGCTCTTGTCCCCAGGCTGGAGTGCAATGGTGCGATCTCGGCTCACCGCAACCTCCACCTCCCGGCTTCAAGCGATTCTCCTGCCTCAGCCTCGCGAGTAGCTGGGATTACAGGCATGTGCCACCACACCCAGCTAATTTTGTATTTTTAGTAGAGACAAGGTTTCTCCATGTTGGTCAGGCTAATCTTGATCTCCTGACCTCAGGTGATCTGCCCAGCTCAGCCTCCCAAAGTGCTGAGATCACAGGCGTGTGCCACCGTGCCCGGCCTATTTTTTGTTTTTATAGAGGTGGGGTCTTGTCATGTTGCCCAGGCTGGTCTCAAACTCCTGGAGTCAGGCAGTCCTCCCACCTTGGTCTTTCAAAGTGCTGGGATTACAGCCATGAGCCACCACCCCTGGCTCTTTTTTTCTTCTTTTTTTAAAGAGATGGGGGTCTCCCTATGTTGCCCAGCCTGGTCTTGAACTCGTGGGCTTAAGTGATCCTCCTGCCTTGGACTCCCAAATAGCTAGGATTACAGGTGTGAACTACTGTGCCTGGCTGGAAGTTTTCTAAATTGTTCTGGTCACCCTACTCCACAGTGAAAGAGGCCAAGTGTTAGACAGTGGTGCCATTTGTTCATGGCCACACAGCCAGTGAGTGATGGATCTGGATTCCAGGCCATAGGATTGCTGCTCTCTTCCCCGCTTCCCACTTTGCTGTCTTTCTGGAGCCCCAGTGATGGACTGAGACCCAAGGTGGGCATTTGTCCCTTTGTTAAGGGGAAGGGGACCAGGTGTAGTGGCTCATGCCTGTAATCCCAGCACTTTGGGAAGCTGAGGTAGGAGAACCGCTTGAGTCCTTGAGTTCAAGGCCAGCCTGGGCAACATAGCGAGACCCCCATCCCTATCAAAAATTTAAAAAATGAGCCAGTTATAGTGGTGCCCACCTGTAGTCCCAGCTACTCTGGAGGAGGAGGCTAAGGTGGGTGGGTTGCTTGAGGACCCAGGAGTTGGAGGCTGCAGTGAGCTATGATTATGCCACTGCACTCCAGCCTTGGTGACAAGGTGAGATCTTGTGTCAAAAAAAAAATGTTAGCCAGGCGTGGTGGCTCACACCTGTAATCCCAGGACTTTGGGAGGCTGAGGCGGGTGGATCCTTTGAGGTCAGGAGTTCTAGACCAGCCTGACTAACGTGGTGAAACCCCATCTCTACTAAAAATACAAAATTAGCTGGACGTGGTGGCACACGCCCATAATCCCAGCGACTCGGGAGGCTGAGGCAGGAGAATTGCTTGAACCTGGGAGGTGGAGGTTGCAGTGAGCCGAGATCGCATAATTGCACTCCAGCCTGGGAAATGAGCAAAACTCCATCTCAAAATAATAATAATAATAATGTTTAATGACAGGCCGGGCCAGGTGGTTCATGCCTGTAATCCTAGCATTTTAAGAGACAGAGGCAGATAGATCATGTGAACTCAGGAATTCACGACCAGCCTGGGCAATATGGCAAAACCCCATCTCTACAAAAAATACAAAAATTAGCCAGGTGTAGTGGTGCGCACCTGTAGTCTCAGCTACTTGGGAGGCTGAGGTGGGAGGATGGCTTTAGCCTGGGAGGCAGAGGTTGCATTGAGCTGTGATACTGTCACTGCACTCCAGCCTGGGTAATAGAGTGAGACCCTATCTCAAAAAAATAAAAAGGCTAGGCATGGTGTTCACACCTGTAATCCTAGCACTTTGGGAGGCTGAGGTGGGTGGATCACCTGAGGTCAGGAGTTTGAGACCAGCCTGCCTGTCCAATATGGTGAAACCCCATCTCTACTAAAAATACAAAAATTAGCCGGGTGTGGTGGTGGGTGGCTGTAGTCCCAGCTACTTGGGAGGCTGAGGCAGGAGAATCACTTGAATCCGGGAGGTGGAGGTTGCAGTGAGCCGAGATCGCGCCACTGCACTCCAGCCTGGCGACAGAGTGAGACTCCATCTCAAAGGAAAAAAAAAAGAGTGGCAAGGATCTTGAATGTTATGGTGCAACTTGGACTGTCACCATTGCCCACCCTACCCCAGATCCCAAGACAAAAGCGTGGTTGAAGGAGCACGTGGAGCCTGTGTTCGGCTTCCCCCAGTTTGTCCGGTTCAGCTGGCGCACGGCCCAGACCATCCTGGAGAAAGAGGCAGAAGATGTTATATGGTGGGTGTCATGGATGTCCTGGGGGTGCTATAGGGAAGGAACGAGGGAGCACAGCGTTCAGCCCTGCCAGAGAGGGCTGCTCCCCGTGGAAGTGGTCACTGTCATCACCTCTCTCCCACAGGGAGGACTCAGCACCCGAGGATCAGGAGGGACTCAGGAAGATCACATCCTACTTCCTCAATGAAGGGTCCCAAGCCCGTCCCCGTTCTTCCCACCGATATTTCCTGGAACGCGGCCTAGAGTCAGCAACCAGCCTCTAGCAGCTGCCTCTGCGCGCTCTACCTGCCTCCCCAACCCAGACATTAAAATTGTTTAAGGAGAACCACACGTAGGGGATGTACTTTTGGGACAGAAGCGAGGTGGGAGTGTGCTCTGCAGCTGTGTCCAGCTACTTCCTTTTGGAACCTTAAACAGAATGGGTGTTGGTTGATTGATTTTATTTGGTTTGATTTTTTTCATTTTTTAATTTTATTTATTTTATTTTATTTTTTTGAGAGACGAAGTCTCACTCTGTCACCCAGGCTGGAGTAGAATGGGGCAATCTCAGCTCACTGCAACCTCTGCCTTCCAGGTTCAAGCGATTCTCCTGCCTCAGTTTCCCAAGTAGCTGGGACTATAGGTGTGTGCCATGCCCAACTAATTTTTTTTTTTTTTTTTTTTGAGACAGTCTCCTGTTTCCAAGGCTGGAGTACCATGGCACGATCTCAGCTCACTGCAACCTCCACCTCCCTGGTTCAAGCAATTCCCCTGCCTCAGCCCCCCAAGTAGCTGGGATTACAGGTGCATGCCACCACACCCGGCTAATTTTCTTTTCTTTTGTTTCTTTTTTTTTTTGAGACGGAGTCTCACTTTGTCACCAGGCTGGAGTGCAGTGATGCGATCTTGGCTCACTGCAACCTCTGCCTCCCGGGTTCAAGCTATTCTCCTGCCTCAGCCTCCCACGTAGCTGTGACTATAGGCATGCGCTACCACACTCAGCTAATTTTTGTATTTTTAGTAGAGACAGAGTTTCACCATATTGGCCAGACTGGTCTTAAACTGCTGACCTCAGGCAATCTGCCCGCCTTGGCCTCTCAAAGTGCTGGGATTATAGGTGTGAGCCACTGTGCCTGGCCTAATTTTTGTATTTTTTAGTAGAGACAAGGTTTCACTATATGTTGGTCAGGCTGTTCTCTACCTCCTGACCTCAGGTGATCTGTCTGCCTTAGCCTCCCGAAGTGCTGGGATTACAGGCATGAACCACTGCACCAACCTTTTTTTAGTTATATTTTTAATTTTTAAAAATTTTTAAATTTTCTTTCTTGAGACGGAGTCTCGCTCTGTCACCCAGGCTGGAGTGCATTGGCGCAGTCTTAGCTCACTGTAACTTCTGCCTCCCAGGTTCAAATGATTCTCCTGCTTCAGCCTCCCGAGTAGCTGGGACTACAGGTGCATGCCACCAGGCCTGGCTAATTTTTTGTATTTTTAGTAGAAACAGCGTTTCACAATGTTAGCCATGATGGTCTCAATCTTCTGACCTTGTGATCCGCCTGCTTCAGCCTCCCAAAGTGCTGGGATTACAGGCATGTGCCACCATGCATTGCCTATTTGTATTTAAAAAATTTTTTGAGACAGAATTTCACTCCGTCACCCAGGCTGGAGTGCAGTGGTGCGATCTCAGCTCAGTGCAACCTCCGCCTCCTGGGTTCAAGCGATTCTCCCACCTTAACCTGAGTAGCTCAGATTCCAGGCACATGCCACGATGCCCAACTAATTTTTGTATTTTTTGTAGAGATGAGGTTTCATCATGTTGCCCAGGCTGGTCTTGTAGTCCTGGGTTCAGTGATCTGCCCGCTGTGGCCTCTCAAGGTGTGAGCCACCATACCTGGCTGATTTATTCTGATATGTAAAATACATGATGTGGCTGGGTGCAGGGGCTCATACATGTAATCCTAGTGCTTTGGAAGGCTGAGTCAGGAGGATCTTGACCCGTCTGGACAACATAGGGTAACAAGAGCGAAACTCCGTCTCAAAAAAAAGAAAAAAGAAAATAAAAAGAATTGGCTGGGCTGCATGGGGGAAGATAAGAAAAAATAAAGAAAGGTCACGAGCCAAACAAAAATCTTGGCGGGCAGGGTGGCGTGTGGCTGCAGTCCCAGCTTTTTGGAGGTTGCGGTAGGCTCCAGCACGGGCGACAGAGCACGACTATGTCTCAAAAAAAAGAAGCGTATCTGCGCATTAATGCTTGGTACAAGCTGTATTCTTTCCAGAAGGACCTAGAAGGCACAGATAAGCCCACCAGTGATTTGGGGCAGGTTGGGATGGAAGCTTCTCAAATGTTCTCCTTTTGGTTCTGTTTTTGTTGGTTTTGTTTTGTTTTGAGACAGAGTCTCGTTCTGTCACCCAGGCCGGAGTGCAGTGGCACAGTCTTAGGTCACTGCAACCCCCCCCTTCCCAGGTTCAAGCAATTCTCCCACCTCAGCCTCCCGAACAGCTGGGACTACACCATGCCCAGCTAGTTTTCATATTTTTATTTTTTTATTTTTATTTTTATTTTTTTATTTTTTTTGAGACAGAGTCTCGCTCTGTCACCCAGGCTGGAGTGCAGTGCCGCGATCTCGGCTCACTGCAAGCTCCGCCTCCCGGGTTCACGCCATTCTCCTGCCTCAGCCTCTCCGAGTAGCTGGGACTACAGGCGCCCACCACCATGCCTGGCTAATTTTTTTGTATTTTTAGTAGAGACGGGGTTTCACCGTGGTCTCGATCTCCTGACCTCGTGATCCGCCCGCCTCGGCCTCCCAAAGTGCTGGGATTACAAGCGTGAGCCACCGCACCTGACCAGTTTTTGTATTTTTAGTAGTGACAGGGTTTCACCATGTTGGCCAGGCTGGTCTGAAACTCCTGACCTCAAGTGACCCGCCTGCCTCGGTCTCCCAATGTTCTGGGATTATAAGTGTAAGCCACTGCGCCCAGTCTGTTTTTGTTTTCTGAGACAGGGTCTCTGTCACCCAGGCCAAAGTGTTGTCATGTGATCTTGGCTCATTGAAGCTTCGAATGCCTGGGCTCACAGGGTCCTCCCACCTCAGCCCTGTGAGTAAGTGGAACTACAGGTATGCCACCACACACAGCCAATTAAAACCGCTGGGCCTGGTGGCTCACACCTGTAATCCCAGCACTTTGGGAGGCTGAGGTGGGCGGATCACCAGGTCAGGAGATCGAGACCATCCTGGCTAACACGGTGAAACCCCGTCTCTACTAATACAAAAAAATTATCCGGGCATGGTGGCGGGCGCCTGTAGTCCCAGCTACTCTGGAGGCTGAGGCAGAAGAATGGCGTGAACCTGGGAGGCGGATCTTGTAGTGAGCTGAGATAGCGCCACTGCACTCCAGCCTGAGTGACAGTGCGAGACTGAGCCTCAAAAAAAAAAAAAAAATTAAAAAAAATTTGGTAGAGACAGGATCGCCCTGTTGCCCAGATTGGTCTCTCAAATTCCTGAGCTCAAGCGATCCTCCCATCTCAGCCTCCCAAAGTTCTTGGGATTACAGGCGTGGGCCACTGCACCCGCCCTGCTCTCTTTTTTGAGACAGAGTCTTGCTTTGTTGCCCAGCCTGGCCAACATGGTGAAACCCCGTCTCTACTAAAAGTACAAAAATTAACCAGGCATAGTGGCAGGCTCCTGTAATCCCAGCTAGTCTGGAGGCTGAGGCAGGAGAATAGCTTGAACCTGGGAGGCAGAGGTTGCAGTGAGCCGAGATCGTGCCACACTGCACTCCAGCCTGGGTGACAAGAGCGAGACTCCGTCTCAAAAAACAAAAACAAACAAAAAACCTATGACTCTCACATTTCCTTTTCTAAATGAGGTCCTGAGTATGTGGGACTACAAGCAGAAACCATTGCAACTTGCTAATTTTTTTTGTTTTTTTGGTAGAGATGAGGTCTTACTATGTTGCCCAGGCTGATTTTGAACTCCTGACTTCAAGCAGTTCTCCGGCATCAGCCTTCCAAAGTGCTGGGATTACAGGTGTGAGCTGTCCTGCCTAATTTTGTCCAGCCTAACTTTTTTTTTTTTTATTTTGGAGATGAGGTCTGGCTATGGTGCCCATGCAGTTCCCGTCCTCCTGGCCTGAAGCAATACAGTCACCCCTGCCTCCCAAGTAGCTGAGACTGTAGCCATGAACTGCCAAACCTTGCATCACACCCTCCCGTTTCTCTCTCTCTTTTTTTTTTTTGAGGCACAGTCTCCCTCTGTTGCCCCAGCTGGAGGGCAGCACTGCAATGACGGCTCACTGCAACCTCCACCTCCCGGCTCAAGCAACCCTCCCACCTTCAGCCTCCCAAGTAGCTGGGACTACAGGTGTGTGCCACCATGCCCGGCAATTTTTTTTAATTTTTAGTAGAGATGGGGTTTCGCCATGTTGCCCAGGCTGGTCTGGAACTCCTGACCTCAAAGAATTCATCTGCCTCAGCCTCCTAAAGTGCTAGAATTACAGGTGTGAGCCACAGCTCCTGGTACATCACACTCTATCCTCAGGTTCAAGTGCCTCTGCCTGGCATCCAATGTCTTCCAGGACCAGATCCCATCTCCCATGGTCTATCCCAGGCTTCCTGGTCAGCTCATAGTTCCCAGAACATGAAATCTCCAGGCCTTTCACTTGGAATGTCCTCCATGGCTTGATTATCTGACTGGAGATCCTTTAAAGACTTGCTTTACTTTTCTTCCTTGAATGCTTGTTCCTCCTCCTTGTCACAATAATACAGTGTATAACATCAATAACCCAGTACGTAACATCGTCCAGAAGAAAGAATCATAATAGACAGTGTCTACATTCATTGAGTGATAATTGTGTGCCACACTTTCTAAGCATTTTATTTGACATCCCTCCCATTGGAGGTGGAGTCTATGATGCCTCTCCTTGAAATATGAACTGGCTTCAGTGACTCACTGTGGTGAATAGAAAGTGAGAGATGTCACACTGTGTGAGTTCCAAGGTTAAGTCATCAGAACTGAAACAAATCCCACCTGGCTTGCTCTTTTGGGGTATTTCCCTTAGACCGTAGCTGCCATGTTGAGAGGAAGCCCAAGCCACAGAGAGGCCATGTGCAGATATTCTGGCCCTCAGCCCCAGCAGAAGTTCAAGGCAACAGCCAACACCAACTACCAGATATGTGAGCGAGGAAGACTTCAACGTGATTCCAGCCTCAGCCACTGTGTCTGCAAGTACATGACAGATCTTCAGGAAGAACTGCCAAGCTGAACCAAGTCAAACCCCAGAACCATGAAAGATAGTGACTTTTTTTTTTTTTTTTTTTTTGAGATGGAGTCTCGCTTTGTTGCCCAGGCTGGAGTGTAATGGCGTGATCTCGGCTCACTGAAACCTCTGCTTCCTGGGTTCAAGCAATTATCCTGCCTCAGCCTCCTGAGTAGCTGGGATTACAGGCATGCGCCACCACACCCAGCTAATTTTCTGTATTTTTAGTATAGATGGAGTTTCACCATGTTGGTCAGGCTGGTCTCGAACTCCTGACCTCGTGATCCACCTGCCTCAGCCTTCTAAAGTGCCGGGATTTTTTTTTTTTTTTTTTTTTTTGAGATGAAGTCTGGCTGTTACGGCTGGGCGCGGTGGCTCACGCTTGTAATCCCAGCACTTTGGGAGGCCGAGGCGGGTGGATCACGAGGTCAAGGGATCGAGACCACGGTGAAACCCCGTCTCTACTAAAAAAAAAAAAAATACAAAAAATTAGCCGGGCGTGGTGGCGGGCGCCTGTAGTCCCAGCTACTCGGAGAGGCTGAGGCAGGAGAATGGCATGAACCCAGGAGGCGGAGCTTGCAGTGAGCCGAGATCGCGCCACTGCACTCCAGCCTGGGGGACAGAGCGAGACTCCGTCTCCAAAAAAAAAAAAAAAAAGTCTGGCTGTTACCCAGGTTGGGGTGCAGTGGCATGATCTGGGCTCACTGCAACCTCTGCCTCCTGGGTTCAGGTGATTCTCCAGCCTCAGCCTCCTGAGTAGCTGGGATTACAGGTGCGCACCACCATGCCCGGCTAATTTTGTATTTTTATTAGAGACAGGGTTTCACCATGTTGGCGAGGCTGGTCTTGAACCCCTGACCTCAGGTGATCTGCCCGCCTCAGCCTCCCAATGTGCTGGGCTTACAGGCATGAGCCACCGCACTCAGCCGATAATGACTTTTTTTTCTTTTTTTTTTTTTTTCTGAGATGGAGTCTCACTTTGTCGCCCAGGCTGGAGTCCAGTAGTGTGATCGCAGCTGACTAAAACCTCTGCCTCCCAGGTTTATGCCATTCTCCTGCCTCAGCCTCCCGAGTAGCTGGGACTACAGGAGCCTGCCACCATGCCTGGCTAATTTTTTGTGTTTTTAGTAGGGACGGGGTTTCACCGTGTTAGCCAGGATGGTCTCAATCTCCTGGCCTCGTGATCCGCCCGCCTCGGCCTCCCAAAGTGCTGGGATTACAGGCGTGAGCCACCGCGCCCGGCCCACATTCCCATTTTAAAGATGAAGAAACTGAGGCTCAATCTGGGCAATGTGTGAAACCGAAGTTACAGCATAAGTAAGTGGTAGAGCTGGGTTGTGAACACAGGTGGACGCTACACAGGGTCATTCCCACCAAACTCTGTAGTCTGTATATATATAATATGGGGTCTTGGACAGGCATGGTGACTCATGAGCCAGGCGTGGTGGCCCATGCCTGTAATCCCAGCACTTTGGGAGGCCGAGGCGGGTGGATCACCTGAGGTCAGGAATTCGAGACCAGCCTGGCCAACATGGCGAAACCCCATCTCTACTAAAAATACAAAAATTATTATCCAGATGTGGTGGTGTGTGCCTGCAATCCCAGCTACTGTGGAGGCTGAGGCACCAGAATCACTTGAACCCAGGAGGCTGCGGTTGCAGTAAGCCAAGATTGCACCACTACACTTCAGCCTGGGAGACAAAGCTAGACTCTGTCTCAAAAAAAAAAAAAAAAAGGCCAGGCATGGTGGCTCACGTATGTAATCTTAGCACTTTGGGAGTCTGAGGTGGGTGGATCCCCTGAAGTCAAGATTTTGAGACAAGCCTGGCCAACATGATGAAACCCCGTCTCTACTAAAAATACAAAAAATTAGCTGGGCTTGGTGGCAGGTGCCTGTAATCCCAGCTACTAGGGAGGCTGAGGCAGGAGAATCACTGGAACCCAGGAGGTGGAGGTTGTAGTGAGCTGGGATCCTGCCATTGCACTCCAACCTGGGCAACAAGAGTGAAATTCCGTCTCAAAAAAAAAAAAATAAATAAAAAGCTGGGGTCTGGCTTTTGCCCAGGCTGGAGTGCAGTGGCAGGATTATAGCTTACTGTAGCCTCGATGTTCTGGATCGAGTGATCTTACCTCAGCCTCCCAAGTAGTTGGGAGTACGGCACATACTACCAGGGCCAGCTTGGTATTCTGTGTCTGCATGTCTTATTATTTTTTTTTTTTTCAGAGAGGCTCTCACTGTGTCACCCAGGCTAGAGTACAGTGGTGTGATCGTGGCTCACTGCAGCCCTGAACTGAGCTCAAGCGATCCTCCTGCCTCAGCCTGCTGAGCAGGTAGGAATACAGGCACGCATCACTACACTGGGCCAATTAAAAATTTTCTTTTTCAGGGCCGGGCGCGGTGGCTCACGCTTGTAATCCCAGCACTTTGGGAGGCCGAGGCGGGCGGATCATGAGGTTAGGAGATCGAGACCACGGTGAAACCCCGTCTCTACTAAAAATACAAAAAAAAATTAGCCGGGCGTGGTGGCGGGCGCCTGTAGTCCCAGCTACTTGGAGAGGCTGAGGCAGGAGAATGGCGTCAACTCGCGAGGCGGAGCTTGCAGTGAGCCGAGATCGCGCCACTGCACTCCAGCCTGGGTGACAGAGCGAGACTCCGTCTCAAAAAAAAAAAAAAATTTTTTTCTTTTTCTTTTTTCTTTCTTTCTTTTTTCGTTTTCTTTTCTTTCTTTCTTTTTTTGTAGAGACAGGTTCTCACTGTATTGCCAAGCCTGGTCTTGAATTCCTGGGCTCAAGCAATCCAACCACCTCGGCCTCTCAAATTGCTGGGATTACAGACATGAGCCTCTGCACCTGGCCTTGAAGTGTGTCTTGAGGCCTATACAAGTTAGGCAGCTTCTTGGCAGCCATGGTGGCATACAGTGGGAAGGAACCCCTCCTGCCCTTGTCAGCCCCTGTTCTGACCCCCTCTCCATTTCCAACACCTGGGTGTTGCCAGTTATGTTGACTGCTCTAGGGCACAGGCTATCCATCATTTACACTCTAGTATGAATCAGTCACTACTTCTAGGATCTGAGGATTAGACGTGAGACATCTGTTACTTTCTGGCAATTCTCCTTCCCACTTATTTCCCCAAGAAGCAGCCACACACGTCACGTGCTCTAGCTGGCGACTTTATTCAAAGGGGAGAGGGAAAAGTGAGAGAGTTGGGTCATTTCTGGGATAACCTGGAGAGGGGTGGGCCTCTGGCGCTCCAGGGAGGAGGGACGGACATCTCAAAACTATTACAGAAGGCCCAGAGGACGAGGGGTGGGGTTCTGGGTGTCCTGAGGGGCGGGGCTGGGGGAAGGGACGCTCTCCCAACTCCGGGCCACGCGTCCGCTAGGGGCCGCTGCCGCTTCCACTGCCACTCCCGCTGCCCGCAGCGTCCAAGTTGGAGGTGCGAGGGCTGCGGGAACGCCAGGAGGGAGCTTCCCGGGCCCGTCGTCCTGGTCTGGGACGAGGTAGCGCGGAGATGGAGATGTTGAAGCAGTGACGGGCTCCAGGAGCGGCCACCGGTAGGGCGTGGCCCAGAGCCGAGCGACAAAGGTCCGTCCCGTCTGCGAAGGTCTAGGAAAAAGTGGAGTTAAGGCCCTAGTGGGCGGAGTCCAGAGACATGTCTTTCTCCCAGGGGCGTGGCCTCGGGAATGGAAAAATGTGTAAATTCCTTAGGGATTGGGGTCAGAGCCGGAGCGTGCGGCCTGGGAGTCTATCTATGTGTGGGACCAGAGGTGGGGCAGGTCCTTGGGGAGGGTGAATGTTCTTACTGGGCCCTAGCGGGATGAATCAGGGTTGGGGCAGTGGGGGCGGGGGGAGGCACGCAGAGAGGTCTGTATCAAGGGTGGGGTTTTGTAGAGGGTGACTGGGCTTCTGGGTCCTCTAGGGTAAACTGTGGATGGACCCAGAGCAGGAATGGTTTCTTGGGAAGGGCAAATCTGGACTTAGCTTTTGGAGTCAAAGGGCACAACCCAGTAGGAGGTTGGGCTAGGGAAGGGTGGGAGCAGGGACCTGGTGAGTGCCAATCCGGTCTCTGGGGTCTAGACACGGTAAGAAATAACTTGGTGGGGGCCGGGGGTGGTGGCTCACAACTGTAATCCCAACACTTTGGGAGGCCGAGGCGGGCGGATCACCTGAGGTCAGGAGTTCGAAACCAGCCTGGTCAACATGGTGAAACGCTGACTCTACTAAAAATACAAAAATTAGCTGGGTGTGGTGGCATGCGCCTGAAATCCCAGCTATTCCGGAGGCTGAGGCAGGAGAATCACTCGAACCCCGGAGGCGGAGGTTGCATCGAGCTGAGATCGCGCCACTGCACTCCAGCCTGGGCGACAAGAATGAAACTCCATCTCAGAAAAAAATAAATAAATAAAGAACTTGGTGGGGAGGATCTCAGTCTCTTCCCTTCACCTTCTGCCCCACGCTCACCTGTCCGTAGGTAAGGCAGCTGGGCTTACAGCCCCTTTTTTCTGAGAGTGGGAGCCAAGTCGGGCCGCAGGTGATATCATCTTCGCAGTTGGCAAACCTGGAGATGGCGAGTGGAGAGGTGGGTAAAGCCTTTGTAGTACATTCCAGCGGGATTCTGGCTCTTCTAGACTGTTTTCATTATATGCCCCCACCTTGGATCCAGGCCCCGCCTCTTAGAACCACTCCCCTGCTAACCCCATCTCTCCAGATTTCACCTGGCCCCATATTCTATCAGATCTTTCCATACTCTGGGCCACGTCACAACTGGCCTTGTCCCTACAGACCTCTGACCATTAGTTACAGGCCAGTCCCTCATATTTTCTCACTCTTTCATTTTCCTTTTATTTATTTTTGAGACAGAGTCTTGCTCTGTGACTCAAGCTGTGGTGCAGTGGCGCAAGCATGGCTTATGGCAGCTTTGACCTCCCAGGGTGGAGCAATCCTTCCACCTCAGTGTCTCAAGTACCTGGGACTATAGGTGCGCACCATCATGTCCGATTAATTTTTTTTTTTTTTTTTGAGATGGAGTCCTGCTCTGTTACCCAGGCTGGAGTTCAGTGGCCCAATCTCTGCTCCCTGCAACCTCTGCCTCCGAGGTTCAAACAATTCCCCTGCCTCAGCCTCCCGAGTAGCTGGGATTACAGGCGCCCATCACCACGCCTGGCTCATTTTTGTGTTTTTAGTAGAGACAGTGTTTTGCCATGTTGGCCAAGCTTGTCTCAAACTCCTGACCTCAGGGGATCTGCCCACCTTGGCCTCCCAAAGTGCTGGGATTACAAGCGTGAGCCACTGTGTCCGGCCCATGTCTAATTAATTTTTAAATTTTTTGTTGAGACTGGGTCTTGCCATGTTGCCCAGGCTGATCTTGAACTCCTGGCCTCAACCAATCCTCCTGCTTTGACCTCTCAAATGACTGAGATTACAGGTGCCCACCCTTTTACCTTATCTTTTCAATCAATAGGATTCACTCCTTAAGAAATCTCAGGGCCTGGCTGGGCATGGTGGCTCACCCCTGTAATCCCAGCACTTTGGGAGGCCAAGGCAGGCGGATCACCTGAGGTCAGAAGTTTGAGACCAGCTTGGCCAGCGTGGTGAAACACCGTCTCTACTAAAAATACAAAACTTAGCCGGGCGTGGTGGCGGAAGCATGTAATCTCAGCTACTAGGGATGCTGAGGCGGGAGAATCGCTTGAACCTAGGAGGCTGAGGTTGCAGTGAGCTGAGATCATGTCGTTGCACTCCAGCCTGGGCGACAAGAGCAAAACTCCATCTCAAAAAAAAAGAAAAAAAGGCCGGACGCGGTGGCTCACGCCTGTAATTCCAGCATTTTGGGAGG
Source organism: Nomascus leucogenys (assembly GCF_006542625.1). Classification (NCBI taxonomy): domain Eukaryota; kingdom Metazoa; phylum Chordata; class Mammalia; order Primates; family Hylobatidae; genus Nomascus; species Nomascus leucogenys. Next base: position 58,234,835 of record NC_044390.1, on the reverse strand, counting down.
CCAAGGCAGGAGGATCACGAGGTTAGGAGTTTGAGACCAGCCTGACCAACATAGTGAAACCTCGTCTCTACTAAAAATACAAAAATTAGCCGGGCTTGGTGGTGTGCACCTGTAACCCCAGCTACTCAGGAGGCTGAGGCAGGAGAATCGCTTGAACCCAGGAAGTGGAGGTTGCAATGAGCCAAGATTGTGCCACTGCACTCCAGCCTAGGTGACAGAGTGAGACTCTGTCTCAAAAAAAAAAAAAAAAAAAAAAAAAGAAAGAAAGAAAAGAAATCGCAGGACTGTGAAAAGCCACATCGCCATATGGCAGGTATCTTAAAAGCTGGAGGCTTCTCATGCCTCGCCCCTTTCTACCTGGGCTCTAAACATTAAGCTGCATCTCTTAAACCTTGGCCCTGTTGGAGGCCACTCCCCTTTACACAGAAGGCCAAGCAAACTGCAGGCTCCGCCCTCTCCCTCGCCCAAGTCACAACCCACGCCCCTTGCCCCCTCATCTCCTACCAGGCCTGGCAGAGCTCCTCGCAGAGCGGCTGTGCCTGGCGTACCCCCAATAGCCGCAGGCGGAAGCGACTGCGAAGGGCACGTTGGAGGTGTTCCAGGAAGGATTCGCACCTGGACATCGGGAGAGATAGGGTCGGATGGGTCAGGACCCGAGGGAGTTCTTGGGCAATGGGCAAAGTATGCGAGAAAACGGTGGAGGATGCTGTACTCACTCGGGGCTCGGCACTCCACAGCGTTCTGGATGGTTCCCAAGGCCCAATGTCTCTGTTGTGTCCATCTCTGAGGGACAACAAGGTCCTGGCAAAGGGGAACGCTGTGAGCCAGGGTCTTGGATATTCAGGTAAGGTTTGGGAACTGAGGCCGTGGGATCCCCTGGACAAGGGAGACCCCAATTACATCAATCCTCACAAACCCATAACTTAAGACCTTTCTTTTGGAATGCAAATGCAGCTTCAAGTAGTAATAATCATTTCTTGTTTATAATAATGAACTTATTTGTCATGTGCCTGGTAGTGACACATATACTTAATCCTTTACCTTTTTTTTCTTTTTTTGAGACAGGGTCTCGCTCTGTCGCCCAGGCTGGAATGCAGTGGCACGATCTTGGCTCACTGCAACCTCCACCTCCCAGGTTCAAACAATTCTCGTGCCTAAGCCTCCCAAGTAGCTGGGATTTCAGGTGCATGCCACCTCGTCTAGCTAATTTTTTTTTTTTATGAGATGGAGTCTTGCTCTGTCACCCAGGCTGGAGTGCAGTGGCGCGATCTCGGCTCACTGCAAGCTCCGCCTCCCGGGTTCACGCCATTCTCCTGCCTCAGCCTCTCCCAGTAGCTGGGACTACAGGCGCCCGCCACCACGCCTGGCTAATTTTTTGTATTTTTTTTAGTAGAGACGGGGTTTCACCGTGGTCTCGATCTCCTGACCTCGTGATCTGCCCGCCTCGGCCTCCCAAAGTGCTGGGATTACAAGCGTGAGCCACCGCGCCCGGCCGCTAATTTTTGTATTGTTAGTAGAGACAGGGGTTTCACCATGCTGGCCAGGCTGGTCTCAAACTCTTGACCTCAAATGATCTGCCCACCGCAGCCTCCCAAAGTGCTGGGATTATAGGCGTGAGCCACCAAGCCCTGCTCATATGCTCATATGTTTATATGCTTAATGTTAACAACAGCTCTGCGAGGTATGTTTGTTATTCTCTCTTTTTGGGGGTCCATGTGAGACCCAGAGAGGTTAAATGACTTCCTCAGGATCACACAGCTACAAAGTGGCAGAGTTGGGTTTTGAACCCAGGCAGTCTAATTCTTATCCACCATTCTTCAGCACTATCCCTGCCTCCCACCTTGGTGGCCATGCTAGGCCCCTCTCATAAGGAAATTCTAACATTGCCATAGCAGGCTAGGTGTGGGTTTCTGGGTGTTGGTGGTGAGGCAGGGTCTGGGGTCCTCACCTGCCAGGTGCAGCTTGCCTTTGCCCAGATCAGCTGCCAGCCCATGGTGTCGCTGGGACCTGGCTTGGAGTGGGCGGCTCCCTCCACAGGCTTCTAGCAGGATCCATGCCAGGGTCAGTTGCAGGACCCAGGTCAGGCCGATGGGTCGCATGTGGACCCTGCAGTCCATGTCCACCTGAGATAAGAGCTGGCAGGCATAGGGTGGGGTTCAGCCACCCCTTTCTGTGAGCTTAGGATGGCACCCACCCAATGCATATCCAAGAAGCAGTGCCAGGCAGAGTAGGGAAAGTGCAGCTGAGGAGGAGGCTGGGGCAGTGGCCAAGGACGTTCAAATCCCAGGAGACCATCAGGGCCTGCCTCCGACCTAGGAGCCCCCCTCCCATCAGAACCATGTCCTCTCTGTCCCTTCAGTGCCACCCCCACGAAGCTTAGACTACAGTGGCCCTCCCCCCATCCTGCAGGATCTCCCACCTTTTTAGTCCTCAAGAGACCCCTTCTTTTCTCAGAACGAAGGGGACCTCCCTAGCTCTTCCAATCCCCCTCTCCTGTTCAGTAATTCCTCCCTCTCTTCTATACGGCCTCCCTCCTCCCTCTCTCACTCCCTGCTGGCCCTTCTCTGGGTCACCTTCTCTCGGCCCACAATCGGCTTAGGGGCCACCCAGAGCTGGGCCTTTGGGACCAAGCATGGTGTGGGAGGGCTCAGGTTCTGTCACTGGGGCCCAAAGCCCCGAGGCAGGGACAGCTAGCGGTCTGTGGAGACAAGACTATCCCCTTCCCGCCTCCCCGCGTTCAGCGCCTCACCTGTTGGCTGGATTGGGGTCTAGAGGCTGCTAAGACACCTCAGGATCCAGTCCAGGAAACTGGCTGCTGAAAGGGGCGTGGCTTAGTGCAGGGGCGGGACCTCCCACCGTCCCTCCCACACTCCAGCTGACCAAAGGCTGGCCGACTTGGGGCTGGTGTGTATATATCCTTGCGTTTGTTTTTATGTTGAGCTTGTGGCTTAAGCTCTATCTATATATGTGGGGAGTGTGTGTGTGTGTGTAAGGTGTGTTTGTGTGGCCTACAGCCTGTGTGTGTTCCCAGGCACCTGTGTCTTTTGTTTGTGTGGGTGTGTGTTGAGCATGTATGTGTGTGTGTGTTTGTTGTATGAGGTTATGTTTATGTGTGTTTCTTGCTGGAGTGGTTGTGTGTGTGTGTGTGTGTGTATACGTTCAGAATCTGGGGGAGGATTGTGTGTCCGAAGCCATGTGTGTGCAGTTGAATAAAACAGGATCTTAATAAATGTGAGAAGGGGAAATGTAGCATTGGGTTAGTGTCCCTGCAAAAATGTTGGAAGTCAGTGGATAAAGGTTTTTGACCATGAATGTTGACCCTGAATGAACAAAGAAATGTCATGTGCTGAGCAGGATGTGTTTGTGTGCACACATTATATGTCCTTCTGAAGTTTCTGTGAATGTGTGTTGCTTGTGAACACTCCCTTAACTCATCCATTCATTCAACAAACATTTATTGAGCACCTACTGTGTGCTAGATTCTGGGGATGCAGTAGTGAACAAGACATGAAAATTTCAGCCACCCATGGTGGTTCACACCTGTAATCCCAGCACATTGGGAAGCTGAAGTAGAAGGATCGTTTGAGCCCAAGAGTTTGAAACCAGGCTGGCCAACATGGTGAAACCCCATCTCTACTAAAAATAATAAAAAAAAATTAGCTGGGCATGGTGGCACATGCTTGTAATCTCAGCTATTCAGGAGGCTGAGGCATGAAAATAGTTTGAACCTGGGAAGCAGAGGTTGTAGTGAATCAAGATTGTTCCACTGCACTCCAGCCTGGGCAACAGAGTGAGACTGTCTCAAAAACAAACAAACAAAAAAACCTCAAAATAAAAGACACAAAAATCTCAACTTTCATAGAGCTGACATTCTAGGGGGAGAATCAGATGAGAAAAACATCCCTGCAGAGGGTATGGGTGTGTGTGTCTATGTGTTGTGTTGGGATAATAATTTGTCTGTTTTAGATGATAATTTGTGTGCAACTGGACATCCCTTGGTTTTGGAACTATGTGACTGTGCTTCCATTGGTTGAGTGTTTATATGTGTTGTTTGTGTGTATTTGTATTGGATGACTGTGTGTATGTCTGGGTTTCCTAAGTATGTGTTTGTATGGCTGCAGATGTGAGTTTGTGTGTGTCTGTATTTGTGGATGTTTGCGTGTGTCTGCATTTGCTGAGTATGTGTTTGTATGTGTGTTAATTTGCAGAATGTGTGGGTCTGTGTTTGTGGAGTATAAGTTTGCAGAGTATGTTCGAATACATGTTTGTGTGTCTGTGTTTGCTAAATATGAGTGTTTGTGTTTGTGTGCCTCTCACTGACTGTGAGTGTTTGTGTGCCTCTCATCTCAGGACAAGAGAGGCTTTTTCTCTCTTTTATTGCTGTATTCCCTCCCAGATCCCAAAACACTACGTTGCACACAGTAGGTGCTCAATATGTGGTAAGTGAACAAATCAATAGATACCGTCTTTGGGTCCCTCTGTGTACACCCAGTGATGTGCTGGAGGCCTCAGTAAGCAAGACCTGCTGGAACTAGCTTTCCCCTGGTCCATCTTGAGGTGGTCCAGGATGCTTGTGGGTCAGATCTGTTCAGCCTCTGGGCCATGCCTCACGCCAGAGCCTCCGCACCCTTTCTCCTTTCCTTATCTCAGCCCCCGACCCTGCGCTTGGATTTCAGCACCGCGGACAGGAGCGCGCGAGACCAGCACCAAGGAGAGCTCCCGCGGTCTCCATCGTGAGATAGGTCGCCAGGGGCGGAGTCCGGGCCATGGACGGAGAGATGTGCCAGCAAGGGACTCAGCAAGACGGCGACACAAACGTGCCAACAAACATATAGACAAACAGAGATAACCCAGGCAAAGGAGCGGACTTGAGGCGACAAGCTCCTGGGGAAAACCCGGACCCAGCCTCGCCGTCGCTCCCGTCGTCCAGCAGGGGTCGCTCTTACCCAGCGACCGCTCCCTCCAGGACCTTGGGGCCAGATACTGGCCACCACCCCTTGGGAAGCCCTTCTGTCCCCCAGTGCCAAGACTTGGAGTTCGGAGGGCTCGGACACTCTCCTCTCCAACTTCGGGAAGCATGGCGGGTTTGGCCTCACCTGTGTGAACATGGAGGAGCGGCGAGGGAGTTGAAAAGGGCTTTAACTGCCCCCTCTCCAACTACCAGCTAATCGCTCCTATAAATACAGACGGCCTGGCCTGGTTCCTTAATCCTGACTGTGAGGGAGGGGTCGCTAGAGGGGCTGCAGGGTTCCCTGAGGAGGCTTTGATTGCGGGGCAGGTTGTGGGGGGCGCGTAATATGTATGCACATGTTTTTCTGAGGTTGCATCTCCTGTGAAGACGGGTCTCCTCCGTGAAAATGTTTCTCTGTAAGCATGACATCTCTCCTGGGACTGTAGAGGTCTCGTGGGTGGGGACAGTTTCCAACAGAGGATATGGCTTTTAGGGGTCTCTGATTGGGGGTATCCGCTCCACGGGAATTGTTACTCCTGGGATCTTTCTCTTTGGGGAATGCCTCTTCCGTGGGGAGGGGGATGGCTTTTGAGAGGAAAGTCACCTCTCAGGGACCATATCTATTAGGAATGATTTTCAGGGTTGGGGGACTTCTCCATTGGACAGGGCGTCCCTGTGGAAACTATCTCCCCCTGGGAATGTGTCTCACCAAGGGAGTCTCTGGGGGATGAATGTAGAGGGAATGTATCTCAGGGAGAAGGCTTCCTTTGGGGAGTTTCTTGACTGGGGGTTCTACCCCTGAGGATATCTCTCCCCTTGGGTGTCTCTTTTTATAGGGGTCTCTCGGCAGCTTGGCTCCCATGGGGGCACCAGGAGGCTCCGCCCCCCCGCCCGCCCCTTTCCTCCCCCAGCGCGGGCAGCGGTGGCTGAGCCTGGGCTCGGGCGCCCAGACGCAGTGACGGCGCCGGGCCCGCCCCACTTCGCTCCGCCCCCGCCCCCCCCCCCCAGCCGCCGCCGCCGCCGCCGCCGCGGTCCCCGCGGCTTCTCACTCCCTCCCTCCTCCCTCCTCCCGCCGCCGCTACCTCCCTCCTCCCTCCCCGGGCCGAAGTCGCCGCCGCTGCCGCCATGGACGATTCGGGCCTCATCCGCCGCCGGAGGCTGCAGGTACGCGGCTGCCTGGGCCCCGGGTGGAGAGGAAGGGGTCGGCGCCCTGGGGCGGGGCCGGGCAGGAGGCGGGAGAACTTGCACCAGGGTCGGCCGGGACGCCCCCACCCATGGGCTCGGGACGCTAACCGCGGGGAACGCTGTGGCCGCGCGTCCCGCCGCGCTGGGGACCCCGCCCCTCAGGCGCCGCCCGGCGATCTGGGGAGCTGCCGGAGGGGTGCAGCCTAGCGCTCTCCCTCGAGGATCGCCTGAGGGGCGCCTGGCCCGCCCTAGGGGGATGGGGCTGGGGCCGAAGTCATCGCCCTGGCGCCTCGCCAGGCTGGGGGTGAGGGGGCGCAGAGCAAAGTTATTGCCTTAGGGCTCATGCCCCTCGGGGCCATCGGCGCCGCTGGAGGCGTAAACATGTTTGTAAGGCAACCTCGCCCCTCACCACCCTAGGAGCCCCCTCCGGAGGCATAGGACGCCCTGCGTCCCCCACGCACCTGCCTGGCCACCAGGATTCTTCCTACTGCCCTAATTGGACAGGCACCTAGACAGCTTTCTCACTCTTCATTCCACCTCCTCCACTACAACATCCGCCCCCCCACCGCGATCCTCAAGTCCAGCCCAGCTTGTGGGTGGGCGGGAGCGATTTTTAGCTCCTTGCAGCCTTAGAAGATGCTGGTCTCGAGGCTGCGCAGGCGCAGGAGGCGTGCGTCCACTGCACAGAGTGGGACACTGAGGATCGCTGTGGAGTGTGGGGAAGGCGGGGACAAACTCAGTTGTCAGGAGTTCCTACCTCCAAGGTGGGGAGGGATTCTGTAGCCGAGAAGCGTCCTCTGCTCGTCTTCAGCTGCGTTTCTGAGGGGTTAGTACGGAAGTTCAGGGTTAATACGGAGGTCCGGTCCCAAACATCCCAGAGGGGAAGGTGATGATATCTGTGCCCCAAGGCCCTGCCTGGGGTCTGGCCCTTCTGAGCCTCCTTGGTGCTCAGCCCCAGGCTTGGTAATCTGGAGTTTAGATAAAGCCAAGAATGGGCCCAGACTCAGGTTCCATCCGCAGCCTGAATCTTGAGAAAAGAGGATTCAAGCCCTCACCTAGGGCTTCGTCCATTTCTAGACTCCCCTAGTCCATCATTCCCGAGGTTGAAGACCAAGGGGAGCTGATCGGTCAGTGCAGCAGGAAAAATGGTTATCAGACTGCAGGAAGGACCTTCCAGGCGTGTGGGTAACGCCGGAGCCAGACATGAGTTAGAAAACTAATTTGCTTTCAGAGCCCAGATCGCCCGATCTCCGGACCCTAGGTCTCTCTGAAGTGCTCCCCACATTCTCTCCCCCTCTCAGGGGTGGGTTAGGAGAGTGGGTTCCGGGCAAAGGGAGGCAGCTGCGGCAAAGTTAGAGCAAGTACTGCAGCAGCCAGGTTGGGTCCGCGCCGTCGGGTTTCTGAGAAAAGGGAGGAAAGAGGCGGGGCCTGCACGGTGTGTCCCCGCCCTCCGGGCCGGCGTCAACTCTCATTGGCTCAGCGCCACGCGGGACTTTAGACTCCCGCTCGAGACACCGCCCCCAACGCAGAATGCTTCCACTCACCCACCCACCCACTCAACCCCAGGCGTGCTCTGGGTCCGGCGACCCCTGTCGGAGTCCTGTCCCCACCGCTTCCCTTCTGGCGGGATTAACCACTTCGCTGCCTGGATACACCCACATATGTTGGTGCATCCTCTTAGGAACTGTCGCATCACTGCTGAGCGCCCGAGGTTCCCCTGTGTGCAGCTAGGCTTTTTTTTTTTTTTTTTTTTTTGAAACGGAGTCTCGCTCTGTTGCCCAGGCTGGAGTGCAGTGGCGCAATCTCGGCTCACTGCAACTTCCACCTCCCGGGTTTAAGAGATTTTCCTGCCTCAGCCTCCGTAGTAGCTGGGATTACAGGCGCACGCCAACATGCCCGGCTAGTTTTGTATTTTTAGGAGAGAGTGGGTTTTGCCATGTTGGCCAGGCTGGTCTTGAACTTCTGACCTCAGGTGATCCAACCGCCTCGGCCTCCCAAAGTGCTGGAATTACAGGCGTGAGCCACCACGCCCTGGGATCTTATATATAGACAGCATCCTGAGTTAGAATGCCCTATCTGCAGTGTCAGCTATTAATCCTGTGCGGGAGAAGCGGAATCCACTTGGCCGAACAGCTCTGCAGCTGAGGTTGGAGGTGGCGTCTGTTTACACTGACGCCAAAGACCCGAACTTCCGCCGCTCCAGTTTGACCCTTTCTTCGTCCCTAGAATGTTTGGGGGCGCTAGCGGATGGGGCTGGGTTCGAGGTCTTCTTCGCGTGGTGCTTAAAAGCCCTCCAGGGGCTTACCCTCCAATGCCGGGTTACCCGGATCTGGACCCCCTGGGCTCTGTGGCCACAAAATCCAGGTCTTGATTTCGCTTGGGACATTGCAGACGCGCAGCCAGGTCGACTGGTCCTGGCTGCAGCTCATTCACTCCGGTCATGCAAAGACAGAGGGAAAACCTGGTTTGGATTATCGGTCACCCGTGGCTCGGGAGGGCAGGGCTGCCCTTTGGCCTCTCCTATATGTTTGTCCGTTGTACAAGGGGGTGGGAGGACGCTCAGCCCATCCTCTGTCATGCAGCATGTCCCTCCTTAATAACGCCTGTTCTCCAGACTTAGTATTTATTGAGCACTTGCTATGTGCTAGGTAGGCACCATGCTAAGGGGCTAGGCATCTGCATCAACTCATAAGATCCTCAAGGAGACACGGGACTATTGGAAGGTCATTTGCCAAGGTCATAAAAGGCAAAATGGAGATTTTAACCTAGGCTTTGCTGCTTTTAGAGATCCTGGAAATAGTCTAGGACATCCCTCATTTTCCTTTGGTTGGAGTCCCCTCCAAAGGCCTTTTGAAACTCTCCCCCAAATCTTTCCACCTGCAGCCCCACTCAGTTTCCTTCCTTCCACCTCACCCTGTGGATAGAAAACTGGCTGGAAGGTGCTGCCCCTTGTACTCCATTCCTTTCCTCAGAAAAGGGCCAAGACCCCATATCTCCTGATCCCTACAGTGACTTCCTGAGAGCTTGACAAATGGAAGGTAACCTTCCTCAAATGCAGACACATAAAGTTAATACTCATTATTATTATTGTCTATAAAAAATGACTACACGGCCATCACCTGAATCTCCATTTTTATTTTTTTATTTTTTAAACTTTTTTTAATTTATTTATTGTTAATTGAGAGGGTGTCTCACTCCAGCAGTGGTGCAGTCATAGTTCACTATAACCTCGACCTCCTGAGCTCAAGAGATTCTCCCACCTCAGCCTCCGTGGTTCCCATTTTAAATCTCAGTTGTGAGTCACTCTACTTACCTACCCCCCACCCCCTACCCCAACTCTATGACTCTAGCTGGGAGTCAGATAGATCTGCTGAGGTGTAGATGAGTCATTCATTCTTTCAACCTTTCATTCATTCAATCTTTCATTCATTCATCGAGCACGCTAAGCTTATTCCCGCCTTCAGGCCTTTGCCCTTGCAGTTCCCTCCACCTGGAATGCTCTCTCCGCAGATCCTCTCATGGCTGGCTCTTATCTTTCAGCAACCAGCTTAAAAGTCACCTCCACAGAGCAGCTCTCTCTGACAATGTGTCTCATCCTAGCCATTGTCCATCATATCACCCTGTTTAATTTATTCATAAGACAAATTATTGTCTAAAATGATTTCGTTCACTTCTACACTAATCTTGTTTAATGTCCCCTTTACCCTATAAATACGAGTCCCAAAAGGCCAGAAACTTTTTTTTTTTCTCCTTGAGACAGAGAGTCTTGCTGTGTTGCCCAGGCTGATGTTGCCCTGGACTCAAGCGATTCTCCTGCCTCAGCCTCCCAAGTAGCTGAGACTAGAGGTGCACACCACCACACCGGGCTTGTAACTTATTCACTACTGTGTCCCCAGTGCCTAGGATTGGGTCAGCATACAGTAGGTGCTCAAGACATATTTTTCAAATAAAGATTCCTATTTCATTTGCACAAACACACGCTGAGATGCCAACTCACTTGCCTTTATATGGCGCCCCGCCTGTGTACTTGGGCCTCTGTTGGTCTCTGAGGGTCAGGAGAGGAATCACCCAGGGATCCTCTCCCCCAAGAAACTTGGCCCGCAGTGCATGGCCCAGGGTGAAAGTGACAGTGCTGAAGAGGGGCCTGTCTTACCCTGCTTCTGCTCCTCCAGGGAGCTGAGAATGCTTGTGGGCAGCAACGGCAGGTCCACGCTGACCTTCATCGTTTTGCCCCTTTGCCTTCCAGAAGGATTTGCCCCTGCCCCGGAAAAGCAGCAGGTGAGCCTGGGGAGAGACGTGGCGGGGGCTGGCCGCCCCTTCTCCCGCCGGGGTGGGGGCGCCAGGCGAGTGCGCGGGCGGGGCCTGGCTCGCCGGCACGCAGCAGCGCCCCCTCCCGGCCGGCTGCTGCCGCAGGGCCCTCCCCTTCCCTGCCCTCCCCTGCCCGCTGCGGCGGCTGCAGCCTCCGCCCCGCGCGCTTGCTCCCCGCGCCGCCGCCGCCGCCGCCGCCGCTGCCGCACCTGCCACCATGTCGCCGCCGCCGGGTCATGTCTGACTCTCTCTGGACCGCGCTTTCTAATTTCTCGATGCCCTCCTTCCCCGGCGGCAGTATGTTCCGCCGCACCAAGAGGTAGACCCCCGATCCCCTAGACACTGTCCCGGCCCTCCCCGCAAAAGCCGCCGCTCCGGGTGCTGCTGCAGGGCGGGGCCCGGGATGCTGCGCCCGGTCCAGCTGCGCCAGAGGTGCCCCAGCTGCGCCTTCCCGCCGGGGATGGGGTTGAATGGGGGGTGGTGTGGGCCGAGTCTGGGGGGATTGCACGGTGGAGAGGACGGCCGCGGGGGGAGGGGGCTGCGCCACTGGGGGTTTGTGGCGCCTTTGTCTGCTGGCGCTGCTGGCTCCAACAGCCTGGTGGGGGTAGAGGAAGAAGGGGAGGCTGGGGGGCTTGGCACCCTCAGAACAATAGCCGCAGCCTGGCCTCCCCCCACCCCCATGCCGCGTGCTCCTGGACGCACTAATATGCTCAGTCACTGCGGCTGTGGGTGAGGGGACGGACGGAGGGGCTTGGGGCTCCCTCTTCGGGAGCTGGGATGCTGAGGGGTAGAAAAAAGGGGGGGTTATCATAACACAACCCCCCCAACACAGCCTTACACTGAAAATAGTGACACACAGCGTCACACAGGACATGATGTCACACATATACACACAACAGCCCTAGTGGCCCAGATACACTGGGAGGTGCCACACATACCTAGCCTTGCAGCTGCCACAGGTCAGAACCATGCACAGACACACAGGGGCACGACGTCATGTACACCTAGTAAGATGTCACTTGCATGGCGATCCACACACACAATTATGTCATCCAAGATGCACACATGTGTGGCAATATCCCATCCATGCATCCAACAATGTCGCAACACACGATGTCATATCTAGGTATCTCACATACTATGTCACACTGACATCAGGATAAACAGTTGTAGGGATCTTGCAGAGACAGAACCATGCAAAATCACACGTTATCACATGCAAGACTCACCTAGAGAATGTCATATGTGATGACATGTTTGGACACAGTGTCACAAGATGTTAAATTCACACAATAGATGCTACATACACATGGACAAGCATGGTGAATGTCACACCCAGACGGAAGGACAGTATCGGACACAGACTCAGAATGCCACACAAAGACGTAGATACATGTAGGGGTATCATGCATCCTGGCCAGGCATGGTGGCAGGCGCCTGTAGTCCCAGCTACTCAGGAGGGTGAGGTGAGGCGGGAGGATTGCTTGAGCCCAGGAGTTTGAGGCTGCAGTGAGCCACTGCACACTGCACTCCAGCCGGGCGACAGAGCGAGACATTGATTTAAAAGAAAAAAAAAATGCAACCTGCCTGTGTTACAGCACACATTGTTATGGACAAGTGGCATTTCACACTGTGTCACATAGACACACAAATGCTCAAATTGTATCACACAAGATAAACCCACGTTGTGTCACACATATCACACTAGAATGCGTTCAGCGTCATACATTGTTGAATTCATACAGTGGATGCCACACGTGGATCCCTACAGTGAATGTCACGCATAGACTGAGACACACTCAGTATCACCAATGGTGTCACCTAGACACAGTGACTATCACACCATGACAGACACTGCCCTACACATAATCCACACTGAGAGTTTCTCACACACATGTCACATGCACATCCCCTGCCATACACAGTCCTGCCGAGGCCTCCACCACCTCTTGCTTCGAGAAACCCTCCCAGGGAGCCTCCAAACACACATGGATGGGAGATAGGCGGGGATCTGAGACAGGAGGTCAGCTGGTGGGGCTCAAGAACTCACTGGGCTGCGGCCCGGCCTGGCCCCCCTGCCTTGCCTTCCCCGCAGCTGCCGCACCAGTAACCGGAAAAGCCTCATCCTGACCAGCACTTCACCCACGCTGCCGAGACCCCACTCCCCGCTGCCAGGTCACCTAGGTGAGGCCAGTGGCAGAGACTTGGTGGGTGCGGACTGGCCTACAGGAGGCGGGGCCTCAGGCGAGGAAGCGTGGTCATTGTACAGAAGGGGCGCAGTTTGAAGGGAGGCGAACCAGTTTGGATAAGGGGCGGGGCCGTGCTTGTGTGGGTGGTCAGTCGCAGAGGGACGGGCATTGGGGGGCGGAGACTCAGGTGGGCGGAGACTCAGGTGGGACGGGACAGAAAGGAGGAGTCGTACCTGAGGGGAGGGGCCATCCTAGATGAAGCCAGAATCGTCTTGGAAGGGGCCGGGCTGACTCGGCAACGAAAAAATTTAGAAAGGCGGGGCCACAGGCGAAGGGGCGTGGTCTCCCCATAATAGGCCAGACTAGACTAAAGACAGGACATGCTGCTGTTTGCACGCCGCTTTAGGGAACAAGAGTCCTGACGGGATTTGCCCCCTCTTTCTCTCATAGGCAGCAGTCCCCTGGACAGCCCCCGAAACTTCTCCCCCAACACCCCCGCCCACTTCTCGTTTGCCTCCTCCCGAAGGTGAGTCCCTCCCCTCCAGGGCCCCAGAACCCTGGGCAGACCCTCCCCACCCACTGTCTGGGCCGCCATCTGTTCTCCTCCTAATTGCACCCGAGCTGGGGCCTGAGGGGACAAGCGAGTGCCCCAGGGTCTCAGCGGGAAGGAGCGCCTAGCCTTCGGGGCGGGGCCTATAAGAAGGCGGGGTCCAATTGCCGATCTGGAATGGGGAAGGGGGTGGGGATCCCTTTGCGGCGGGTCGAAAGCGCGTGCGCCCTGGGCGCGGGGTCTCAGTCTCTCCGATCCTTGCTCTCCTGGCCAGGTGTTTCCATAGCAACAGGACGGGGTAGCCAAGATGACGTGCGCAAGCTCTTGGTCTCCGAGGTGGGGGAGGACGACTAGGGCTGTTTCTCAAGGGGAGGAATCTCAGGTTTCTTTCCAAGGGTCTCTGAGGGTTTCTGGGGTGTCCTTAAATGAATTTTCTATGGGCCTTTCTTGAAACTGGGGGAGGCAGAGAGGTTTCTTTGATGTTTTCTGGAGAAACTTTTCTGGGAGTTTGGGCCTGTCTCTTTTTGTTTGAACTCTATTCATTCTAAAAATGGTGTCTAAACACCTGCTATGTTCTTAGGAGCTGGGCGTATGGGGTCAATGACGTCCTGTCTCTACCCTCTGAGTTGAATAGGGCAGGCAGGCCAGAGAATGGAGATCATTGCAAAGGCTGATGAAGGCTGTGTTGTGAGAGTCAAGGGAGGCTGTGAAGACAGAGGACAGCTCCCTTGGGAAAGTGGGGGAACCGCCTATTGACCATGGAATTTAGCTGAGGGCAATAGAGAGCCAGGGCAAGGCTCTGGGATTGGGTCTCACGTGTTTATCCGCAAGCGGGGAGGGCTGAGCGAAGGGACTGCTGGGAGGAAGGAGGAAGGGAGGAGTCCAATAAATGGGGTGTGTGTGTGTCCTTGTAACTGTGCAATCTGTGTGCTGGTGTGTGTGTGTGTGTGTGATTGTGACTGTGTGAGGGATTACGTGCCTATGCAATGGCACGAGTCTGCGAATGTGAACGTGTGAACGTGTGTCTGTAGGATTGTCAGCTGTGTGACTGTAAGAGGAGCAAGTCAGGTGTGTCTCCAGGTGAGCGTGCAATCTGTGTGTGGGTGTAAGCGTGTGTGAGTGTGTGGCTGTGAGATAGTAAACACAAAGTCACAGTGTTTACTGTCTCTCTCTCTCTCTCTTTCTTTTTCTTTTCTTGAGACAGAGGCTCGCTCTGTTGCCCAGGCTGGAGTGCAATGGCGGGATCTCGGCTCACTGCAATTTCCGCCTTCTGGGTTCAAGCGATTCTCCTGCCTCAGCTTCCCAAGTAGCTGGGATTACAGGCGCCCGCCACCACGCCCGGCTAATTTTTGTATTTTTAGTAGAGATGGGGTTTCACCAGGTTGGTTGGACTGGTCTCGAACTTCTGACCTCAGGTGATCCACCCGCCTTGGCCTCCCAAAATGCTAGGATTACAGGCATGAGCCACCGCGCCCGTCCAGTTTACTGTCTCACAGCCACACACTTACATGTGCAGGTGCTAATGTGTGTTGTGCACTCACATGAGCACGTGCCGCTGTGTGTCCCTGTGTGTGTGCATCTGCGTGCGAGTGTGAATAAGTGTGTCGCTGTGTGCAAGTTTCAATGTGTGGCAGTGAGCGCGGGTGTCTGGAATGTGCATCTGTGTGAATGTGGAAGTGTAAAGTATGTTTGGGTGAGTCTGTGTGTCCCAGTGTGAGTACTGAGTGTAAGCACGTGTGTCTATAGGTGAGTGCATGTCTGGTCTTGCACGTGTGATTGTGTGTTAGTGTGTGAGAGTGTGATATTTGGGTCCATGGATGGAATAGTCAATATGTGTGGGTGTCTGTGTTGAGGAGTCATGTGTGAGTGTGTGTCTTCGTGTGTGTGAAGTGTAAATGTGTGCATTGCCAGTATGTGAGCCTGACCTGATAGTCACACCAACATTAATGGGTTTGGCTGCAACAGTGACTGTGTCTGTGTGCACGAGAGCATAAGGACACAAGATTCTATGTCAGAGCATGTTGGGGGGTGGGAGGGGTCTTTTTTCTCTGAGAAGATCCAAGGGTCTCCCTCTGAGAGCTTTCTCATGGAGTGTTCACTTGGGAGAAATTTCTAGAATCTCTCTGGAAAGGCTTCATTGGGTGGGGGCTTTTCCAGTTCTTGGTCCACTCTGAATGATAACAGAGGGGACCGTGGGGAGGAGAGCAGAGACGGATCCTCCCTCCAATTCCCGGTGCCTGCCTGGAAGAGTCCCTTTTTATCCCCTTGATTCTGAGGGCCTTGAGGAATCTTAGAGTGCAGATATATTCCCCCAGCCCCATCCCTGGCCGTGGCCAGTGGCTTCACCTACACCCTGAGGAGTGGGGGGACCGCTGGGGCCTTGTGGCGTCTGAGAACCTTGGCTGGGTTCCAGGGCGGACGGACGCCGGTGGTCTCTGGCCTCGCTCCCTTCATCTGGCTATGGCACCAACACGCCCAGTTCCACCGTCTCGGTGAGTGTGGAAAGTAGGTGGGTGGGCCGGTGGGTAAGGAATTCAGGGGGCCCTCCAGCCTGAAGACCCACACCCAGGCCAGCAGTCCAAGGCTGGGCTTGATGACAGTTTAGGGCCAGGCACAGTGACTCACGCCTATAATCCCAGTACTTTGGGAGGCCAAGACAGGAGGATTGCTTGAGCCCAGGAGTTTGAGACCAGTCTGGGCGACATAGGGAGACCCTTGTCCCTACAAAAAATTAAAAATTATCTGGGTGTGGTGGTGCACACCTGTGGTCCCCACTATTTGGGAGGCTAAGATGGGAGGATCGCTTGAGTCTGGGAGGTATAGGCTACAGTTGAGCTGAGATCGCACCATGGCATTCCAGTCTGGATGACAGAGTGAGACCCTGTCTCAAAAGAAAAAAGTAAAAAAAGACAGTTTGGGTTTCTCCATCCTTCAAGGGTATTCACTTGTCCATCTATTAGAGAGTTATGGGTCCGCCCCACTCAAAGCCCTACGCTCTGCCCTCAACACATTTCTGGGAGGGTCCTTCCTACTCATTTCTGACTCATTCATTTACAGCTGGTGACATAAGGCTCTGTGAGTTAAGCCATTTACTCTGATATCAGCAGCTGGGCTGGGCCAGGCCACAGCTTTCACCCAGAGCCCATTTGCTCACCCCTTGCAATACCCAGAGTCTCTTCATCTGCTCCCTTTTCTATCCATGCCCATAGTTCCCTTATCCATCCATTGGCATGATGTTCAGCAGACATTTATCATGAGACTGTCATGTGGTAGGCGGGTTCTGCAAGCTGGGCCAGAGTGTAAATATTCACGCAACCCTCATGGGGGAAGACAAGCCAGTAAGAAGGCATTCACAAAATAGAATGGTCAGAACTTTGATGCAAGTAGCACAAGGTGAGGTGATAGGGGAGAGGCATGTGACTCAGCTTGGGGGATTGTCAAGGAAGGCTTCCTGGAGGAGGTGACATTGAAGCCAAGATAACGGACCAGCAGGAGTTTGGCAGATGGAAGACAAGGGAGAAGAGTGTTTCAGGAAGGGGAAGAGCATGTGCAAACCTCTAGAGGCCACAGAACTTGCAGCATTTGAAAAGTTGAAAGTAGCCTTGTGGGGCTGAAACTCTGGGATGTGGGGGAGGAATAGAGATGATGCAGGCAGTGACCTTG